>NC_139353.1:21146946-21503404 GCF_055883805.1 Amblyomma maculatum | reverse complement strand
GGCACATACAGGGTGGCTGCACAGTTTAAAAGATCACTGAACAGGGGTAGAAGGGGAGCCTCAGATCTTAACCCAAGCCAACGTTTCGACAAGTGGATTTGTCTTCGTCTAGCTGCCCAAATGAAGACAAGTCCTCTTTATAGAACTGTGGCTCGACTTGCAAATTGAGGCTTCCTCTCAACCTTCGTTCGGTGCTCTGGCACATACAGGGATACAAAAGAAAAAATTCACAGTTCAGAGTTTAATGCGGGGAAACAAGTTTAAGGCCATGCGGCACATTAGTAGTACGCCACGCAGCAGCCTGAAAATGTCTTGTAATAACCTCTGTGTGAATGTGAAATTTGAATTTCCTTGTAGGGAGCCAGTACTAATGCTTTTAACTATCTTGCTTGAGGTTAATATTCTTTATCGACCCAGCACGTTGTCTCTCTGCCATACTGATATTGCTGCAGGACTAGAAAAACTTTATTGCCATATGAAATATACCTTTAGGTGCAGCTATTGCCTTGTTTAGTTTTATTTCATCTGACATAAAGGCAAAAAAATGCACCAATTTTACCATACATCTTCATGCAGGTGTTAAAACTTGGCATCTGATGGAGTCCGTCTCCCAAGCTTCATAGCTGGACCTTTGTGTAACAAAGACTGCAGGCTTGGTTCATGCTGGAAGCTGCACTTTCCAGCCATTCAAGGTCTACACTGCATGGATGCTACTTTCATTTCTGGGCACATCGCTACTCCAGTCTGTAACATGGTACAGTGCCAGCTGACCTGACAGTGCTGTTTTGCTGGGTCATTGTTATTTGTACAGGTGTGTTATTGTGAGCCTCAATTGCATCATGTATGTTTACTGGATTAATATAGACATACTCATGTTACTTTTGTTAGGGCCATCAGCATGCTTAACCCGAATGCTCAACAGCGTGCCCTAAACTGACGCAGGCATTGCAAAGTGTTGGCCA
Source organism: Amblyomma maculatum (assembly GCF_055883805.1). Classification (NCBI taxonomy): domain Eukaryota; kingdom Metazoa; phylum Arthropoda; class Arachnida; order Ixodida; family Ixodidae; genus Amblyomma; species Amblyomma maculatum. Next base: position 21,502,442 of record NC_139353.1, on the reverse strand, counting down.
CTGGAGCTGAGACAAGGCCTCAGCATATTTGTGGTGGCTGACGACAGCTGGAGGGCAGTTTGATACAAGTTGTTTTCGACTTTCTGAGGGAGTGCACTCTTGACAAGGCTGTAACGCTGCAACTGCATTTTGCTCGTGCTCCCTTTTTTTTTCCTGCTTGAAACAAAGTTTAGGAAAGGAGGAGCGAATGTGGATTCATGATGTTTATAAAGTTGAATGACAAATACATATGCTGGCTACAGTTCAGCTTTTTGAGGCCAAACTTCTTTATTCTCAGGTTCATGACTTCATGAGCTTTGATTCTAAACCTGAAATGTGCATGAGCAGTCACACATCATGTCAAATTGCTAAGCAAACTTCTTGTTTTCTGTGTGCGCATGTAATTTTCTTAGTTTGTAATTTTCATCTGACTACTCAGTACACTATAGAATGCTTGCACGTTTGGTGTTTTTCATGTAAGTTATTTATTGAAACTGAGGGGAAATAGTCTCTTCCCGAATAGTACATATCAAAGGTGAAACTATAGCCTAACAGAAAAACACACTCACATGGAAGGCAACAAGACACAAGGTTGACCAACAACTCATCCTTATTCCAGGGCGCAGACGAATATAAACGTGAAAGGGAGAGGGAATTTGGGGCATTATTAACACAAAAAAATGACGTGCGTGAGATTAAAAGCTAAAACCAATGTGAGGAAACGCGGCTGAAACACCAGCACCGCGATAACAAAAGGGTGGGTGGAACGGTGATGGCTGGAGACACCAATGAGAGCCACCTTAGTCAAGCACTAGGGTGCTAAAAACTTGTACAACTGTCCGAGGTATTTCTTCGTTTTGACGAGTGCCACAAGACAGTGCTGATGAAGATCCCCGTAGTCATCAATTGCCACCGCTTCCAGCGCTGCCTGCATTCACTGCACATTCTTGTTGTGGGCTCCCAATGCTTGCAGTGTTGAGACAAATGCCCCCCTCCCGAGAAGCATTGTTGGAATACCTTGCGTGCTTCTTTGCTCGTTCATTATAGCACCTACCAATCTGTTTTACGTACACTTTACCACACTAGATGGGAAACCTGAAGCCAACACCACTTCACAACCACGCATATCGCACCTAGGCACCTTTTCAATATTATTAACCTTTGAGCACATTAAAACGCTTAGGGGGGCATACATCTCAGCACTGCAACCATTGCAAGCCCACAGGATTTGCCCACTGGTGCACGAGCTGACCTGCTTGGCTAGGAAGAGCACCCAGGTAACTCAAAACGTGCTGTAAGCAGTGGCAATTAATGACTATTAGCATGGCCTCTGTGGCACCTACTGAAGAAGAGCAGAAACGTCTTGGACAGTCCTACAAGTTTTTAGTGCCCTAGTGTTTGACTAAGTTGGTTTTCTTGTTTGTGCTTCTAGCCGCCCCAACCTCCCCCCCCCCCCCCCCCCCCCCCTTTTTTTTGTTGTCGTCGCTTGTGTTTAGCCACATTTCTTCACGCATTGGTTTTAGATTTAATCTCTTCCAGGTTGGCCTTTTACAGCACCCATGTTCATACATTTTCTTCTTGATATTCTGCTCTTATCCTGCGGCATTGACTTCATTCATTTCATTGTGACAACTGAGTGCATTTTTCGTGTTAACGCCCTTCACTTCTTTACCCTCTTCCTTTTGCTTTCATATTCTTCTGCATCCTTGAACAAAGATTAGTTGTTAGTCAGCCTCATGTACTTTCGTATTCCTTGTGTCTTTTTCTGTTAGGCTATAGCCTCAACTTTGACATGAAACAACTAGCTCAGATCTAGATCATCCTGGAGTAGTAAATGTTCTGGCTAAAGATTTCATAATACTCAGATATTTCGAGCTGTTTTTAAAAGCTTAAAGATGACACCTTGAACTGAAAAGAAAAAGAACTAAATCGATAATGAATGATTTTGTAGTGACAAGTTCTTCATGCATAATATAGAAGTACAGCTCATATTCATTTTTTTTTTTTCAGAAATTTTAAAGGTTTTTATTATTTTTTGGACACTTAACTCCCTGACAACTTTCTTGTGTTTGACAGCGAAGGCTACACAAGAAAGGGAATGAGTCCAGCCTTTGTGTCCATGCCACTGACAGTGGGTTGTTCAGGGGAGGGGTGATGAGGGGAGGTTGAAAGGATGGTGTGGGGTTTTTGCTGTCCCGACAGTATGGGGGCAAAAGCCTATTTCTTTCCCTTTCTTGTGTAGCCTTCACTGCATAGCCACTGAGTTTTTCATGAATACAGTCGTACAGTAGTCAGAAAAATTCAAAAGTCTATCACATGATAGGATCTTTAACCCCTAGATAGGGAAATGGCTTTTGACTGTAGTAAATGCTGCAAATTATAAAAAAAACATTGAGAGGATCAAGCATCCAGATGCATTCAACATGGAATGGCCATAAAGAAAGGATGTGTTATTATTGTGGTTACTGCACTGTTCTGTCAGAATAATCTCGGGTTCTTCCTCTATGCATTGTAAGTGCACATTATTAGCTATGCCTATAGATAAGCTGCTACATTATGAACCCACTGTGCATGGCATTTTCAAGCTATTAAGTTTTCTGTATCATTCTTTCAATGTGCCTGAGAGCCACCTTTATAACTGCAGGTGTGGTTATGGCTGGGCTGCTTGTGCCACTCAACACCGATTTGGTCCTGGAAATTGCTGGAACACCTTGGATGCGTGAAAGAGCTGCTGTCCAGAGCCTAACTGCGGAAGCCTGTTGCTACATTGCAGGCTCAACTACCATGGAGCACACCATGCCATTTTAGTCGACATATTCAAAAGTAAGTGAACTTTCCCAGTAGAAATTCTATTATACTGAATATATTTTCAGTATTTTAGGATATGTACTTAGTACTTAGATCATCTTAGCGTGAGCCACTTTGGTGCTTTAAACCCCATGAACCAAGCAAGGCTGAATTTGAGAAAGATGGCTTCAGAGTATGAAACAGCACTGAAGAAGGGTAGAGGGGAAGCCTCAATTCGCAAGCTGAGCCAGTGTTGTGACAAGGGGACTTGTCCTTGTCTGGGTAGCACCATCATAACTAGCAGGGTTTAAATGCACTTTTGCCTCAGAAGAACGAAAGCTAGGGAGGGAGAAGAAAGAAGCAGGGTAAGGAGTGAAAGAATGTTTCCTCGGGGTATGAATTTATGAGCCTGGAACCGGTGAACCCTGTGACCTGAAAACGAAAATAAAAAGTGGCAGTAGCAGAAAAAGGTATAATTCAAGGTAGATAATGACTCAACATTTAAAGCAGGTTTAAGGGGCACTCAACTTCTGACTTTTTTTGGGGGGGGGGGGAGGGGAGGGGGGAGGTTGTTTTCGTAGTCCGGTTTGAGCGAAGGACCTGCAGATGCTCCCTTCGTCTGATGCGTGCATATGAGTGCATTGAGACAATTCAGTAAATGCTTGGTAGGGTAGTAAAAGAAACAAAAAGATAGTGTGGCTAGATATTGTTAATTTTCGAAAGGAGAAAGAGAAAGTCACTGCTTGCAATGGAAGTCGGCATCGCAGTGTAGTAGCGCAGTCCAGAGTACCATCGTTCCGTGCGGTGTGCGCCACCAGCAACGACAGGCACTGGCATTGCCATTGCATGACACATCTCCAGGGTTTGTTGCCTCATGCTGTTGCGCCTGTATGCGCAAAAGCATCGCTGCCGCACTGGCATTGCCATTGCATGACACATCTCCAGGGTTTGTTGCCTCATGCTGTTGCGCCTGTATGCGCAAAAGCATCGCTGCCGCTCGGCGATGCCTCCGCTCGCCACTTCGCTGTAAGCGGGTCAAGCTCTTCGTGCACTTCGAGTAATGCGGCTTAAAATAAATGCGTTTGGGTCGGGACCGAAAGATATTTCGAATAAAATGATATCGTTATAACGAGGGATTACTGTAGTGCAAATATCCCGAAAGGAAAATTAGAATTCCTTACATACATTCCCTCTGCACTATAGCTAGTAGGGACAACACTCCCATAAAGCATTAATTGTACAGTTTATTCTCAGCATGTGTAAAATCCACTACCCCCCCTTCAGACAACAGCAAAGCTGCAAGTGTTTTTCTAAACACGTTTCCTTGTCACCACTGCTTTGGCTCCACTTGAATCCTTTTCTTCAGATAATGTCTCGCTAGGCAGGTGTAGTCTACTCTGATTTGCTTTTTTTTTTCTATTGTCCTCTTCTGGAAAGCTCAGTATTCCCCTGTGGCCATATATCTTGTTAGATCTCTTTACGATGCCTGTCTGTACCCTTTCAAGAAACAGGTGTCATAATCCAACCTGCTTCAGGTGGTTATCTTGTAGCTTATCCTGCTGCTGCCACTCTTTATTTTCATTTTAGGTCACCTTGTCACAGGTTGCAGGCTCATAGAAATTGATACCCAAGAAAATATTCTTTCACTCCTAGCCCTGCTTCAAGCTTGCATCTGTACAAGACATGGCAGAACAGAATTTGTCAAGGTACATGGGTGCCTTCAAACGTTATTAGCACTGACTTGGTCTTTCTCATCATTCAAGTGGAAAGGATCGTCGCATGCCGCGGTTGAAGAGTTTATAAATGTTCGGTTTCCGAAAGACCTTTTCCAGTTTCGTGAATTACGTCCCGGTACGAATTCACGGGGGCCATCATGCAAGATTGGATGATATGAGTTTTGGCTTGAATGAATAACGAGGTAACTGCTGCTACCTTTTGCGCAGTGAATTCGTTGGTGGTCTTCAGAAGGATGACATTCTGGTGGTACTTGATTTTCAGAGTTCTTTTTAGCCCTCCCTCTTCCCTACCTGGCTTTTGTACAGAAGCAAAGGTGCATTTAAACCCTGCAGTAATGATTGAACTGCCCAGATGAGAAGTTCTCTTGTCAAAATATTGGCTCAGCTTGCAAACTCCAACTTGCCCTAGACCCTTCCTCACAGCTCTTTTATAAACCAACCGGCCTACTTACTTTAGCTTGCGCAGCCATATACTATAAAAAAAGATGTTCACTCTGTCAAGCAACAATAAATTGTGGATTGAGGTGAAGATGTTTCTGACATAGAGTGCTGCACCACTGTCAGGCTAAGTTAATGTACACCTTCTTTTGACCCTATGCAGCATTTTTGAACATCAGCTTCTGCCTAGTGCATGATATGGAATTTTGTAGGCTGTGCACCAGCCTTAACTTTGCATAATTTTGAGTGTCTGCTGCAATAGTCTAATGTGACTAGTGGTGGTGATCCACTTGGTCTGAAGCAGCCTCAGTTGTAATGCCACACCTTATTGACCAAGGGGCGGCACCTAATGTCTGCTGGCTGCCTTGCCCATGTGTGCAAACTGTTCAGCTATGGTATACAAAAGCACATAGAAAGTTCTGTTGAATTAAAACAAACATGGAATGCATGTTTGAAATGAACAATACCAAATAAAGAGGCAGAAGTGAACTGTTTTGTGACTATATTTCAGCAACCCTTTGGCCATCAGTTATGACCAATACAATAGTTAAGCAATTAAACATACTTATGCAAAAAATATGGTTCACTGCATTTTCTACCTGTTATATCACGAGATGTAAGTTTGGTTTGGCTCTTTAGGTTTAGTGTCCCAAAGTGGCTAAGGCTATGAGAGACACCATAGTGGCGGGTTCAGGAAATTTCGACCACCTGGGGCTCTTTAATGTGCACTGATATCGGACAGCACAGGGGCACCTTGCTTTTTCCATCCATCAAGAAGCGGCTGCTATGGCCCAGATATAAATATAAAGTGCTAACCGCATGAGTGACACTTCACGGCGGTGGGCTGAAGGCGCGCGTCTTTGGGGAAAGGCCGCGGCGCTGCTCTAGATCAGCCGTCGTCAAACTGTTCTCTCTCATTCCTTCCGCGCGTGGCTCGAAAAACTTCGCGCATCAAAATGCCGAGGGTGGTGCGATAGTCTTTGGGGAAGGACCAGTGAAATTGGAGTTCGATGTACGACGCAGCTTCCCTATACTTTTGCATGGAGTTTTCAAGGGGATATTCCACGAGTTTGATAGAACCATAATTCGAATTATCCTGGTTCAGCTCTAGTCATTATCTGCGAGTACTTGCCAAATCTACCCTATCCCATCATATTTTTCGTTATTTTCCTTTCGTTGTCTAGATCTGTTGTTACTGCCTGTCCTAAGTATATATATTCTTGCTACTTTTAGTACTTCGCTACCTATTGGTAAACTGCTATTCCTTCCCGAGGCTGTTAAACATTACTTCTGTCTCCTGCGTGTTGATCTTTAGACCTACCTTTCTGTTTCTCCTGCCTAGGTCATCAATAATTTTTTGCAGTGGGTTAAAATGTTAAGCATGGAGGTTGAAAGCAAAATGCAGTTTCTCAAAGCGAAATAAACTCAGGACTACAGAGATTGAGAGCTTGTTCGAGAGGTAGAAAGCGAGAGAGTGTTTACAGTTTACCAGGTTCGTTGACGCCGGCATCTTTGAAATTCGAAACTTGGGCTGCACTGCTGGCTGGGCATCTATGCAAAGCATCTACCAAGCGAGCTGCGCAGTGCTGCGAGGAGCCAAATTCTTTCAGCAGCATGCACACCGGTGCCAGCATGTTGCCTCTCCCCCATCTCCTCTGCAGGCCATGGTGTGGCTTATCAAGTGCATGCCTTTTAGAGGCTAAGTTATAGCCTTGACTCAAATTTGTGTGACCTGCTACCGAAGCGTCTCCCCCCCATCTCAAGGGGTCCAATGGCTGAAAACCACTGTTCTAACATGCACAGTGCTACAGGGATGTGTCAAAATGGAACTGCCATGTTTCATTTTGCTATTTTTGTGTACTACCACTTGCATAGCCATATGCAAGATCTATTTGTGTATGGCATGGGCTGATGAAGGAGAATTGAAAAGATACGTGTTTTCTTTTTTTCAGATTGTCTGATGCAGTACATAGCAAAACACCCGAAAACAGATGTGCCTGATGAAGTACAAATTCAGTCATGCCGCCAACATCTGCGGCGCTTCTTCATTGAGGCCAGCCGGCAAGGACATCGCAGGAAAATCTCAGTTGCCGATGATTCCAATAAAGCTGGAATCTGAGCTCGACTTTCTATATGCTGCTTATTCAGTGCGTGCTTCAGTAGGTGAGCCATTTCTGCTGCTACCTGGATGCACAGAAGCTGTAAGCTTGCATGCTCAGTATATCACTTAGCAGGTTAGCAAATACAGTATCGGCTCCTTAGCCATCAGGGAAAATAGGGGCACTACCAGCATTCTGTATTTTCTTCACCAATGAACTGTAACTATATGTGGTACAGAAGATGACACACCATTCAGTGTGCTGTACCACGGCCGGTCTCGAGGGAGAGCGCGCTTCTCTTCTCTTACGGCCTCACCTAGTGGGGTCTGTTTTGACCTCCCGCCGCACCTCGGTGGGGTCGCCACCGCCCCACTGCTGTGCCTCTGCTACCGCCGTTCATGCGCAAAGGAAACGCACTCACTCTTTAAAACAGCATTTTAAAATAATGTTTAAATACAACACATTTCCTAATATATAAATTATAATATTAAAAACTCAACCTTAGAGTCTACTTTGACTGTTATGCTAATACTTTATATCATGCAAGCATTATGCAACTCGCATTACATTTTTATGAAATTATTTCCATCTTCGATGCTATATATGGATGGTTTTGCATCTAGCGCTGAAAGACGGTTTTGCTGTTGCAGAGGAGTTGCTGTAATGTTAGCCTTGAAGAAGCTTCAATGTGATCACTGCTGATTTTTTTTTTTTTTTTGCATTTTTGTGCAGGCTTGGAAAAAATTCGGATTGAAATGGGCAAAAGTAGCTAACATGCCGCAATGTATGTCATATATGCTTCCGAGCATCCGCTGAGCGACAATGTTTTTTATATAAAGACTGTTCACGTGTATAGTACACTGACGACATGCCGCTGCAGCATCTATTTCGTGTTCTTTCATTTTGGGGCTGCACTCACCATGAAACCTGCGAGCGACAACATGAAACCAGGCAGAAGCCACCCGGCGCCGCTGAAGCAGATGCGGAGCGAACAGTGAGCAGGTCGCGTGCCTTGCAGCGGTGGAGAGCGTAACTCGAGGAAAAACGTTCCCATTGCTATCCGCGGCTATTGAGGATGCCGGAAGAAAGAGCGCACTCTCTCCCTCGAGACCGGCCGTGGCTGTACATACCTACCTTGCTATCCACCATGCACACCATAACGACCATGTACACCATAACGACCATGCGCACCATAATGACCATGCACACCATAATGACCATGCACACCATAACGACCATGCCCACCATAATGACCATGCCCACCATAACAACCATGCCCACCATAACAACCATGCACACCATAACAACCATGCCCACCATAACGACCATATGCCCACTACCATAATCCACCATGATCATGGTTCCATCATAACCACCATGAGGTTTACCGGAGACGAGAACTTTGAGTATGGTTCCTTGTCATTAAGGATATTATAGCTGGGAATTGATGGTCTCGCCTTCAAAAAACGGGTCCGCGAGCCGTGTCTCGCCCGCCGAGTGACAAGTCCAGTCTCTTTTAAAAACACCGGTTTATTCCGGATAAACGAAAAAGCACTAAGTAAAAAGAACCAGCATCGGGCGGTACTGCGCTGTAAACATGCTGTTCATGCGCGCGACAATAGAATACCAAAGGTAAAGCAGAAAGGGTAAAGGCCTTACAGCGGCGAGACAAAACACACTGCGGAGTGAATAGGGCGTGCAATAGGGCCAAAGCACAACGGCGGCACAAAAAACATTGCTCCTTGCACGGCAGAAACTTACGCAAAAACGCCTAAGCCATTCTTCCAGGGCCCCGCCGGGGTGGTGCAGTGGTAAGACGCCCGACTTCCCTTCCCTTACGGCGTGGTTCAGGTGTCCACAGAGCAAGTGTGACAGATACTGCGCCTTTCCCTTCCTGTGAACCAATTATTATTATTATATTATTATTATTATTATTATTCTTCCAGGCACTGCTTCCGTCTTCTCGCAGATCTTCGTGCCGTCATCCGTGCACATTCCGCCGGCCCTTGACGCACGCTGGCCGCCCCATGCTGGTCTCCCGCCGGGCAAAAAAAAAAAAACAGAACCCCACCCCGAGCCTTGCTTTCGACGTGCTTATCTACCTTCGTTTCCCCGCCGATAACATTCCGCCCATAAGATTGCCAGCTGGATCATGCGAACTAGCGCTGCCCGGGCAAACAGCAATGCAAACAAAAAACATCGCGCGCGGTTTGAAACAATAAAAAGGGCCACAGAGCCCCACATAATACAGAGGAATTCTGTGGCATTAACCAAAGGGTGGCAGTGATCGTAATTAAGCCCGATAAGCGGTATAGATGGAACGCTGTACAGGCTTACCGCCAGCATGTAGTCATGATGACCAGGCAGTCGAAAGCTTCAACGAAGATGTATAATTTGTGAATGGGGAAAGGAAAGACGCAGCATATTTTACTAATGGTTGACTTCAGTGCCAAGATAGGGGAAAAGCAGGCAGGAGAGCATGCACTGGGTCATTATAGCATTTGTTTTAGGAATAGCATTTGGGAGTTACTAGTTGAGTTTGCAGAACGCAGTAACGTAAGAATCATGAATACCTTCTTCAGCAAACGGAAGAACCGGAAGTGGACATGCAAAAGCTCTAGCGAGGAGACTAAAAAGGAAATTGACTTCATACTGCGTTCTAACTTCGGCATTATGCAGGATGTGAAGTTTACCGAACAGGTGCGATGTAGTGACCACAGGATGGTAAGGTCTCGAATTAGTCTAAATCTGAAGAGGGAACGAAACAAATTAGTAAGAAAGAAGTTCATCAACGAATTAGTGGTGAGGGTGAGGGCAGAAGAGTTCAGGGTCTCGCTACAGAATAGATTTGCAGCTTTAACCGAGGATGATAACCTTAGCATAGAAGCAATGAACAATAATTTCAGAGATATCATTACTGAGTGCGCGGTAGAAATAGGCGGTAGGATGGTTCGAAAGGATACCGGTAAACTACATAAGAAGACGGAAAATTTTATTTAGAAGCGCCAAAGTCTGAAAGCTTCCAGCCCGACAGACAGGATATAACTGTCAAAAGTATCAAGGGTAATGAACAAGCGTAAAATGACCCACATGAGGAAGGATAACATGGAGAGATTTGAGCCCGCTATATAGAACGAGGGCAAACTTAAAGCCGTGAAGAGGAAATTAGGCATAGGCAAAAATCAGATGTATGTGCTAGGGGATAAGGTAGGTAATGTATTCATGAATATGGACAGGATAGTCACAGTAGCCAAGAAAGATATATTGACCGATACAGTAGCCGATGTAGTCAGGACAAAATGAGATAGGCAGTAGTGAAAAGCAGTCAGACTTTACGTCAGTGACGAAGGACGAGGTTAAAGCTTGAGCAACTATGAAAGTGGGAAAGCAGCTGGAGAAAATCAGGTAACTACAGATCTCTTGAAAACCAAGAATAGGGGGGGGGGGGGGGGATATCCTGCTTGGACAATTGGCCGCCCTGCATACGCAATGGCTTGTGTAATCGACGGTAGAGGAATTATTGAAGAACGCTAACATTATCTTCATTCATAAGAAAGGGGACAAAGGGAAGCTAAGGACTTGAAAAATTACTGACCAATCAGCCTACTATTTGTTACATATAAAGTGTTTACTAAGGTAATCGCGAAGAGAATCAGAACAATCTTAGAGTTCCGTCATGAAAATCTAAACATTAGGTAGGTTTCTAAAGGGTACTCTACTATCGACCTTATTCATACCATCAACCAGGTTACATAAAAATGCTTGCAATATAACCAGCCCTTATGCATGACATTGATTGATTACGAAAAAGCATTTGATTCAGTAGAATCCTCGGCAGTGATACACGCATTGCGCAATGAGTGTGCAGAACAGCCGTATGTGAAAGTGCTTGAATATATCTATATTGGCGGTACAGCAACCATAGTTGTGCATAAAGAAAGTAATAGAGAGAGAGAGAGACCCTTTAATAGAAAAGCAGATAATTTTGCCGGTGTTTAGATTTCGCTGGCATGCTAATCTGTGTAGGAAGGGGAATTCGGGAGGGAACGATTGAAAAAGAATGGTGAGGGAAATAACAGAATTGAAGGGGAAGATAGAACACAATTTCCCATAAAGAAAGGTGTTAGGCAGGGAGATACCATCTCCCCATTACTATTCACAGCTTGCTTAGAGGAAGTAATCAGAGACTTGTAATGGAAGCATTTAGGGTATAGGAAGATAACAATTCCTGAGTAATCTGCGATTCACTTATGACATTGCCTTGCTAAGTAACTCGGGGGATGAACTGCAAAGTATGATTGATGACCTAGACAGGAATAGCAGGAAGGTAGGCTTGAAAATCAAAATGCAGAAGATTAAAGTAATATTCAACAGCCTCGGGAAGGAACAGCACTTCGCAATAGGTTTCGAAGCAGAGGAAGTCGTAGACGAATATGTCTGTTTAGGATGAGTAGTAACCGCAGGTATAGACCATAGAGAACAAGAATGAAATGGAGCGTATGTGGCAAGTAATCTTAGATTATGGTTAATAGTTTATTGGTGTCGCTGATGAGGAACGTATACTACAATTGCGTCTTACCTGTACTCACATATGCGGATGAAACGAGGAGGCTAACGAATAGGGTTTTATTTTAGCTGAGGGCAATGATGAGGGCTACGGAACGAAAATGGTAGGTGTAATGTTAAGAGATAGGAAGCGCGTAGTGTGAGTCGAGAAATAACTCGAGTTCATGATATTCTAGTGGAAATTAAGAAGAAATGGGCACGTAGTGCGTACAGAGGACTACCAGTAGTCGCATATGGTAACAAATTGGATTCCAAGAGAAGGAAAGAATAGCAGGAGGTGTCAGAAAGTTAGGTGGGCGGAAGAGGTCAAGGAAATCTACAGGAGCAAGGGAATGCAGCAAGCACGGGACCGGGTTAACTGGAGAAATATGGGTAAGGCATTCGCCCTGCAGTGGGTATAGTGCGACCGAAGAAGATGATGTTGATGATGGGTACTGCGATTCCGGAATGGAACAACCTGCCATGGCCTCACAAATCGTGGAGCGGCCATTTTTCGTTTCCCGTCTGAAGCAAAGAACAAAAATGTACACGGGAATAATTTCACCAACAGAGAAAGGAACTAATTGAAATAAGTGAAATCCCATCATGCTGTTCTCTACCTTTCAATAACTGCGGGAATCAGCCGCAGTTCGTAGCCGGTTCATCATGCAAGGGGCTCTTCATACGAATATCTCAACAGATGAACACGTTGATTGCAATAATGTGTTCTCGTACTAATGACAGAGTTAAAGCCTGGTTGTCCCACTTCTACGCAAAGACCCCGTCTGGTATAAAGGACATCCCAGTGTGGCATATATAAATCACCTTCTGTATTAATCGAGCCCAGTAGTAGTTCAGCCAACGTTTTTAAATATACTTAGTTTACAAACTCGCCGCCGTGTCCTTAGAGAGCAAGCGGCACGCTGCGTCCCTGCCACCGCGGCGTTGCGATCGAAGTTTGAACGATGCTGCGGGAGTCGTCTGCTAGCGCACCGCAGGTTACACTGGCTTGCAAAGGGCTGGGTTACATGACGCTTTTGTTTTAATTTTTCTGAAGCGCAGTTTGAGTGTTAATAAACTGTTTAGATATTGCTTCAATGCGATACGTCCCAGCTTAAGTCAAAGTGGTAGCGTACTATACTTGCGTTGTTTGTCGCCGCTACCTGATCCCCGTGCGCGCTTGCGTACCCAAATATTAACTGCTGTCTGTTCAATTGCCTCTGGCGTCCGCCTGACGGGTTCAAAACCAAGCCTTCAGAAGCTACTTCTGCGGATTTTCTAGCGACTAATTGTCTCTTAGCTCGCTGCTCTTGGCGCATAATCTGCAATATGTGTCCTCGCGCAGAAGTGTTGAAGGAAGTAGGTTGGCAGGGAGCCCGCTCATAGCGCGATTTGTGGAAATCTATGCATTACCGGTATCGCTCAAGAGAATAGTATATAACGGCCACATCTTACATATATCCATCTATGGGGCCGCCGAAACATGGTGGCGAGCGAAAAGGACACTACTTAAGCTGAGGTCTACGAAAATAGCTATGGAACGGAAGATAGTAGCTGTAATATTACCAGATAACAAGTGTGCAGAGTGGGTCAAGGTAATAATTCTGGTTAATGACATTCTAATGGAAATCAAGAAGAAATGGGTATGGGCAGGACATGAAGTCTGAAGAGAGAATAACCGAAGATCTCAAAGTGTTACGTATTGGATACTAAGGGAAGGAAAGCATAGCAGGGGGCGGCAGAAAGTCAGGTGAGTGGATGAGGTTAAGAAGTTCGCAGGGACAAGTGGATGCAGCTAGCACAGAACGAGCTTAATTGGAAAACTTTGTGGAGGCCTTCGCGCTGCAGTGGGTATAGTCCTGATGATGATGATCAATAGATCGCAAAGCAACCGTGCGTATGATACATGGACACCTGATCCGCACCGCAAGAGAAGGGAGGAAAGTGCGACTGAAGTTAAAATATAGACAGACGTGCCGTAGTGAAGGGCTGCGGAGTAATTCGACCACCGAAGTACTTTTAGTGGTCTGACACTGACATATCACTGCGCAATGAGCACAGACATCGCAGAACACACGGACACATTTCCATTTCGCCTTCACCTAAATGCGGCGTACTCGGTAGTGTTCAAAGCCAGATACTCCGAATTTTCATTGTGAAACACAAAGGTTCGAATTACAAGCACATCATTGTTGTCGTGGCCATCTAACTACATGAAGGAATCCTACACCCAGTCAGCACTGCACCCTACGAAGCTTCGTAGTGATACCTCATTTTGCTTTAGTTGCACGCAATAAATGACATGGCACAAGTACTGAAACAGAGTCCAATGCCAGTCAATATAGGATATACTGTGATAATTCATGTTGACGCCGCCGTGAAGAACGGCAATCAATATGGCTCTAGCTGCTTCCTATAAACAAGCACATGTGCAATAGACTCGGTGAACGGTCTATAGATCATCATGACGGCGGAAGTACAAGAATTTAAATGAAGCACGTGATAGCTAAACATGCTAGGACGGGCCAAGGCCAAGCTAAATAGAATAATAGCAAAACGCGTTCATACATTTCTTAAAAAATACCAAATCATTTGCCCACAGCCCCCCCCCCCCCCCCCCCACCCCTGCCCCCCAACATGGGTTCCGCCCACGGTACTCAACATCAACAGCTGTTCTTTCACTTAACCAAATAATTAATACCGCCTTGCAAAATATTAACCTTGCTGCAGTGGTATTCTTGGACTTTCAGAAAGCCTTTGATACAGTTGACCATAATATTGTTACGGGGTAGTTCAGCTTGGAGCAGAGGGCGGACAAGGAAGAGAAGGCTTTCAAACAACAGACGTTTTCTGCAGGCACCAGCCGACTCTGTTGAACGTCGTCTTCTCTAAAACTCACACACCTACGGTTAGAAAGAGGAATTTTCTCACCACCACACAAACAACTTCCCTCCTCGGACGCTATAGACTGGAGAAAAATACAAACAAACACATTCCCTGATCTTCACATTTTAAATAAGATAAGCCCAACAAAATACACGAGTTACTGTCCTTGGTGCGGTGCAAGCCCCACACTCTATCACATCTCTTGGGAATGCCAGGACAAACCTGACCCAACGTTACTAGTGCCATGCCCGACACACGAGCAGTGGGAGGCGGCCCTGACCAGCGACAACCTGGACCAGCAAGCCTGGATTATCCAGCTAGTCCGCAAGTCAGCTGCTGCCAGCGGAGCCCTGGACTAGGGGCACCGACCACCCAGCTCCTGCGAATTCTTACTGATTATTTATTAAAAGTTTTCTCTCTCTCTCTCTCTAAAACTCACGAGAGTCTTCTACTTCTTTACTTATGCGCATGCACCGCCTAATGTGACACTACCCCGCCGGCTTAAAAGCACCGTCCCAGTGCGTACTAGCGTCCAAACCAGGGTCCATGTAGTACGGTTTTAGGCGTGCAACATGGACCGTCTCGGTGCGTGGTGTAGAGGCATGGCGGACGGGATGCAAGGGCGCAATTTCGTATGTCACTGGTGTCACTTGTCGTAAGATCCGGTAGGGTCCTGTATACCGGGGCAAAAGCTTTTCCGAGAGGCCAACGCGGCGAGCTGGAGTCCAGAGCAGCACGAGAGAGCCGCAAGAATACTCGGTGTTGCGATGACAGGAATCATAGCGACGTTTCTGGGAGTGCTGAGAGGCTGCGAGTCGGTTGCGAGCAACAACGCGGGCAGCATCAGCTCGGGCTATGGCGTCACGAGCATATGAGCTGGCAGTGGTGACAGACGGGAGCAGGCTGTCAAAAGGAAGCAGAGGTTCACGGCCGTATAAAAGATAGAAGGGGGAGTAGCAGGTAGTGTCGTGACGCGACGAATTGTATGCAAATGTCACAAATGGCAGCGTTATGTCCCAGTCGCAGTGGTCATCAGAAACGTACATAGACAACATGTCAGTCAGTGTCCGGTTAAGGCGTTCGGTAATCCCGTTCGTCTGTGGATGGTAGGCAGTCGTGAAAGAATGACGAACGTTGCACAACCGTAGGATCTCGTCGACTATACGAGCCAGAAAGCAACGGCCATGGTCGGTGAGCAGTTGGCGGGGAATCAAAAGTACCTCCACCAAGGTGTTACGCTGAATGAACCATATTATGCTGAATAAACTAAATAAATATGGCTTTCGTGGCGAAACCTTCAAGATATTTCATAGTTTCCTTTCAAATCGCCAGCAAATGGTTTCAATGAGCAAAATATCATCTTCCCCACAAGATATAATAATAGGTGTTCCACAGGGACCAGAGCTTCGGCCCCTTTATGTTAATGACCTTCCTTGTATTCTTACTTGTGAAATGCTCTTGTACGCTGACAACACTGCCACCATATTCACTAATGGAAACGAAGTTTAACTACATTATAAATTAAACGTAGGGTTAGCTAAAGATCAGATTGGTTTTTGGCTAACAAATTAACTATCAACACTAAGAAAATTAAATACATGGTATTTCACTCATCGAAAAAACCCATAAACTGCACCCTAATTAAACCAGTTTTTGACAATAATGCACTTCAGCAAACCAACTCTTTCAAATATCTAGGTATTGTCTTTGATAGCAACATACATTGGAAAAATCAAATTACTGCTGTCTGCTCTAAACTAGCCTCAGCCTACTACTAGCCTTTTAGGAGCTCGTGACTGTTTTGACATTAACATTTTGCGCATATTATAATTCGTATTTATCAGCAGTCATATATTATACTGTTTAAAATCCTGGGGCTCGACTTACGCTACTTGCTTTAACCCTATCATACGATTGCAAAAGCGTGCAGTTAGAATAATGACATTCGCGGAAAACAATGAACACTGTAAGCCTTTGTTTGCGCAGCTAAATATATTAACCTTTAATCACATGCGCGAAGAAAAAATGCTACGTTGCACATAGAGCATAATTAGAAACAATCATCCATTCCCAGTGTCCTTATTTACCAGTTCATTACATTTCACGAGGAACTTCATCATTCATCTTTATTAGTGCCCGGTATCTGTAAATAGTATCTATGATATCTTTATTATTATTATTATTATTATTATTATTATTATTATTATTATTATAATATTATTATTATTATTATTATTATTATTATTATTATTATTATTATTATTGTTATTATTATTATTATTATTATTATTATTATTATTATTATTATTATTATTATTATATAGTAGCCTTTCTAAGTATAATAACTTTCATGACGACTGCTTGTGAATATGCACTTTTAATCGTTGGACCTACAACTAACCTTCGGCTATGAGTCCAAGGACTGGTCTGCCATGTTTTTGTATTTATGCAGGAAATAAAACGAAACTTCAAACTTTAAAGAATACTTAGCTAAACGAGTGGCGTACATAGGTTCTGCGTGTACTATATCTGCTCGAGGTCAAGATAAATCGCCCCCTATGTTTTGAACGTTTAGGACTTGTAAAAGGTGCGAAACGTATGTTTGTTAGATCTGTATAGGATGATTTTATAGGAAGGTAGATACCATGCGCATGCTAGAGCTTCATAATTTGATAAAAAATTTGCTCGAATTAAGTAATAAACTTTTTAATTTTCTTCAGGAAGCAATACCAATCGTAAAATATAAGGTTGTCATCATCAAAAGCGACCTCCGCTTTTAATTGCTTTTTTTCGGTATTGTTTTTTGAAATATCGAATGTAAAACATGCGTACTTGCAAAGGCCATCATTTTTGGCTTTCCAGCAACGCATAAGTTTTATAATGGCTTAGTATGCGTCGCAATGCCAAACATATTTATAACTTCTTCAAGATTATACAATACGCAAACCGCGTCTGTACTTTATGCGAAGTACTAATAGCAGTAAGTGGTTTTATTCGTATGAAATGCTATAAACGCAATTTTGTCAATGAGAATTGCCTGAAAGCAACTCAACGTCACAATAAATCTGCATTTTGGCGTCCGACAATTTTACCAGGCTGTCAAATTAAAAAAAAAAAAGGCTAATCTTCGCTGTTGACGGCCTTCATTTTTATCATTACCTGTTAGGTTAAAAATAAAAAATGATTGATGTTTTACTTGAATATTGATCTATTAATTAGGCTATATCGTGCCCACATATATGATGTCCGCTTTGCTGTAATAAGCCCACTTGAGCAGACCGCATGGATGCATCTCGTAAAACGGCTGGAAAATCCCCCAGTATTTATAGCTTCCTTATGTCTGCACACAGCAATTACAGCAGTCTAGTTGAAGATTGTAGCTTTCTGGCGGCTTTTATTGCGAATGCACTATTTTACGAGTTCTAACCGGACTGACGTGCCGTTGTAATTGCTCATTTCTCGTGTTAGTTTTCGCATTTATTTAATTCTTTTATTCCACTAATTATTTTTGAATATCGTTATATTAGTATTCCTTAATTACCAGGTTCACTAGCTATCGTTTTTACATACCCTACTAAAGCTTTCATTAGTATTTAAGGAAAGGCGCAGTATCTGTGGCGGGAATCCTGAAGGCCCGGCTGCGTATTGCCAAACAATATCCCGTAGGCGCACTGGAGCAAACGACGCTCTCTGCTAGTTAAACGGCGATTGTTGCTGAAAGGTTTCTCTGAACGCAACCTAAAGGTAACATACACTCACTGTAAACGGCGATTGTTGCTGAAAGATGTCTGTGAACGCAACCTAAAGGTAACATGCACTCATTGAATCCAGGATATAATTACGGTGAAGGCAATATAAAAAAAAAAAAAAGAATTACAACAGGGGAGAAGAACACATGTCTAAGTCCCATCAGTGCAGCGTTGGGTCGTCTTAAACCATTGCGCCACCAAACCTTTTTTTTTTCTTTATTGCCTGACTTTTGCAAGACAACACAAACACACACAAGACGCTGATGTAATAAGCCTCCCAGGAGCTGGCTTCGTCGTTGTAAAATTCCTTTAGATCTAATCACTCAGGATTATTATCGACAAACTTCACAATCTCGATAAACCAATGGACAGCCTCGCGGAAAAAAAATTCGTGCAGGACGCGCATCAGGATCACAGTGATATCCTGCCATGCGTGAACGCCATATATTGTGGAGGCCCATTAGCATGATTGAATCATGTGGAACCCCCTCCTCATTTTGTGTGGGTAAGTACCGTATTCCGTAAGGATAAATAGGTAATTCTTCCTTTATGGTTCTTTGAAGTACGTCCCAAGAATAAACCCCTTCCCAACAGGGGAGAAATACATGATCTATCGTTTCTGGCTGTTTACAAATTAATTTACAAATTTACAAATTTCTTCCGTGGGGTGCAGATTGCTCCACCAAACCGACGAAAACGTTGGTCTTTAAACGCGTTCTTATACGTTTAGACAATATGTGCACTATTTGTTGCCAGGTAACGCAGCTCAGAGGAATCACGCGCCAGAGCGTCGTCTGCTCGAGTGCTCCTGCGGGATATGGTTTGCTAATACGCCACCAGGAAAGCGAGTGAGCTGGGTTACTGCCTCAGCCGAAGAAGCGCGCTGTGTCCGGCGGGCTGAGTTGGAACGGGAGAGAAGACGCCGTAAACGTGAACACATTGCCCAATGCGTGTATTTCATAGAGCGTAACCAAATCAAAACTTGAGAAGAAACAACAAATACCGGCCAACAGCTACACTTCATTAAACCATACTTTCGCATGCCTAACTTGGTTTAACCTTATTTGAAGCCCTTCTAATTTTTGGTGCCGCGAAGGACAGATAGCCATACATTCACCGATCAAGAGAGATAAATGTCGAGTTGTTGAAAGTATGCTTACATTCCGAAAAATAAAAGCATGCATTGTACTTCACACTTCGTTCAAAATTCCTGAGGTGAACCTGAAACGACATGCAAAATACACGCACGACAAGCGCTTCTACGTAATTCTAACCGAAATAATAACTGGAACGTCACATATTATCCTATACTATGTAGTCCCGAATCTAAAAAAAAAATCATAGCAGTCAAAATGCATTTTATCATGTTATCCCATAGAATAAAAACGATTATTTCTTACCAGTGCATGTCAAAACGCATTTCTTGCAGTTCTCAAAATTGTTAGCATTTCCCCCTTCGCCACTATAGGTAAATTTGCTACAGGTTTGGGTCGCGCCGTCATACCACCACCTTGGAAGTGATTGGTCGCCATTTCCAGTATCTCTTGCAAGTTTACAGGCTGGGTTTATGAGATTTCGTGCTGCAACAAAACAAAAATAACTGGAGGCGGGGGACTTAAGCTCCACCGTCCAGGGTATCACGCGATTACGTTTCACACACAGGGGCGATGTTTTCACCTTTCTAATTTTTATATTTTTAATTTTAGTGCTTGTAATTTTTTGTACACCGAGACTTTGCAACAGCTGATATTTACTATTCGTTGTGAGTAGTTTGACACCTTTTAACGCATTTTTTTCAGTTACTTCAATTATGTAATTTATCAATTACACACTCTGTATCTTCTAATTTAGCATCATCATACATTCATTCATTTCTGAAACATTTGACGCCTTGGAATTCCCTTTTTTGTTTTTGTGTACTCAAAAATTTCAGATAAATAATATTACACACTAGACAATTTTTAGTTAGCATCATAATGCAATGGATTTTAAATTTCAGCATTCTGACACCTTTGTACTCCTTTTTAATTTTTCATTCCTTTAATTCATCAATCACTCATTTACAATGATTTGATTAGCTGGTCATTGCCTATCACACAGCAATCAGTCGTCTGTTAGTAGAACCAGAAATTACATAAGATTTTTAGGCGCCACCCATTTTTTTCGCACGTGGTACCAACTACTAATATGCCAAAGGCTTTCGACTGAAGGAGCGCTATCGCTTAATATAGAGGCTGTTTTGCGCTTAGAAGAGGGATGCTTATGCTGCTCCAAATATTTCAAGTTGAAATAGTTGCCGGTTTTCGAAAAGCGGTGAGAAGTCACCCCACTTGTAGTATGCCTGGTGCCAACGCTCGATATGTTTATCGGTGCCAACTACGTCGTGCTGAATCTGAGTCTAAGGGTTTAATTGGGCTCTCTTGGGGAAACCAGTGAGGCACTGAGGCACCCCCATAACATTCGCTAGCGCAAAATCTTGTATTATGCGCATGCGCGCTGCTACAGTGAATTCTCCGGCGACCAATCTTGAGCGGTGCTCATGCGCAGAACTCATGATGCGCATTTCATTCACCTGAGTTCATCAACATCCCAGTTTTTTTTTCTCCAGGCTCATGGGAAGCCCTACGATGAAACCGTCCCTGGGTGAAACTGAAAACAAAGCATCCGAAATAGTGTTTTTTTTTTTTTTTTTTTTTTTTTTATTGGCTCTAATCTGTTCTTACAAACATTTTCATCTTCTTACATTCGCTGAAAGATTGGGCGCCGCCGAATGTTTGGCATAAGACCCCGAGACACTCAAGCCACTCTACTGGAATAATTGTGTGACGTCATGCACCACGCCGATGAGGACAGTAGCAGAAAAAGAAAATATCACTGCTGCTTCCACAATCTAGAACAGATACAAGCATAAAATGGGTTCTGTTGCGTGCGCTGTCCTGTTGCTTGGCTTCATTGGTCGGGTTAAGTGCTTGTGACAGCGATGCGTAAGTTCGGCGCTTTTGTGGTTACTCGAACCAGCCCCACCGCACTGACACGTGTGCCCGTGCTCAAAGGGAGGCCGCCTACAGGTAAAGCACTCAACTCAGGTTCATTGTTCCCACGCACCACGGTGGACAGAGATTCGAAAACGCCGCTATTGATGCGTGATCATATGCTTCAGAGTCCTGCTGGTCTGTTTGCGCGTTCTTTCTGACAGCAGCGTAAGCACAGTGCCGATGCGGTGGTTACGTAAGCGCTTACGTAAAGGGGCACCGTGATCAAAGGTGTTTTATATTTTCTGCCTCGGCACGTGTCTCTTCTCACAGCTCGTTAGAGGTCGCCTCTCAGGAATGGAAGAGTTTTGCGTCCATTAGAATTGCAACTCGAAACCGAGGGGTAGTCAATTGCAGCCGTTACAGTTTGTATGGCGGCCCTGCACGAGGGACACTTCTCCCGAAAATTCCTTTGGGTGCCCGGTTTTTGCAAGTTATTTGCCAGGATGACTTGCAATCGGTGATCATACGAGTGAAAATCAGTGTCTGCAGTAAAGTGGACAGTCGAGCGAGTATCATCTGATTCGTGATATGTAGTTGGTGCCAAAACCGAGGACCTAGGAGTCTTTCTACCCCCTTGTTCCTCGTTTTGGCGCTAACTATACATCATGAATCAAAGTCTAAGTGACTTGGAATCGGTGCCCGGATGTTGGGTCTCGATTCTCTTTCTATGTCGCCTCATGGTGACCGACAACGGAAGCTAAACACATTTTATGTTTAGAATAACATAGGGCCGCGAACTAATTACAACAAAAGGCGAACAGCGCACGTCAGCACCCGTAGATGCGCTGCATCAGGAAATGAAGCCACCACCGCAGCCAGAAAAATCACGTGTTAAACAGCCGCTAGTTATTGAACTGTGCTTCCGCGTATTGTCAACTTTCATTCGAGCGTGAGTCTCTCTCAAAGCGAGTCCATGTGTCTAATGTAGAGACACTGCTACACTATAGCACACAACATGGGGATGCATGGCTAGCCCTACAATGCCTTCAATAGATAGCCCTTGTCTTGAGCAGTGGAAGGACCTTCTAGCCAACTTAGACACGTAGCATCAGCTCATGCTGGTGCAGCAAGCCAGCGCAGCAGTTGAGGCCAACAGACTCCTGGATTAAGGACCGCCGACGATTGCTATTTCACCAATTCTTTCCTAACCAATTTCCCTTGATCCCAATTTTCAGTTAATAAAGTTTGTTAGCCAATGAAAGCGAGTCCACACAGGCACTAGTGGACTTAACAAATAAGTTATAGAAAAACATAAAAAGGAGACAATCGACGACAGAGGTGTGAGGGTAGCGGTACGTTTAGTCTACGGGTGTTATGTAGTAATGATAGCCCAAGAAGATGAATAACGCTCAAGATACTTTCCATTATCATAATTATTATAATCATCATCAGCCGAACTATACCCGCTAGGTGAAGGCCTCTCCCATGTTCCTCCAATTAACTAGGTCCTTTGCTAGCTGCACCGACTTGACCACTCCGAACTTCTTAACCACATCCGCCCACCTAACTTTCTGCCGCCAACTGCTACGCTTCAATTCCCTTGCAATCAGATTTGTTACCCTTAGCGATCATCGGTTATCTTCATCACATTACATGCCCTGTCCTGCCCATGCTCATTTCTTCCTCTTGATGCCCACTAGAATGTAAGTAATTTGACACTATGACGCTTCCTATCTCTTAACGTTACACCTGCCATTTTTCGTTCCATTTGTCTCTGTGCTGTCTTCAGCTTAAGTAGAATCCTTTTCGTTAGCCTCCACGTTTTAGATCAATAGGTGAGTTATATACATTCGTCTTGAGCCATTCCAGTAAAATATTAGTCATATTCTGTGAGTATTTTACAAATGTCCTGCATCCTAATCTTATGGTTCTGGTTATTTGCTTCTTGTGATCCGGATCTGCGGTTACTCTTGTACTAAGTAGCCAGTGCTTCACTACCTATTGTAAACTGCTGTTCCTTAAGGAGGCTGTTAAAAATTACCTTAGTCTTCAGCATATAAAGTTTAGGTCTGCCTTTCTTCTTTTTCTTTCTAGGTCAGAAATCATTTTTTGTAATTTATCCCTTGAGTTGCTTAGCACCGCAATGTCATAGTGAATCGCGGAATACTGCTATCATTCCACGCCTCCGAATACTTCCTATAAGCAAGCTGTGAATACTACTGGAAAGAATGTGTGTCCTATATTTAACGCCTTTATTTAAGGAAATTTTATCACCTTATTTCTGCAAAGCTATGGTTTCTTTGCAGCTGCTGCAGACATCTTCCATTACTTTTACATAGTATCTCAATGCCTTCATGAGTGTTGAGGGTTCGCATGAGTCAAATACTTATCATAATCAATGAAGGCTATGCAGACCTTTACCCTTTGTTAAACTTTTGGGTTTGTCTGTTGCTTGTCTAGGCAATCAGCCAAACGACGCGGGTATGCCCCCCTGCTTTTGCTGCCTCTTCAGAAAAACGGTGTCAAAGATAACACGGAAGTAATATCTTACCAAACGTGTAACGTAACCGTTCTTTGTGCAGCACTATGGGTATTGTCATACCAGTTCGCTATACAACTTGCAGGCTAGTTTGCGGCAAGGATTCGAACCGGCGACTTATGTTCCTCAGCTAAGTGTAGGTGCCGCTCAAAAGTGAGAAAGATGCTGCTCTTTCCTTTCCTCAAGGAGCAACTTAACAAAAAAAAAAAAAAAAAACTAAAATCGCGGAGTGAAAAGGCAGTGTTCATGGAGCTATCAGGAGTACTTTTAAGGCGAAGCTCGAGCATTTCCCAATTTTAAGACGAAAGACTTTCTTTCTCATGCGCTGCGGAAATGTTTGTAGAAAAAAAATTCTTTATAGGGAGGAAGAGTAGCCGGAGGTGGAAAGGCACGAAGGTTAACAGGAAGAAGAAATCGGTTTGCTACACTGCGCTGAGGGAAGGGGGTGAGTGAGTATAAAAGTGAAGGAATATCGGGAGTTACAAAAATAGGAAGTAAGTATACCGTGCAGCAAAATCACAGCCTGTCGTGCAGGCCCGCGGTCCTCAAGAAGCAGAGCAGTGCCTGGGAGGTGTTCACCGCAGACGATCGCCGCAGCCACTAGCCGCAGCGCACGGCAAATAGACTTTTTCAACACTGTATGTGGGGCGTTCACAGAGAATGTGGGCTATAGTCTCGTCGCACCGGCTGCAGGTTGCATATTCAGGGCTATTAGCCATACATATCACAAAGAAATAATAGTTGGGGAACCCAACACCAAAGCACAGGCGGCACAGCAAAGTTGTTCACGTTGGGGTAGGACGGGTGGAAGCCGGAGCTTGAGATCAGGTTCCAGAGATTTTAAGTGCGAGTTCGCAACCTGGACAGAATTCCACAAGACGAGCATGAGAGTCCGCGCAAGTTCGCGAAGCCTGCCCGCTACGTCTGCCCTGGAAAAGGTGATCGACCCACAATCGCCGTCTTGGTGAGCGGTTAGCGCGACATCGTCCACGCGAAGATGTCCCGCTATGCCGCTGTGTCCTGGAAGTCAGTGGTAGATGATGTCGTGTCCTTTATTTGGCATAGCAATGGTATAAGCTGTATAGCTTTCCTTTGTAGTCACATGGCTGCACTTGAGTGGATGTCAATGAGTAATTACTCCCTTATTACAAATCTACTCCACCTTGGGGGATCCCCCTAAAATATTCGACCAATACCAATCCCACTTCGAGGTATTGATCAATTGACTCTAGCCCTACCATCTTTCAGCTGGCCGTCCTGTTAACGGACGATGAGAAGACGATGCCGAGACGCCCGCTTCATGAGCGTGTAAGTTTTCTCTTCGGGCCTGCTTTTCTGGCCGTTCCTACTCGATGCTAGTCGTCGCCTCGGTTTTCGCCGAGACTGCTGATGCCTTCCGCTGGAACCCTAGCCGCAAGGCCAACGCTATCCTTGTGGTTAGCGATCCTTATCTAACAATTGATAGAGCGACTGCCCTCAAAGGCGGTGGTCCCGGGTTTATCCCAGAATCAAGACGAATTTTTCTTTAACTACGAAGGTTTTGAGAAATCTGTATAGCTTTTCTTTCCTTCGTAACCGTATACGGCTGCGCTTGGATGGATGTCCTTGCGTAATTACTCCCTTATTACCAATCTACTCCACCTTGCGGGATTCCCATAAAATATTCAACCATTAATGGAGTTCTCGTATTCCCGCGATGAGTCGCTCATAGGAATCGGGAATCAAAACATTATTCGGTCGATCCCCAGCTGAGTGCGCAAGCCACTACTCCACAAGGGGAGGGTTCGGGCTAGAGGGTAGGCATTACGTTCCGTAGCGCAGCACCAAGAAAGGGACAGCCACAGGTGGTAGACTTCCACTATTGCTTTATTTGGTGTTCACAAAATGTACACATGAAATAATAAAACGGTATGTGTGAGATTGAACAACATGCTTTGTAAACAAAAGCAAGAATATGAGAACACGTTTCACCGGTACGCAGAGTCTCCTGAATCTAAGAATGCCATAACGTTTTTGACAGCGACAAGGATGGACTGCTGATACAGCATTGAGATCCACCTCCCTCGATTTGTGCGGCCTCGCTGATTTCTCTTGTAAATCATCTAGTATTTCTGAAAATCAACTTACTTTATTTAAAAGAAGTTTTGCATTTATGACCACGTCAGTGCGGCGCCAAATTTCTGGAGCCCCTATCCCTCACTTCTCTGTGGGGGTCGCTTTAACGATCGTTAAGACACTGGCTTGAATGCCCTACATACGCCTTGCCGTACGAAACTGATATCTAGTAGATTATTTCCTCACTGCGCGAAACAAAGGGGGTTCTATGCTGAATTTTGGAATTATTCTGAACCCTGCTGGCAGCACTGGTGGCCTTGCATATGCGAGGCGAGACAATCTTTCCGGTGCAGCAGACATACACGCTTTCACTCCCACTTTTTGTTCGACTTTACGAGAGAGTTTGATAGCTTGTGGATATAAGGCACCACCTTTATCTTATTGCACCCTTTGCCTTCAGCTTGACTTCTCGTGGTCTTTTTCTGCTGGTGCAAGCTCTCAGCGACGGAGACTAGTAGGTGTCTCGGGAATCTTTTCGCCCTAAGGCAGTCAACGTGCGTTTGTAAACTTTTTTTCCATTTATGTGAATTATCTATATTAGTCTTTGCCGCAGCAGCAGCTTTTCGAATACATTGAAGACTGCATTCATAGCTTTAGTGCCAGCACTTTTCATAATCAATCGGGTGTGTCTGTTGATGGTTTCTTGAGCTTATTGTCTCTGTATCTGAAGTAGACCTTTGTCACCTGGAATGAGGATGTATTCCTGCGAAATGATGGTGCTTGTATAGGTTCGTGCATCGCCTCTGCTCTGAGTTACCTTTACCTTGCGAGTCTGGACAGGAGGCTTCAAAATAATCTTAATCCTGCAATACTCATTTGTACTTTCACATTTGTAGATGACTACTGAGTAGTCTTTCGTAAGAGCCATAGTAACATTTCTGTAATAGTCGCAAACACTATTCTAGCTTCACTGAGTGTAGTTACCCTCTATATTTACCCATGAGCTTCCTGTTGAGGACACCATCCGGTTTCTTGACCTAAAGCTCACTAATAAGCGTACAATTTTGCATAGAATCCCCTTTGTGTCATGCACTGAGGAAATAATCTACAATATACTGCTTCCGTGCACCAAGGCGTACATAGGGCAGTCAGGCCGATGTCTTAATGAGCGGTTAAGCGAGCACCCCAGGGAAGTGGGGGTTCAGAAAATTGGCCCGGCACTGCCGTGATCATAAATGAAAACCTGGTTTTGAAGAGTGCCAGGTGATTGGCAGAATTGCTGATATATATAAAAAAAAAAAATCATTGAGGCCTCACAAATCTAGAAAGCCGGACCTGAAAGGTGTATGAGCGGTTCTTAATTGTCGCTGTCAAAATGATATGGCATTCTTAAGTTAAGGGCAATGTGAGTACCGGTGAAACGTGTTCTCGGTTATTTTTTTTTTACAACCTATGTTGCTAATCTCACACGTAGCCATATATTATTTCTTGTATGAATTTTGTGAGCGCCAAATAAAGCATTAGTGAAAGTTTGTCGCTTGTGTCTGTCCGTTGTCTTGGAGCTGCACTATGAAACCTGGCACTACTCCATGCCGCGCTCGTGAGAAACTGATCATAATTATACTTCTAAAGAATGATACTAGCAATGACAGTGATATTTTAGTCAGTCATAATCATAATGATGATAGTAGTGATGATACTGGTGCTGAAGCTAGTGATAATTATAATGATGGTAGTAGAGATGACAATGACGGTGCATTTAGTTATAATCATGATAGTAGCGATGATAATGATCATGGATTTAGTAAAAACAGTTCTGTAAAGTGGATTTGTGCTCCTAAGCAAACTTATGCATAAACCTAGAATATTTTTTAAATTTTTGGGTTGCATTCAAATATTAACCGTTTTTTGAAAACGCTATCCCTTTAATTTCGCTACATTAGTGTTGCCGTCATTGCAAAGCGTCTGCTTCGTACACACTAAATTGGCTCCTGAAATTCAAGAGATTTCGGCCTACGGGGTTGAGAATAATTTGAAGCCTTGCTATACATATTGGCACATTGTCCATACTGTCGCTTCGATGTTGAAAAAGTTTGATTCTATCCTTAATGTTAAATTATACCTCTGATTTTTATAGTAAATCCTATTTTTAAAAGAACTACTCTGCAAGCAAAGTTGCAGTGCTTTTTTCGGGTCACTAAATTAAGCAGATCTTATCTATAGAGCACAATGCTTTTTGTATTAGGCCTCCATTGAAATCGGTTGCCATTGCATGGACCGGAACCACCTCCCTGGGATCAGCCGCTTAAACCCGAAGCCACTGAGCCGCCGCCTGGTTCCTTGGAATAAGACGAATGATAGAGGCAACATGTGCTGTTTTTATCAAAGTTTTAAATCAAAATTTTTATATGCCTGATTACTGGCATGAGCAGGAAGGGTATACATAGTGTGGAGAGGAAATCGCAGGCAAAATATGACGTGATTTGTAGCATATATGCTAGTCAAGCATTACGCTACTTTGCGATAGGGATTCAAACAATCGACATATTCACCTCCACTTGCATTCCGCTCACAAAGGTGTAGGTGTTCACCGCAAAGTTAAACATATACTGATACTAAAGTGGGCTTTCGTAGACTTTAGTTGCTTTGGCGTAATTTAAACGCGCAAATTGTTTTCTAACTTTGACAAAACTTATAACAACAATTTATGTTATTCTGACTGCACTTGCAAATCTTTTCGTGCATACCTCACTCTCATGCTGTAAGAAAGGAAATCTCACCTTGCGAGATGATCACGCATAAGAAGAGGAGAAATCCGCAGGTTATTGATCGCATCGTTGAGCTCATATTTAGAACCTTCGAAAACACGCACAACTTGCTTCTTATGAAACAATCCTCCAAACTTATCGCCAAGGCTTTTAGTGTCAAAATGCTGTTCCTTTATTAGACGCGCCGTATCGAGTCCACCAGGAAAAAAGAACGTGACGTGAGCCCATTACTTGTTTTTTTATCTGTCTAGCATCAAGACGTAGGTTTGAAATCACTTCAAACGTAGAGCAAACGCTGGTGGATATCTTTTTTCTGGTCTTGGCAGTCGCATACAAAAACCAAGCTTAATGCCTTCTTCGATCATTTCTGTTTTGAAAGGTGTAGTTTTTATAGAACACAAAAAGGGAATACACCATTCTCATGTTTACAATCGGCAGCGAAAAACAGCAAGTCAGGAGACATTTCTCTTTATTTTTCAAATAAGTATAACACATATAGTACATAAACAACAGAACAGCAAACAACCTAAAGGCATCAGCATAATGTATCTGAATAAAAGACCAGATTTATAGCGATAAAGAAGTGACGATTAAATACGTGAATAAACATATTTTCAAGCATTTCCTGAATAAAAGGGTTTATATAAGGACTCTCCGGCAAGAAATTAAGCTTAACTAAGAATCTGACCACAGAGACAACTCTGCAGCCTGGACAGTTGCACCTGAATAGTTTTTGTTGTGGTTCCCCAAACTAATATGGAACATATTATTGCCGCGAACCACTGCATTCTTTATTTCTTGATGCCAATAGCCTCTGGCGTGTGGCGCCACCACTTTGCTTGTTGTAAGGATGATAGTGTCGGGCTTTTTTTTTTTTTTGCGCTGTTTCCGAAATGGGACTTTATACTTCTCTTTCTGAAGCAAGATGCATCAAGATTCAATTCCAATATTTGCAGCTACTCGTGACTGCTTGCACATTGTCCCAGATTGTTCTACGTTGCTTTGGAAGGTTCATCGCAATTCTCGCATTCAGATTGACATTTGCCGGTAGCAACGGGCATACGCAGTTAGACAACCACCAAGGACGCTTAATTGTTGTTATTGCCGCTGCCGGTTAGCGCATTTCATTTACCAGTCAAGCAAGACTGGTAAAAAGTTCATTTCAATGTGTGATAAGTCTTTACATTACTTGCCATCGGCATTCAGTGCACATCCTTTTTGATTCATTGCAATACAATGTCTAAATATATATTTATAATTACTATCTAATTAAAGATTTTTCCACCAAAGCATAAAATAACAAGATACAACTTACTTTCTTGCAAATATTATCTACTATTTTCGTTAAAAGATTAATTTATTATCTGAGAATTACTTTTGTGTAATGAAATGAAATTTTTTCGTAAATTCATAAATGCAGCCGCTGAGAATTATACTCCTGTAAAGAAAGAAGCTGTTTTTGCGAGCTGACAAACTCAGTATTTGCGAATTATACTAAGATATTTTCGAAGCAAAAACATTTCGCTGTCTTGTATTGGTTCTACTCAAATTCCCTTGCTACACCCCTTCATCAATACCAAGGTTGCAGTTTGAGCGTAATATCATTTCTAATTGATATAAAATACCTTCTGAAATGCGGATTGCCGTAATCGCATACGATTGCATTTCCAAGTCCTTAGATATATAACCTTCCAGATGCAAAGGCGCCTGCTTGCTACACGTCTCTTTCCTATAGCCAAACTGTGCCGATATTGTTGCCTTTTCGCCGTTCGGGATTATTCGCTCCATTACCGAGAGAGGACCTCGCTTCGATGGCGGCCACGATGATGGCGTATCGATTTAGGCGAAACGCAAGGAGTCTCTTTTTCGCCTGATGTCATTGTGCGTTAGTCAACGTCGGGTTGTCGAAATTACCCTGAACATTTCACTATAAGATCCTTAATGGCCTGAGTTTCTTTGGCTGGCTAAATTGCGTATAACAAACACATGTTACCTCTTTTCTTCTGGTTCATTCCTTAGAATGCGTTCAGTTATCTTGGAGAACATAGAAAAGAATGAAGTGGTTCTGAAATCATTCAGGATATCACATCCCCCATATACATGATCACTATACTCTTGAATATTTTATGAACATAAGAAATTCGCCAGTCGATAAAATGAGATTATAGGAATGCGAAATAGGGTAATATATCTCTCGCGCAAAATATTATCTAGCTTTTCTGTTTGTTCGTGAGCTCCATGTGCAGTTATCTTCAAGTTCGGTTCAGTTTTATTACCTAAAATGTTCATTTCGTGGGGTGTATTACATTAGCTTATATATAATGCCCATTATCTAGTCGGGGCCTTTCGGGTTAAAATAATATAATGGGCATATAAACCACCTAGCATATGCTTCTCGCTAGCCTAGGCTTTATCACCCGTCCTCGCGGCTGAGCGTTGATAATACTTACTGGTTGGCTATGTGTTTGCCTGGTAATATCATTTTATTAACCACTGTTGAATGAGGGCAATTCAATTCGTTCTACTCGCTACTTCTCGAAATATTTTCCAAACGAGCGAAGATTCTTTCGCACAGGCGCCACGAATAACTATTTTAGCGTTAACATTTACTAGGCTTTCTTCACTTTGAAATTCGCTCTGTTCATAACCTGTTTGCACGTCTGCAAAACAGGTACGTATTGGATCAATTTATTAATAGACGTAATATAAAATCTAAAATTTTTCGCTGTTTTTTGTATGTTTTAGGGCCAAAGCCTGCCCTAATGATCCTGAGAAAGATCCAAGAATTTTTTTTTATGTCTGGTTTGAACGCTGCTGATCAATCAGTCACAGCTTCCTGCAAATTATTAATGTTACTGGTACTTATGGTTTTACGTGACGTGCTTTAGCTTCACTCGTATTGTGAACTATACCGCGATAGCCAGAGTTCAGGATAATGAAATGTTTAAAAAATTCGTCACTAATGTCCCTAACCTGTATAATGCTCTTACTTGCCTTTGACATCAAGGCTTGTTGACAACTGCAATAAACGTCAAGAGCCATAAGACTCAGTGAGGTTATGTAGATCACATAATGTAGCTGTAAAGGAGATGTCAATATTAAATTAACTAACAGGTAAAACAGGTGCTTTCAACAAATGGCTGTAATGTAAGTAATCTTGTATAAATTTCACAAACATTTTCCATTACTTGTGCAGTTGAAGATAGGATATGACAAGAAACAGCCCGTTGGATTCAATGGAATACTGACCGCAAATAATTATCGGCAATATTTGACCTTTTAGACTTCACAACAATAGGCCGTTGGTAAACTACAACGCAAAGGCACCACGTTTACAGCTAATCGCGAACAAGATATACCATTCTAATCATCAGAACTTCGCAACAAGATTGTTGCAGTTGAAGAAGGGTTCTCTATATGCTACGGCACTAATACCGTAAAACAAACAACCGATGAGCAATAACATTGCAGCATTTTGTTCCGACACTTCTCGCGTTCAAGTAGAAACTGAGAAAAATTCCTTATTGAGAGAGTTTACACTACACATTTGTACTCAATTGAGTACTGCCGTAAGCCACCATTCAGTACGAAAGAGCATCCTACATAGGTACAAATCCTCGTTTTATCCAAGTTATTGGAACATGTCCACACGGCCTAGCAGCACCGCGTCTAATTCGAGATGTAAGGCTTCTGGAAAGATTCGTTCAGAACTCACCCTCCTGTGTCAGAAATAGAGGTTGGGTTGGCAGCGTCTTTCAGCTTGGCCATTTAATATGGTCTGATGTCGTGACAGAAACATATGTCACCGGTCAGTACAGACTCCCCAGCCATGGTAAATGCCAACTATACATATTCCAGGATAGTGCCCATCACTTTTCACTCACAACGCCGACGCCAACAAAGTCGACGCCGATTTTCAGGAGAACTGCGACTGTAAAGCCGTCACCTCTGCTCGCCGGAAATTTTTACTTCCTGTCGAAAACATTGTTCGACTTATTTCAAATGTCGTACTATAGTCAGGTAGCATTCATAGAGACAATAAATTTTACGCTTTCTTAACCATTTTTTTGTTTTTATTTTTTCAGCTATAGTAATAAAAAAAAAATACTTTTTAAGGGTACGCTCAGAGATTGCTGTTGTAAAATATTACCTCCACCTCCACCAAGATGATACGTGGCAAGGCTAGCCCAAAAAGCGCCTCAGCTGATGACGCAGCATACAAAAACAAAGCAGCGCCAACCATTGCTATCACTTCGTCTTCTATCTGTGTTGTTGATCGTCGTCTTCTGTCTTTTGCAATGACATATATGCAACAATATGTTCGTGAGTACTTAACTCGTACGAGGTTCTACATTGAATCTTGCTTTGAAAGACAGTGAGTAGAAAATGAGAATTATCGACGTTTGTGTGTTCCTCCTTGAGCTCGTCTTTCTATCTCTGAATGAAACAGGGCTACTTGGGCCTTTAACATTAAGAACTTAGTTGTGAAGTAAAAAAAAAAACACCTTTTCCTGGGTATTACCGATTTGCCATTTGACGAGGAAAACTGAAAGTAATCGCAGCCCATTTATTTGTATTCCTACTACGCAAATAAACAGTTTTGACAGCATTCGTAAGCATACTGTATGTAAAGTATAGTGATGCAGAAAGTCTGCTTATTTGCCCTTTCAAACATATCACATTCTAGGGGATGCAGCAAATTGTAACTTTCTTGCTTTGCTGCTTGTTCACAGTTCGTTGTTTACAATGGCTTGTTTACACTTTGAGGTAAGCAGAATATAGGAAATTTTGTAAACAACGCTGAAGAAAAATAAAGGAAGAAAAGCAGAAGCATAACATCTGCAACTGAAGACCATATGACCAGATTCAGATTCCTTCGAACTCTAAGCATTCTAACACTGATTTAAATATTTTACTCAAGATTTACTAAAAAGAACCGTTGGTTGAAACACTTGCAGTTTTTCTGCTGCAGCCAGAAAATTGTTCAGTAACATAGGCGGGGTGTTTGAAAGTGTAAGGCCTCTTTGCCACAGTTTGTATGAATCACTGTGGTTGAAACTGTTTTCCATAATTTTAAATACAGTTTATTTAATCGCAAATGTCTATAAACCTAAATGAATCAGCAAGACTCGATGGCAATTTATTAATAAACAAGCGGTGTACAGGAAGTACACTATGCTTATGAAAGAACTGCGTACTATGTACAAAAGTTATCATTGAAGACTGCTTTGAACACTGCTTTCTGCAGCTTGAAAAGTGATATCGAATTAATTTGGACTTTGGTCCCCAAACCTAAAACAGAGTCATGTTTAAAGATTGTTTAATAACGTGTAAGTTATTTATTTCAAGAATAATTAGACCATGTTCCATATATATCAGCAAGGCAGAGTCTTATGCGAACCGACTAATACGAACTCTTGTCAATTAATGCACCTGAAAATTTCAGCAATAGCATATTTTCTGGTTGGATTTAATTATGAGGTTTCACCTCTCAAAGCGAATATATATATATATATATATATATATATATATAAATTATTTATTTATTTCAAAAAATTACATACAAATACGAGCCTGCCCAAGCCAACAATGGGCTTGTGGGGCAGCGCTCGGCAGAATTGCTG
Source organism: Amblyomma maculatum (assembly GCF_055883805.1). Classification (NCBI taxonomy): domain Eukaryota; kingdom Metazoa; phylum Arthropoda; class Arachnida; order Ixodida; family Ixodidae; genus Amblyomma; species Amblyomma maculatum. The sequence continues at coordinate 21,468,262 of NC_139353.1, read as the reverse complement.
TAGTGAAGAGCTCCGGAAATGGTGACCACTTCGTGTTATTTAATGCACACTAACATCACACAAAACATAGGCGCCTAGCTTTCCGCCTTATGGAAAAGCGGCCGCAGCCTGGATTTGATCCCGCATCCTTGAGTACGCTACTATGCCCCGGCTGTGGTGGGAATGGACACAATTTAAGAAGTATGTGAGAAATAACTGAGTTATTGATTAGAGATACGTGACTCGCAAAATGCATGATCCGCAAGAGGATTTGGGGAAATTTTCAATGCACTCGACACTGTAATCGCACAGTATGTTATAATATTATTGTCTGAAGTTGAAGATTACAGGTTGTGTGTCATAGGTTCGAGCTCATGATACTATGCTGACAGTAAAAGAGCTGCAGGATATGTCGCCACGCAGAGCTAATACATTTATCGAAATCTCTGTTCAGAAAGCTTTAAAGCGGATTTTGTATGCTGCGCAGGATCGACCTCATATTTGTCAGCCATTAAATTACGCTTGTATATGTCTCAGCCTTTTGTTTGTTTAGGTGTGTGTGGGTAGTGGGGGAAGTGTGATAGCAGAACGCCGAAGGGCTTATAGGGATTGGTTCGCAGGATACAACCTGGTAAGCTTGGGCAATAAGCCTGCCATTGTTCCTGCACTGCTTTCAAAAAAGAAATATGTGTCTGCTGGGCCCAAGAATCGCATGTCGCAATGCAGATCCACGTGTCCTGGATTCGATACTCATCTCACCCATTGTATATTTTGTTTTCAGCCTAAATCACTACCTTTTCAGGTTGGTCGCTCCTCGTGTTATCCAAATACTTTTAGACTAAAAGTGTTTATCTCCTTACATTGATGTCGTTGAGCTCTCCGCTAAATGGAGGCTTTATCTATGTGCAGTTAAAATTGTGTAATCTTACTAGATATTCTAACAGATCGATGGTCATGTGACATATGGAATCTAGGGGTAATATGTATAACTTTAAAATCCCTTACATATGCTGACAAGGATTATATTATGCTAACGCACGTATGCTATGTACTGTAGCGGAAACGCATGGCGTGCTATCTTAAATATTCCTACAATGCGCGTAAGGCGACGAAATATTTTAATTTACTGGAAACTAATCCTAATCGCCACGAATGGTGAAGGTTTTATATTGAGAGCAGCATAGATAGACGGAAGTATCAAAGTCGGCAATGCGCCTAGAGCGAAAAAATAAACAAAACCCTAGCCCAGCCTCACATGTGTCGAGACCTATACAGTAGCTGAGTATTGTTATTTTCGGGTTAATTAACTCAGTGTTCTCGAGTCTCTCGATTCGAAAACGCCAAAACGTTCACGTCTATATCATCATCATCATCATCATCGTCGTCGTCGTCGTCGTCGTCGCCATCATCATCATCAGCAGCAGCCTGACTATACCCACTGCAGGGCGAAGGCATCTTCCACATTTCTCCACTTAAACCGGTCCTGTGCTAGCTGCATCCACTTGACCCCTGCGAACTTCTTAACCTCATCCGCCCACCTAACTTTCTGCCGCCACCTGCTACGCTTTCCTTCCCTTGGAATCCAGTTTGTTACCCTAAGCGACCATCGGTTATCCTCTCTTCGCCCTACATGTCCTGCCCATGCCCATTTCTTCTTTTTAATGTCTACTAGAATGTCGGTAACTTGAGTTAATTCTCTGACCCACTCTGCATGCTTCCTATCTCTTAATATTACCCCTACCATTTTGCGTTCCATAGCCCTAGGGGTTGTCCTCAACTTAAGTAGAACTCTCTTGGTTAGCCTCCAAATTTCAGCCGCATAGGTGAGTACAGGTAAGATTCAACTGTTGTATACTTTCCTCTTGAGCGATACCGGTAAGCTGCTAGTCATGATCTGCGAGTGCTTGCCAAATGCGCTCCATCCCAATCTTATTCTTCTTGTTATTTCCTTTTCATGGTCCGGATCTGCGGTTACTGCCTGTCCTAAGTAGACATATTCGCCTACTACTTCCAGTACTTCGCTACCTAATGTAAACTGCCGTTCCTTCCCGAGGCTGTTGAACATTACCTTAGCCTTCTGCATATTGATTTTCAAGCCTACCTTTCTACTTTTCCTGTCCAGGTCATCAATCATTATTAGCAGTTCTTCCCCCGAGTTGCTTAGCAAGACAATGTCATCAGCAAATCGCAGATTACTGAGGTATTCTCCATCTACCCTTATCCCTAACTGCTCCCATTCCAAGTCTCTGAATACTTCCTCTAAGCAAGCTGTGAATAGTACTGGGGAGATTGTGTCTCCTTGCCTAGCACCTTTCTTTATGAGAATTTTGTTACTTTCTTTATGCAGAAATATGGTTGCTGTGCAGCCATTATATATTTCTTCCAGCACTTTCATGTACGGCTCGTCCACCCCCTGATTTCGCAATGCCTGCACCACCGCCGATGATATATATATATATATATATATATTGACCTATCAAAGAGCGTGTGTCCGGGTGATCCGTCGTATCTCACTTCACATACTCGGGGCTCGCACGTGTCGCGGTTGGCAAATGGGACGTTGTCGAGCCACCAAAGCATCGATTGAGCCGACGGCATGCACAGCACGCAGGTGCTCTGTGTTAGGACCCTCCACCGCCTTGTTATTTCTCGTGCACAATTTTCTCGTAGGTCATTATTAACAGGCTTCCATACTGCACCAGATTTACTCTTTTTTTGCATCACAATTAAGCGCAGCCTATCTTCGTACAGAGTTACTGGTGACTGCTGAGTTTTCCATGAAGATCCTTTGCTAAAAGAGAAAGTCTACAGACGTTTTCTACAATTTTAACCCTGTGTTAATCCAAAGCTACTTCCCAATGTTAACACAAACGGCTGGCTTTGCCGCTGGGAAATACAGCGCAGTGACAAAAAACTGAAATAATCCATATCTTAATGGTAGGCGGCATTTGGCAACCCTGACATCTGTTACAGGATATATAGGGACTGTATAGTAACATATATGGAATGCTACGATATAATGAATACGGCGCCATGGTATGAACCTACATGCGCACGTTTGGTTAACACCATAAAAAGGGGGTTTTTGGTAGTCTCAAACAAAATATCGGATAAATGAACTAAAACAAAGTGGTTATTTTGCAGATATACCGAAAACCGTCCTTTCCTGTACCAGCACTCCCAGTGACACCGCCGGTGCCAGTATATCGGAGAATTCGGCGGTGCCATTTCTGTCTTTAAAAAAGGTATAAAAGGGGATCAAGCATTATTAAACAGTGAAGGTAGGGGTACTTTGTTTAAAGAGAGGAAAGTATACGTTATTAATGTGATGTGAATAAAAATAGCTTTCAGTACGGCTCTGAGGCTTATCCACACTGTTTCAAATACGTGTCGAAAAGGTTCTAGATATAAGTAGAAGTTCCACAGATAAGTGTAGCTCTTTTTAGCTCGCATGTGGAACCAGATTAGGACTGCACTAAATGCAGTTATTCACTTCAGACGCTACAGGTTGTTACGATGTTAGTGCGATGAGAGGGCACAACTGCGCGCCACCATCTGCTCAGACCTGACTTTCTTCACCAATCTGAAATACAAATTGCACAAAGCGTAATTTTTCGCTCACTTCAGCCACGAAATGACTGTTTCTTTTTTGTATAGTTCATATTTAAGGGCGGGTGTACGTATTCATACGTCGTTGCTAGCAACAAAATTCGTGTAATCTATACATTAGTAAAATAACAAATTTTATAGCGGTTACTCTCAGCGTTATGAAGACTTTCAGCCCTTCAGATACAAAACTCTAATATAATTGATTTAATACTGGCCCGACCGAAAAGCGATTAATTATAAACGTCTGGAAAAAAGAAAAGCTCCTACCAGGAATTTGCAGAGGTATCAGATTATATCCGATGGACATCGATAATGGTGTCGAACAGCGGCCTTGACATCAGTTTCTTTTCGACGCGCGTGAGCCGCTCGCAACAGACACGAGGTAAAGTGCGTTGCCACGCTAATAGGAGTTTTTGTTTGCCTTTCGGTCGCCGAAAATTCAGCCGTAAAATATCATTTTGTTTCATTCACAATGCGCTAAATTACTTAAAGAGAAATCATTTTCAACATCATAACATCTTCTGGCAGCGTTTGTTTATAAGCATGCATGGTTAGAAATGATGGACTACAGCGATTTAAGTTTTCGAAGAAAAACTTTATTAATATTGCCGCCATGCATTGGGCGTATTTGTCGGCCTAAATCTTGGATTTTCTTGTCGCTGCAGCTTACGGCAAATCTTCCTTATAGAGCTTGGCTGCTTTCCTAAACAACGAGAAAAAAATAATACATTTGAGCTGTGCAATACATTGCTGAAAATAAATTTGCATTTTACTCAATATGCAAACATTAAAGCATCTTATGCAGCAATTTATAACAGAGAGTTGGCGGGTTAGTTGGTTCTGCATGGTTATGAAAAAGCGTAAGAGATGAGAAACAAGAACAGGCGCCCAGTAACCACCACGTTTCTTGAGCTTTCGGTGTTGTCTATTCAGTGCCCCTGTCGTGCGGTAAGGAATACATTGACGAAACGGGGAGGTGCACAAATGGCAAGCGGCAAGAGCATGACAATAATGTCAGTAACACAGCAATCTGCGGAAATCTGGCCAAGCAGTGCAAAAATGTGAAAGGAAATCGTGCACGCCTATATTAGATGAATTTTTGATAATCGGTAAAGGACGAGACATAGGCCTAGGGAGATAATCGAAGCCATCCGAATTCACCGCGCCAAGGATTACTGGGTCAGTAGACCGTCAATCTGTCTATGGGATAAACTATTGAGTTCTCTTAAGAGCAGCCGGCCATGAATTGCGACTGGGTTTCTTGTCGTTTCCTTGCGTTTTGTCGTTGAACTGTCTCTTCGCTTCATTAACCCCTTTTATTATTTTCATTGTTTTAATGTATTTCACCCTGTGCTCCCTACACCTCGTCACTTTACGTTTTTAAGAATTTTACCCTCTTTTGGGCAACATCAATTTCATTTGCTGTTCCGTTTTAGTTTTTTTTTTCCGCATCAGACCCTGTACTCCCCCGCTTTTAGAGCTTTATAGGTTTTACTCCTTTGCTCACTCTACAGCAATTTACACCATCTAACCCCTTTCCATCGCAATTTCCCTCATAAATACATGTTTTACTCAGTGACGTGGCCATCTTCTGACGACCGATCACCCAGCATCACTGCTATCGATGTTCCACCCCCTTTTTTTCTTCGCTATATAACCTCTGTTCTTCGAAATAAATCCTCAGTTGATAAAAAGTGCCTGTGTATGTCTCTCCTTGTGTCCTCGTGCCCCGTCGTTCGCGTTGTTTCGTCATCATTATGCAGCAGTTTTCAGTTATAAAATAAAGGTGGGTGCATAGCACTGGCATATTTCTTTTACATGTTTCATGGAATGGCTTTCGTTGAATGGCGCCAAATCACGAAACTGTATTACAGCATTCCCGGGAACACAAATTCCAATTACATCCTCAAAATGCACTACCATGTCATTCAGCAGTGACGGTGTTCATGGTCATTGTCTCTGAACATTAATGAAACACGCATAAAAACATTTCACGCTTCTGTTGAGGCTGGCGACAACAGTTCATGATGAAGCGATTTGCATCGCTGTTTCTTCAGGAGAGAGCGATGAACACTCCTGAAATGAACTTCTAGGAGAGATTATTCGGTGCGGTCTGTGCAGGTAGGCTCTACAACGATTTGAATGCCGCAGGCGTTAGAGCGCTCAACGATACAGTGAACAGAATAGAGAGTTTTGGTTTGGTTTAAGGAGTTTAACGTCCCAAAGCGACTCAGGCTATGAGAGACGCCGTAGTGGAGGGCTCCAGAAATTTCGATCACCTAGCGTTGTTTAACGTACACTGATATCGCACAGCACACGGGTGCCTTTCTTTGTTGATTGGGCTAGTTTTGGTTCAATTTTGCGAGTTGGGCTTGCCGTAGGCTGCTCATAATAAATAAGTGGGCATCAACGATTACAAAGACACGTAGAAAAACCGAGAGACAATGGTCAAATGCTTGTCCTGTGGTTTATATTTGTGTCAGCACACCCGCTTGCGCCGTCTTAATACTCTTATTGAGAAGACGAACAGTTAAATGATATTACCATTCACCTTATTATTTTTCTATTTTTAACACCAGTTTTTTCTGCTAAATGTAAGGTCTTCAATATTAAAGGTGAGCTCAATGTTAAATTTCCTCGCTCGTCAATGTGGTTCTAAATTTCGAACACCAAAAATACGTGCCTGAAAGTCCGTTGAGTTACCCTTTAGGCATAGCATATCTATAAAATGGCGTCTTTTCCTTAGTTTTTACATCGAATACAAACGCTGTTTTCGTAAGCGATGAGATATATAAAAGACGTCACTATAATTTTGGCGTCAACTTTCCCGTATTGACGCCAAGTCATAAATACACAATTCATGAATGCCAGCGGAACGGGTTTCCAAAATGCCTATTTTTCGGTATTAGACACTTCGTACCACCTGCCGACAACAAAACAATAAAGCAAATATTTAATGATTGTCGACGGCTTCCGATTCCGCATATTATGCTACCCCTTAAGCTCGTTGATAGAATATATTAATTTAGTATCTAACCGTCCAGTCACTGAGGTGTATTACATAATACAAAATCTCTGTCTCAGTATACAACTCAACTGCGAAGGGGGCAAACTGTCCGGCTAGTTCATTTTCCATCGGTTTTCTCAGCGCATAATAGGAAGAGGACATAGCACGGCGTAAAAAAACAGGGCAAACAAGTGCTGACAACATTTAACAACAGAACAAACAACAGTTTATTTGCATGTCCTACTTGTTCCTCGTAGCTCTGTCCTGGTCCTGCGTGCTGCGAAAACCAACTACAAAGACCGCACTGCGGTATCCGTAATAACATTAAGAATATACAACTCAAAAGAGTAAAGTATAAACCTGTATTCTGTATAAACAGTAGGCAGAGAGACAACCAATTTTTTGTAATGCAGAGTGAGACAAAATCAGCGCTAAAATTAATCAAAGATTGTTCTCTTGCTTATCCCCTTCGCGCTCCAAATTATTGCAGAACTAGATCTTCACGTATTGCCAACTCTAGATCGTTTTATTTTAAACTCTAAGGTGTCATGGGGGGCAATTGCAAGCAATACAGCAGGTTTTTGTGTGAATGCATTATATTTCAGAAAGCAACAACTTTTATGACCGATGCTTTGTTACACTTCCTTTGATACGGCAATGCACTAAGGGTTTAAAGATTATTATTGTATTTACAACAAGACAAACCGCTTTTTTGGGTCTTACCAGTACACTTCCTCATGCACTGAAAGCAGCTTTGAAATCTGTTTCGATTTCCTCCACAGCCGCCATACACAAATTTTCTACATCCTCCTACGAAGTGGTTAAAATACCACATAGGAATGGATGCTCTGCAGTTTCCAGCTTCTTTTGGAAGCCTGCAAACTCGCCTGGAGACGCGCGCTGCAGTAAAAAGGAAAACAAATATTATGGACATATCTACAGGCAGAACGTACAAATGGAAAGTTTGCAAACACAAAACCTTATAGCGCAGCAGCTAACCCCATGAATTGCACTTATCGATATTTCGCAGACCATGATCCTCAACTTGCACTATCTTATACCTGATATGCAGTTAAGTTCCTAAAAAGATCATTTGAAACTGTTCTGAACAAGTAAATGGATTCCGGCCATAAGCCCTGCGCAGAGAGCCATTGAGCATAGAGAGGTCCTCCCGAGAGCCATATTTCGCATGGCTCTCCATCTGGTCTGAAATGTTAAGAGCTGGCCTTCTGCCGTTAGTGTAGGCAAGGTGGCAGCAGATCGTTGCAGCCACCACATATCACGCTGCGATAAATACTTTGAAAACATTAAAAAGAATCCGATTATCTCTTTTAAAGCGATCGCGTTAAAAGAACCCGATCTCTGGAAATTCTGACGTCTCCTTTGTGAGCAAAGAATCGTGGCCGGTGGTAGTCGACAGGTGGCATGACACACACTGGGTATTCAGTGGCTGTGTGACGCCATGAGACTGCATGACATGCCCGAGATAGCAGGAGCGGTCTAGAAGCTCGAATGGTACCGGTAGGGCCTAAACGTAAACGAGATGACATACAGTAGAAAAAATGCCGACGATTACATTACTTCCTAATGCGAAATTTGAGCGCAGCTCATCAGCTGTTTCACCTTTTCGATAGGATGAGGCAAAGATTTTGTGCAAGACAAAAGCCTTTCGTTGGAGGCGAACAGCAAGGCGCCCGTGTGCTGCGCGATGTCAGTGTACGTTAAAGAACCCCAGGGGGTTGAAATTTCCGGAGTCCTCCACTATGGCGTCTCTCATAGCTTGAGTCACTTTGGGACGATAAACCCCATAAACCAAACGAAACAAACTTTTTAAATTTTTCGCACGTTTTCCTTCAAGAAACACTCCACTACCAATTCTTGGCTGTCATGAAAGAAGCTTTGTGGTCGGAGGAATGAAGAGAGCCATTAAGTTATCGGGAGGTTGCGGGAGGCAGCGCGTGGGCTCATTGGAGCATTGCTCGACGAACAGATAGCAGCGACTGACTGATGCCGCTGACGCCGCTAGCGAGTGAAGAGAACGTGACTCTGCGTTTCGGCTTGGGATGCACGCACTGTGTTCCGCTGATAGCGAGCCGGCGTTTCGGCAATAACACGCGCGGTCGGCGTCACGCAGGAAGGGGGGGGGGGAGCTGGTTACGAGGCCGACGCCGACGCGAAACCGATTAACGGGTGACAAAGAGCTGCGCTCTAAAACAATATACATTAATCCGATATGCATTAATCCGGACTTGGCACTGCATTCCTTGACAAAGGCCGGACCCCGGCTGAACCGTCAGGTAAAAGTGTATCGTATTTCTACCACGTGTTATCTCGTTTACGTTTACATGATTACGCGAGCTGAAAACTTCATGCACGCGAACGAGGATCCGCAAAATGAACTGCAACTGAAAGGAACGCTTTCGTGCTGTACTCATAAAAGCGGAGCTCATATCTCCCCCAAAGCTCTCTCATCTGGCCTGGTAGCCGGAATAAGGAAATCATCTACAGCTGGCACAACCTGCGTCACGGTTGATCCTCCATCCTAGTGAAGCCGGAATGCTCTATGCTTGTGGGTGCACTTCTATGGAACGTGGCAGCGCATGTCTAATGGTACATTTAGTACCTCAGTAATGACAAAGTATCACTGTATGTGGCATGATAACATTTTACGTGTAGCTTACTGTCTCGTTGCTCCGAAAAGCTGTTGTCGTACCCCAGGAGGATTCAAATTCCTTAAGGCGGAAACACTTGGGTGGCGCCATGATGCGGCCCCGCCGGAACAAAAGAAATGATGTGTGTTCCACAAAGTAGATGGCGTCTACAAGCTCTAGTGCATCATCATCAATTTGCCCATCAAGGTAGGACCGAAACAGATGAAGAGGAAATAACGGATTCCTTGGAGAAATGTATAGGTGGTATAAACTGGCACTCAACCGCGCCGCCTGCCGCCATGCAGCTGACGAACACCTCCGCCAGCATGCTTTCCTGGAGCAGCACATTCAAATTGACGCTTGAAATGCCCAAGCAAGGGATATTCGACTGGCCGTCGCTGCGTTTGACTGCAGCAAGAAACTGCGTCGCTGTGTCTTTCTCATAAATTTTATCAACACCGCTTAAGTTCAGTTATCACAAGAGCTCACTGCTTTCCTGACCAAATTGATCACGACAAAGCCGCTTAACCAACATCCGCACATACTACCGCGCATCTTACCGCTTTCTTTCCCCTGACAGGTAAGAACTGGAATTAACTTCTTACCGACGCAGTCGATCACACTAACACACCTCCTTTGAAGGCATTGATTGAAAAACTCGTCAACAAGCTGAAACGACAAGCCACTCCTCATGTAAGGCCCCAACAGAGGAATTTGAGGCTTCAATAAACAGAAATAATTAACGCCTCATTTGAATGGACAGCTGCGCTGTCTAGTTCTGATCAAGCCGAGGTAAAGAAATGGGTCCAATGAAGTCTTGTGCCGACTCGAAGCGCAGATAACGGTCAATGGCGGCAGCGCTTCTGTGAATCCGTACAGCCGCAATAGGGAAGCCTATCACACTAGAGAAATGCTTTTTTTTTTTTACATAAAGGTGGCTATCCGCTTTTGGAATAGTGACTTGTTAAAACATTAAACTAGGTTAACTAGGGAGATTTATTTTTGCATTCTGTGCCAAGCGTGTTACAAAAGTCTTCAAGCGAATACGTAGCCCATACTCAGTTGCCCACACTTCAACGATGTCGTGTCTTCCTTCGTGTTGGTATCTGTAAACAAGCACTGATTGGTGTCAGCAGTTTGAAAAGTCCACCACGAATAAGCGGGAAAAATATGTTTCTTCTCCATGTCGCTAACCCAAATTTTGAAAAAGGCACTCATCTATAACTCTAGATAAGGTGGCGACATCACTGCACCGAGCTGTCCACATACAGAAAACGATAAAGGATTCCAAGCAAAGCATATAAATCATGCAAAGGGTGAAATCTATCGGTGACGATCAGGTAATGGCAAGTTTGTTGAAGGACGGGGCATGGCCGGTATACAGATTCTCCTATAGAAACTGGCCACTTTATTTAAGCAAGCTCTCATGACCTCGAGCTTTTCACAATAGTTTAAAAATGCTATCATTGTGTGTGTCAGTTCATAATAAAGGTGCCCAATACTTCAAAAATACACGGTACATCTATTATCCGTCCTATAAGGTATTTACCAAAGTAGCCGCTGATACAACCAGGGCTTCTTTCAAGCAAATAATCAGGCAGTCCTTCGTAAAAAGATGGGCCGTGTAGAGCCCTATTGACATTAATATTAAGATGATAGAAATTCTCAGCTATAAAAATAACCCCACTCGATTGCTTATTTACTCGAACTATATATAGGCTGTATTGCAGTCATGCCGAGGTAACTACCGTAATGTGGGCTCCATCTACAATAGGTGGGGCAATAACATTATACTTTATACCTTATTTTAAGAAAAGCAATAATACAGAATTTTTACCTTCGAGGAATGAAGAAAGGAGGGAGCATGCCTTCCTGATAAGGCCCTCACCTCATCAGAGGGCAACAAAGATGCAGCGACAATGGTGACGTCAACACTTTCGCAGACAAAAATCAGAAACAAAATAAGAAACAATACGAAAATGAGAAACACAAACAAAATGCGTCCCGTCCGCTTCTCTCGTGTATGTCTCCCTTTGAGCTTCCAAAAGTTATGATGCTATACCAACTATCAAAGCAAACTTGTTAAAAAAGTGAGAACAATGGTCATAACTTTACATGTGAAATAAATGTATGTAAGAAAACCTAAAGGCAGATTTCAATTTACAGCTGTAATTTGGAGACATTTCTGTAATTAGACTGTGTAACAGGCAAAGAATAAATTGTGAAAAAAGGGAACAGGAGTGCTTAGTTTTTTTTCCTAGGAGTTGTGTGCTTATTTTTAGCAAACCGATATTTTTCGCTATAAAGAAAATATCCTAGGAAAAACAGCAGGGCCGTCGACCTGAGTATGGAGGACATCTACCACGAAAGCTAGACGGCCATCCTTCGTGTCCTGCCTCCGAGGTAGATTTAGTGATCTTAGCAGTGCTAGCAGTGAGTGTTCTACGTGTCGAGGACGCCAGAGAAATGCAAGCACGTCTCGAGTTTAAAGAGGCACTTGTACAGGTAAAGCAAAACTTCAAGAAACGATTCCATTAATTTGAAAGGTAAAATGGCAGGCAATTGTTTCACTTTTGAAGAGTGTCTGTCTGGATCTCAACTCAGGAACTTGAAACCCATGACTATTTACGTCTGGCCATTACTCGAATAGAGCAGGTAAGAACTGGAGCAATTTCTACCGTAACAAATCATTGGACACAGCAGTTGCATTAACGATAAAGTGATCTTTTCTTAATTTTCTCTCCCTTCAGCTTCCCTTCAGCGCAAGCGCTGTTCGCAAAACGCGCTTCTCGCTGGGAACGTTTGCTTCACTTGCTCAGCAGAGAAGCCCTCAAGCGATTGGTGGAAGACTAGCGTCGCTTTTATGTTTTTGTGACCATTTAGCGGGACCCGCACTAGGGTGCGCTACGGAAGAGGGTTTTCGCCCCCAGATATCACTCGCCGGTAACACTCACAAGGCGTTAAGTGGATGAAATCCTACTGAACGATCAGATATAGCGTGGAAGTCTACCTTATCGGCAAGCTTAAGTAAGCTGCCTTAACTTTTTTTCTTATCCACCAGCCACTATTTCCACGGATACTGTCTTTATCGCCACTCTTGCCTTTTCAATTGGATGTTTTATTACACAGAACGTGAAATGCGGGTAAAGAAGCATGAAATCAAACGCTTAAAACACGGAGAGAAAAAATTAAACGCCGGCGCTTTAATGGCAGCATAGGATGCAACAAGGTGAAACGTGCTTTGTTGAATGTATGTAAATAAATAAATTAATTAATTAATAAATATATAAGCTTTAGAGGATGAAATTGTTACCGGCAAGAAAAAGGTTGCTTCGCTGGAACTCTCGTCAACGCATATCTATCATCTCTCGATCCGAAACTTTGTCACTCCAACCGGCCTTTTCTTCGGGCTGCCGGTAATGGGGAATTAATTTTTGGGGAAGAGAATTTCGCATTTCCCTAACTTACGAAGAGTATGGCAACACTCCGCCCGACTTCAAATTTGCGTCGAGACTCATGGAATGACATCCGAAATGGCTTACTACGCATCAGCGAGCAGATTGAACAGGCGGCGCTCTATCGAAACGCACGTATAAAGCAGCGAGCGAAAAGTTCGTAGCGTGATTATTCCCAATATTATTCCCACTTATTAGAATTGCGTGGTTATTACAAATAGTCTTTATATATTACGAGAGGGAATGTGGTTCAGTCGACTCTTAAGCAGCCGTAAGTGAATTTCGGAACCTCTGTGTACAAGAGCTGTATTTAAAAACACCGAAAGCATCTATGTAGCACATGCTCAGCTGCATCAGCCTTCAGAAAGAAAGTAATAAAATGTCAGCAAGGAAATGTGTTCGTCGGGAAGACACATCCCGTCCAGATGTGTTTGAAGACTTGTATTTGAGAGAGTTGGGGAATAAGAGTTGACGGGAAGTACCTTAGTATCCTGCATTAGCTGAAACCTTTGCCTTGCTAAATAACACGAGACTAATTACAGCTCTTGGCTGTTGATATATACGGGCAAACCCGAGTGGGTGTTAACTTGAAGTGTAGACAACCAGAATAATGCTCAATGATATTGCAAAGAAGCAGTAATTTATGATAGCTAGCGAGATACTGGAAGCCGTAAAGAAGCATATCCATAGAGCAGGATGCGTCTGTAAATCATGACATTGACTGCACAATAACGAGGCGGACAATGCAGGGTGAAGCGTGTTCGGTGTTTTTTCTGAAATAAAGGACAAAAGTGTATTGCAGCATATCTTACTTGTCCTTATCTGAGTGACCGAGGATAATGGGCATGGTTTCCATAATGTGAGCACAGCACAAGGAATATGAAAAGAAAACTCATAGGCTTAAGAGCAATTGGCAGAAATGTCGCAAAGTGGGCCAGGAAACAAATGTAAGCTGATAGCAACCTAGCCGAAATCAAGACGTGGGCATGCGTGAATCATATGACACTAAGAAAATTTAACCGACTATCGCTAAGGGCAACAAATAAGGTTTTAAATAAAGGCAAGAGTTTCATTGTGCGGGTGGTTGAGAATAATTCAGTTTCCTGGAGGGATCGGGTGGACGCAGCTGGATAAATATCGGGTTAATTAGATAGACGTAGGAGCCTAACTTTTACTGCTATTGACGCATAAATCTGGTGATACATACAGTAATATTGCGTGTCACGCCCAGCGGGCTCGTCGGAGAGTGTAACCGCCTCTGGACGTACTTCAAATATTTTTATTTATTTTATTTATTTATTTCAGATACTGTAAATCCCCATTGGGATTTTTACAGGATGGGCATATAATTGAATAATGACTACAATAATGGCGATACAAAGGATACAAATACATGAATACAGAAAAACAAACAGGTAGCAGGTGATAAACAATGTCATACACAGCATATCTAGGTAATAATGCAGTTAGACAAGGTAAATAATGTAGTAATAAGATAGCTTTCATTTAGAGTATTGTAATTGGTTTGTTATATTTGGTTCGAAATGGTTTACGTGTTGTGTAGTAGTTCTTCTAGAAGGGTTACAAATTTCGGCAATGATGTGCTGTTAGTGATGTGGGGATCCAAACCGTTCCATTCGGTAGTTGCACGTGGAAAAAAAGAATATCTAAAACACTCGGTACGGAAAGAATATTCTTTGAGAGTTTGAGGGTGTTTATGGCGGGAAGGTCTGCATTTATCTAAGGATATATACAACGAGCTATCTATGTTTAGTGCATTGTGTAATAACTGGTGAAGTAATTTTAGTCGTGCAAGTTTGGCGCGGTTTTGTAAAGTAAGAATAGAGGCGTTTTTAAGCAATTGGGATGGCGAATCAGTGATCCTATATTTGTTAAATATAAATCTAACTGCCTTTCGCTGTACTGCTTCGATTTTGTTAATAAGCTGCTGTGTATAAGGGAACCAAATTGTGTTAGCGTATTCGAGAACTGGTCGTATAAATGTATTATATGCTAATAGTTTAGTTTCTGGTAGTGCTTCATGAAGTCGGCTTCTCAACAAGAATAACCGTTTCAAAGCAGAAGATGCAATGCTGTTAATATGTGCTTCCCATCTTAGGTCATGTGAGAGGATTAAACCTAGGTACTTATGTTGATTAACTCTTGTCAGTGGTATGTTATTTATGCTGTATGTGAAGTCGGACATTTGTTTTTTACGTGTTATAGTTAGGAAGGCGGTTTTTTGAATGTTTAGTTCCATTTGCCAATCCTTGCACCATGTTATCACGTCTTGAAGGGCGTTGTTTAAGTCATCGTGGTCCTTCGAAGAGTTAATTTCATTATAAATAATGCAGTCATCGGCAAAAAGTTTGATTTTAACTCTTATGTTAGTGGGTAGATCATTGATAAAGTTGAGGAATAAAATCGGTGCAAGGACGCATCCTTGGGGTACTCCCGATGTAACCGATGCAGTGGATGAAATTTCATGGTTAACTGTAACATACTGAGATCGGTTAGTTAAATAGTCCTCTATCCAGTTGACAATGGAGCCGTTGCCTATGACTTGATGGTTAAGCGGAACAGCAAATACTGGTTCTTTGCAAGTTATACCCTATGTATTAAAGAAAAGAATGGATCTATATCAGCAATGTGAACCTCCACGAAATAACCTCTGCCGGAAATCCTTTTTAAATGTTTCGCATGTGTTTAGCACAATCCAGCAGGCTTTAAAAATTAAACACGATCACTGAAAATCGTGGCTCCTCTTGTTTCCCACAACACAGGTGTGCCTCCCACCACGTTCCTGCAAGATGGTCTATGTTGAAATAGATGGTCAAATACTTACATCCGCTTATTATCGGCTTTCAATATAACGTATATTTGACCTTGCCCTTCAAATACTTGTAATATAGATAATTGTGTGATTAGTTTAGGTAATTAATCGCCCCTTTAATGCACTCAACTATGTACGCATTATCTCCCTTGCTCTAAAATTCACCTGGACGAAACACATCGACATATCAGATGCACTGCAAAATAAAAATTTCTAAAGGTTAAAAACGCTCTTTTTATATATCTAATTTCGTAATAAGCACTTCGACTGATAATTTAATAACCAGGCTGCTTTTTTCTGAATAGCACAAATACTACAGTGCAGTACCGTCTTAAGCCCGGCAGCGCACTGGAATCAGGAGGTGCCTATTTGTACTATAGGTATGAAATATGAAGGAAGTTAATTGCTAACGAATATAAATAGTTAATTAAAGATTTTTTAAGAGCGTTAGGACATGCGAAGGGTTACATGTAGTTGTACACGTAATTTCTGTGCCGTAAAGCAAGGAATCTTACCTCGTGCAAAAGCTAGGAAGAAGACGAAGAGCAGAAGGCACAAATGCAATCTTCTAATCGCTCCCATGTTTTAAAATTTGCGAGGCCGTGGTCTTCTTCGCAATACCTCTGAAGAATCACCGAGGCACTCCGAGTTGTATTCCCAAATGAGTATGAACGAATTCTGTGTTATGAAACTGAATGCACAGCTATAATTGGGAGAGTTTTTCTGGCGGGAATACTCCGCTGCTATTGTTTACAATCATAGGCTTGTGTAAAAACTTGTATTTAGAAATTTTCTCATTTTAGTGGTTTCTGGAGCTGCATATCCGTTTGACTATTTTCTATCCAGGATGTTTGGAGAAACAATCGGTACATACGTCCTTCACGAGACACTGCCTTGAAATGACGAGAAAGGACACAGTATCTATGGGAATGAATTTTGTTTTGTGTTTAAATTATATCGCAGTAGTACATCGCAGGCTGCCAGTTTCTAGCGCGAGAGCCAGACAAGCAATTCACTAATTCCTTCTTCTGTATACATTTTACTTTAAATATGCTTATTTTCTCGAGGAGTACCCACGTTTCTTTTATAGATTATTGAAAACAGGTGGAAGGGTGGTAGCATATCAAGGACAACTAGCAATTGTGCTCGTGCCGCAAGCCAGCCCAATTCTTATGCGCGGAAGAAAAATAGCCTTGAAGGGTTTTCTCTTAAGTCCTTCTTAGTCGACAAAGCACCCACTGACAAGCAAACGTAGATGACATGAAGAATAATGACTCATTCTTTGAGAGAACAGTAGTTCGGTTCATAGACTGGTTTCCCGAAAGGGACTGTGTGTGATAGAGGTGTTGTTGGTTTTGTCCTCATATTGATAGAAGACAATCTTCCAAAACAAGTTACGGCTTTCTTCCCTCAAAAATATTTCATGCTAGGAAGAAAGCATTAAGTACAAATTTTAACGGACAACAAATTGAAGTTCAAGTCCCAAATTTTCGAGAAATTCCTGTATCAGAGGAGAATTAAATATTGTTTCTTTTCATTATGCTTCCTGTAGCGAACCGATGCAGTAGAAATATTAATAAGGGCACACAGAGATGGGATAGAAATTGCGAAATAAGAAAAACGCATGTTACCAACTTCCTTGGTCGGCTACCTTGGCTTTTTTAAGTCGCGTCTGCATGCGACTACTGGCTTCTCGCCTGCGAGGCTCGTATACGATCGTCAACCCAGAAAGTATTCAGTATTCCTAGAACGCCCTCTGTGGGTGACGTACACTTAAACGGCTTCACTTAAACCAGTTCGCGAGAGGATTCAAGTCAAGCAGTAATACACATACCGACAAATTGATTTGAATCATGGCGTTAGGTCCTTAAAGTTTAGGAACGAGGACATCATTTTGTTGAGAATTCCCACAGTTGGAGTCACGACATTGCATTCACACATGGGTCCATTCAAAAGATTCAGAAAAAGAGCCAGCAATTTCCTTCTGCTAAGTGACAGCAGCTACTGAAGTGCATCCAAACAATCTTGCAAGAACCTAGGTCTCACTCTAGAAAATTTTGGGAGTCGCCTCCAGCCAGCCAACTGCTTCTGGATATAGCACCGAACCAGCATCAGTCGAAACCACGACATACAGACCGCATTCATCTTCTCCAGTGAGAGACACACCTTCAATTCTTCTTCAAAGTAATGACACATGACAAGCGCTGAGTTGAAGCAAAATAGGATGTGTTGGCCCCTTGGCAAACATAGATACTGACCTACTTTGCAGGTACTCGTGCATACGATGCCGAAAAAGTGTTCCGGACAGGTTCAATTTTCGTTATTCCTATGACCTGTACAATAATCAACAGCACTTTTCTCTCTCCACTCGAACCTACACACCCACACTCTCTGTTTGACAACGAGGGTGAACGCAGCTGCCGTCTGGTCCTGTTCCTTTCCTACGTCCTGATACCGGATACCAAACCAGAGCAGGGTCCAAATTTTACTTCTTCTCAAGAGTCGAAAGTACCTAGCGATTAAGTTCCAAGACGCTAAAATAGTTCACGCTATGAGTAAGCATAGCTACAACAAATATCAATAACTTTGAGTATTTAAACTTGGGACACCACTTTGACTGGGCTCGTACAAAGCCAATACCAGAAGACATAACTAACTCTCGTATGTTTCGAAGCGACTGTTGCTTTCGTCATAACATTTGAGAAAGACCGGTAAATGGAGTGCAGCCGGAGCCTTGCGACATTGATGAGAAGCATGCTGGGGTCTGAATGGCACTGTTCACCACGAATTTGCGCGGAAATAGTTTCTTATGTCCTGCTAGGTAAAGCAAAAGGCTCTTTTAACCAATACCATACGTCAAAAAACAGCACATGACAAAGGAATGTCCGTAAAAGCATCAAGTATAAATCAGTTACAGCGACAAAACGCCATACGAAAAGCAGTACAATAACCTGGAAACCAGCCTGATCAAAGGAGAACCCTTCATGCAGTACACTGCTCAGTAACGCGACAGCACGAAGAAAAAAATAGTGCTGTGGCAGATGACCGAATGCAAAAGCAGCACGACCCCAAAATAATAATGTGTTTATTTTTCATCGTGGTGATAGGAGAGGCAGGGAGAAAACACTGGACAATCAGCTTGACGAGCTCCGCACAGCGCAGTAGGTTCCAGCCTTGCTTGAAGACTATCTATGGCGAAACTAGTATTTGCGCAGTCCTCGCTTTCTAGGAATTCTTATACAACTGATATTTTCTGCATTATTGAAGCTAATCCAAGAATCATGGAAATCAGATAGTCCCGGGTACCCACCTGCTTCTGTTTGTATCTACTCCGTAATCAGACTATCCAAGGAAATTTCGTAAAAATAATTCAGCTGCGGCAGGTTAAACACCACTATCTTTTAATTAGAGGTAGTCAACTAGCCATAATATTTCTAAATTTTGAGAAAGCATTTGATCGCGTGTGCCATCAAAAACTACTTTTAAAACTTAAACCTATCTTTAAAAATGATTCATTGCTCTCATGGCTGGCGGCATATCTTCCATTCCGGAGTCAAATTGTATCCATTGACAGAACCAGTTCGGATTCCGCGCCTGTTAACTCCGGCATTCCTCAGATTTCCGTCCTTGGACCATTACTTTTCTTGTTTGTTTTTTATAAACGACATTGCTTCCGACATATCAATTAAAATACGCCTGTTCGCCGGTGATTGTATACTTTATCACGAGATTTACAGCCACAATCATCAGGTACTGGTAAATATGTCCTTGAGAAAAAATTCAGGTCCGGTGCAAAACTTGGCAAATGTGCATAAACTATAAGAAAACAGTAGCTATGACTGCAACGCGAAAAGTCAATCCGTTGACGTTCTGCGATGCCATTGATAACAACACCTTATCTCAGGTAACTAATTGCAAATCTCTAGGAGTCATAATCACGTCATATTTAAAGTGAAATGAACACATAACGTACATGTAAATAAAGCTATGAGGCAACTTGGATATTTGAGGAGAACCAATTGCTAAATCCCCAGCAGAAATCAGACTAATAGCCTCAAATCTTTTATTAGAACAGTTTTAAAATATGCGGCGGTTGTTTGGGATCCGCACACAAAGATCAATGCTACCAAACTTGAAAATGTCAACCGCAAATGTGTCAGGTTCATATCCAATTGTTATAGCTGGAAATCATCCCCAACAGCACGTTTCTAAAAAGCTAATGTAGAAACCGTGCAGGCAAGACAATGCCAAAAAAGATTAAAAATGCTCTATGTGTTCTACCACAACCAACTTGGCATAGATAGAAATGTATGCTTTTATTCAGTTACCCAAGGACAAACCCGTTCTTTTCATTCTAAGAAGGTGAGCTATTTTTCGTCCGGAACAAATGTGTTCAAAGCCTCATTTTTTCCTAAAACTAATCGTACTTGAAACGACCTACCTGCAAATGTGGTTCAGGGTTGGACGTCGTGTTTTTTTCCGAGTGCATCCCGTGATAGATAGCAGTGTTTCACTTTATCATATCATGGTGCTTGCATTTCACTTTTGTTTTTCTTTTTTTTTTTTGCTCTGTGCGAGGGATACGTCTTTTTCGTTGTTGTCCTTCGCAGTACTGAATGTACTTCGTATCCTCGTAAATTGTGTTCTTATGTACCCCCCCCCCCCCCCCACCTCCTGCCTAAAACCTGACAATCAGGCCGGCAGTGTGCAATAAATAAATAAATAAATAAATAAATAAATAAATAAATAAATAAATAAATAACGTACACAAACTTAAAGTTGTCCTCTTTAGCCAACGTACGTATCGCCCAGTAAAGATAACTGTTATCCTTTGTTACATATTCAGAGCAGAAAAGTTGAGGAACAATTTTCTTCCCTCAAAGCTCCCGTATTCTGGCACGAGCAGATAGCTAGGAATCACGGACAGAAGCTGAAGTAAATCTTATCCAAACATGTGCTACTCTGTCACCGCGCAGTGACAGCCGATGCAGTACAATGTGCTGATTGAGGTAATAAGATATGCTTAGCTTCACTGCTAATTCACTGAATGTGGCTTTCAGATCCTCGTCTTCACACGCTTTTTGAGGCCATGAATTTAAAGGTTGCACAATCTATTGTTGTGTTCAGCATCGTTCACTTCAACCTGTAGCTTTTGAATGATTGCTGGCTTCTGTGGTGGAGACTTGGGTGGTTGTACAGATTTAATCATAGCGTCTGGCTTTGACAAGAAGGTATCAGTATCTGCAAAGATGATTTTAGATTTTTTAGTTGAGGCTTCAAGGCGAGAAGCTAATCAATTTTAGCACTGACAAGAGGATTTTACTCAACACGCTCCTTAATTGACACAGCAAGTATTTCGTTGATCAAAAGCTGGGAGGCGGCGCCACTTGAATCTGATTGGGAAGCCGCCAAGTGCGACATATCTTACGACGCTATTTTTCTTTTTTCGCTGTTCCCATTGAAGTAAAAGTTGCCTCTGCAACACCAGAACATTCGGAACCCAGATGAAATTTCCTGTGACCCCTAATACAAAGCAAACATCTTGCATCTATTGGAACATCCTACAAACAATTTCTACAGCAAAACAGACATCCATGCAGGTTTGTAGGCGCCACCAACTGCGAGTTTATATATAGTCTAATCTAAGGGAACCACTACAGCAACTCATTTCGTTTGACATTAAACCTAATATTCAGAAAAATCAACTTAGATGGACAACGTTACTTGTGGTTTTGTACCGTATCTATCGAGTGAAAGCATAATCAGTTAGTTTCCTTTGCTTAAGCCCTGAGATAGTGCTTAATTTTTGTTGTGTTCAGCCTCGAGCCTATACATGGCCTCGCCTTCAGCCTGCATTCAAGAAGCACGAACACGCGATAGAGACGCGGTGAACATTTTCTCTTTCTTCAATCAACGAAACATGCTGTAGTGGGTTTTAAAACAGACAACTGAAGTGAAACTGAACGCGAGCTTTTAAGTTATCTTGAAGTAGCGATAGAAAAATTTGCTGTTTGTTACGCCTCTTTCTTTCGTAAACGACAACAGTTTATTCAAAAACTTTTCAGGCTTTTATTTTGCCTTCACAAGACTAATCATGACGCAAAGAATCGGATGAGAGGGGTGCTAACTCGGAGCTAAAAGAAAGTATCTTCTTTCTGCGTATAAATAAGCTTAGCTAGCTTCTGTTATGTGGAGGGATTTCATGTGAAGAACACAGAGAAAGGCCAGCAAGATATCCTTGTAAACATAATGTTTATTAGTAGTAAGGTTGAAAGTTGGGCGAGTTGAAGCTGGTTCATTTTGAAGGTAGCGCGAAAAACGAGGACCAAGAATAGGAGGACACAACACAATACATAATGTTTATTCTAAAATTTTGCATTAGTGGCGCCATTGCCGGGAGTACTTGCAAGTCATCTCGTGTACTAATAGTCATCAAATTAACATTAACCTTCCCTTCGGTTTCAAAGAGGTTGTACCTGAAGCTCTTTCTCAAGGAAATTT
Source organism: Amblyomma maculatum (assembly GCF_055883805.1). NCBI lineage: Eukaryota > Metazoa > Arthropoda > Arachnida > Ixodida > Ixodidae > Amblyomma > Amblyomma maculatum. The sequence goes on along the minus strand of NC_139353.1, from coordinate 21,446,227 downwards.
CTGTTTTAAGGTTATGAGTCCACTAAACGATAATGTCCCTCTATGATGTTTTCTTGCTTAATGGCTTTCCTCAAAAACGAGCAAATATAATTTTGGATACGAATAAAATTTGATTATTAATTAAACACAGCTTACATTCATTACCTTCATATAGGGCACTACCCTTTTCATAAATTGCTTTGTTCTCAAACATTTCAAAGTGGTACAAATTTTGGTGTCTTGCTTGAAAAAGAAATTAACCTCAAATTTCTTTTTTTTCTTATGTGCCTTTCATGCATACCTAATGATAAGATCTAGTTATAGACTCATTATTGAAACAGTCTAAGATTTACAAAGCCTAAGTTGTTTTTAACAGTCAAAGTTTAGAGGAAGCAATTTTGGGATCAACAATGTCTGGCATCATTGAGCTCTTTAATAAATTTGAAGAGCAGCACATTTTTACAGCAAGAGTAAATTGCGCATAGTTCCGGTTGTTGTGGTCACTTTCCATAGTTCCCACTTGGGCGCCCGAACCTATCAGCTTCTCTTCGGAGTTTCCTGCAGATCTCTTTAATCCTCTTGTCACCCTTTCCTAGAGAAACGAATACAAATCAAGGAAAAAAATATTGTGTGTGAAAACAAATCTGAAGAATATTCAGACATAAAAGTGCTGCAGCAATTCGAAATGAAGGCAGTACTAGTACATAATTTGTTATTTCAGTTTTCACAGTGAGAGGGTATAAGTGCCCCTGCGGATTCAACTGAGAATTCATCTCGCGATTAAAGGCATTGTACAAATTAAAACAGAAAGTGATCTTTCTGTTTTAGTGATGTGCGCACATGAGTAAAAGAACAAGCACCGATGAGCGCCGAAATAATTCAACACTGAGCAGAGAACGGAAGCTGTAGGTAATAGAGCGGACAGTAAACTGCTTATTGAATGCACAGTTCCTAAACGATGTAGCAAATTACACTCATCGCTTACAAAAATACGAAAAGAAAATAACACGTGACTGAGGTAGACATTTAGTAATGTATGGGCCCAAGGATGTTGTAAATCAGCTCGGGTGAACGGGTAGATGCAAATAGTTAGCTCGGCGTGCGCACACGTTCCCTGTTTTCCAAGTTGTTTCATGTTATTGGTTCTGTTGGTAAAAAATAACTCTTAGGCTAGAACCAATTAGTTAAATTTAGCAAGGTATTTCCAACATGGCGGCAGTTTAGCTTTCCAAGGTGTCCAGACTGGGGTGAATTGCTGCTGAACAAAAAGGTGCTGGCTGTCGTTGACGTTGAAAACAAGACACCGTTTGCATACGATATCAGTTCGCCTTAATAAATGTTCTCCAGCTAACTCGGAACTTATCGTAATCCTCAAAGGCAGATCCATTGCGCAAACACCACCGGCCAACGAACTCATTATTCGCATAGTCTCCATTCCTCGAGTGCGAAAATTAAACTCCTAGGCCTAATAGGCAAAAACACAGTTTCAAGGGCGACGCAATCCAACATCTTTGAAAAACTTTTGCACCAAACTAGGCACTCATTCGCCGTATTTGTAACGGTCACTCGGTCTTGAGTGAAGAGAACACTGTCCTTTTGAAGAAGCCTTTGTGATCAGTCGCATAGCCTACATATACCCTTACCTACAGCTGAAATCAGCTGCAAAACACAACATGGAAGCGATAACCAGAAAATGCACCCAACACGTGGTTGGGCATCCACACAGATAGTAAGAAAGAGTCGGCTCTCGGCTTTTATAGCACCGTAATGGAGATTATTCAAGCGGTGACCACTTCGCAATGCGAACGACGATCGGCCACATCAGCTGCAGATACATAAGCCTGCACCGGGCATAGCTTAAACGACAGGATGGACCTACAATAGAGATGCCCACAGATATACGAGCCTGCCCGATTATATGCATACACAATAACTCAAAATATGCACTCAGATTTCCACGCTGACCGTCAGCAGAAAGTTAATCGTTGGGCAGATGCTTCCTTTATTATACCTGTTTAGTAAATGTAGATGCAGCAGATTCTTTGGCTGACAAAAAAGCAGCTGTCATAACTACAGAACATGGTACACTCATAACCGGGACATATGTACCTACGCATTGAGAAGAATCTCTCTGCCAGCACCATGTGCTCTGGACAGTTCTGAGCCCCCACTGCTCATTTGCCTAACCTAGACGCCTGCATCAGCCTCCATTGCTGCTAAGTAGGCGGCGGCAATAACTTGAGAAATGACCCGCCCGGCTGGGTCGTGTACCCTGCCCGCCCTATACTCCGGCAAATATAGGTTGTCTTCTTGTAGAGAAATCCTATGGTACAATGGGTTTTCCAGGTTTATAATCCCCCTTGCTGAGAAAACACTCATTCAAACGCCACGTCAAAGCCTGACTTTAAACTTTGATTGGACGCCTAATCAAATCCCCATTTATGTAGCCTCTATTCGGAAGGACTGTACTCAGACAAATGCAAAATTGCGTTGCGAAAGCCGATATAAGTCATATGATCTGGAAATGTCCATAATATCTATCTGCAAGCCACTTCGTACGCGACTCTGATCACTGGGAGGCTCTAATGCTGATCTCCGATCAAGGGACATAGATTAAGCTCCTCGAGCTGGCTGAAACGCCGCCGCTGTCCAAGGAATAACGAGTCTCGTTTAAGCCAGAGGCGGCCTTTCGGGCAGCTCCTGTGTAACCGCTGGTAATAAAGTTTCACCACCACCAGTCGGTGTAACAGCATCTCTTTACATGCATATTCAGAAGGTTGCTATTCTACGTTAAAAGACCAGTTGCCCGTGGTCGAATATTGTAATGTGAAAATGTCGTCAAATAGTATTCAGAATCCGAAGAAATAATGCTATCTTTGTGTACTTTGTCATTGCTTTCTTTCCCGTATGGAATGAAAAATCATTGTAACGGTTTATCTGTATCGCTTGAATTCCGCCAAACCGGAAAAAAAGTGTCGCAAGTCTTTTTTTTTTTTTTATGTGAGATCTCTCGCCTCTACAATACCGTGTGACATAAACGCCTCAAAAGAGGCCTAGGAGTTAATTATTAAAATATTTGCCCTGCTTAGCCGTATGACTACTAGAAGGTGTGAAAAAAGTTTTCGTCGTTATTTTTGTCTCGCTATGAAATTTTTTATTTGGTTACTTGTGGTGTCAATCCATCACACTCGAACGAATGTACAGCTGCCTTTTCACCAACTATAGAGTAATTATTTGCAAGGCGGCCAAAGAGCGAACACTCAAGCTCCACCTTGAAGGGAATAACGTAACAGAGTATGGCTCCTGCCGGTGGCTTACCTAGCTGAGCTTATCATATGTGCGCTTTGTTTCTTGCTTACTAATATTTTAGTTCATGCCTATATTCACACACATTCTTTATCATGCAGTCGAAAGCTACCGCATTATATGAAAGACCAACCAACACAGATATAACGCCAAACTTTATCCATGCCGTAACAATATGCGTGTGCGGGTAGAAGTTAGCGCGCCTGACTAAGACTCCAAGAGCCGCGGGTCAATTCTCGTCTGAACTTCTCACCTTGTCATCCGCCCTCAAAGGATCTATGCCAGTAAATAGCTCCTGCCAACTAGCTCCTATCATGGAGCCTCACAACGTGCCACAATCCAGCGACCATTCATTTTTCGGCTATTTAACTTGTAAATACTCTCCGCTTGAAACATGCTCTCAAATGTTCGTCCACAATGCCAACAACCACGAGCCCGAATTTTCAAGACAATGGACCTTGAGACGCTATCACGCTTGAATAAGGCAATTAACACAAAACAGTATGAGATCTCAATTGCTTGCAGCTTTAGGTTATGGGAATTCAACATTTCCCTCGCCCGCACGACACGGCGAGCACCCTGTCTTTCTCTAGGGGAGCTGCCTCCTTCTCCCGCCGCTGTGGCGGAGAAGGCGGGGGTGAGAGAACGGCCCCTCCAGCCCCCTCCCCTCTCATCTCGGAGGACAGCAGCTTCACCCAGAGAGACGACGCCGCGTCGCCGGAGCGCGCGGATGCTGCTACGACACCGAGGATGTGAATGTTGCTCATTAGAAGTCATTAGCAGTCATTTCAAGGCATTAGTGGTCTTTACAAGTCATTTATAGGTCATTTTAGTCATTAATACTAATTACTGAATATTTTTAGTTATGTCAAATCAATTGCGTTCTGTTCAACCCATCAAAGATCACCGCCATTCTATAATTAGTTTACAGGAAAAGAAAGACGTAGCATCTGTCACTCGATGAACCCAGCTGACACATCTCAAGGACAAATCTCGCCCACGCGAGATTTCCGCCATAAACCTAGAAAGGTGCTCGCCCTAAAAATAGGGGAATGTTTGAGGTTTACCTTAAGAATAGACGAGAAGCGTCTTTAACGCAGCCTTTTCAGAATTCTGAGAATAATTTTATAACTTTCGTTTATAAATTGTGATAATAACTATTGTTTGAGTTGGTTTTTGGAGAAAGGGAGGCGTAGTATCTCCCTTCTCACTAAACTCCTACACTTGTAACAGGTGCATATATAATCGGTTTGTATCCTTGTGACCAATTGGACTCCAACTGAACTACAGGCTTAGCTAAAGCGGGAACTGTAGAACACCATGCCGAACCATACACAAGCTACAGTTGCTTAACAATTTCGATAAGACATCATGGGCGTGTCTATTTTCTTACTACATATTTTTTTTTCCATTCGGGTTACGGCGGCGGCGATGTCTTTTCGGCCGAACAGTGTGCGCCTCGCGTAAAAGCAAGCATACGAGGTTATAAAGTTATTTATAGGCATCTGTCAGGAGCCGTGTTGCATATGGACAAGCCGTTGATGTTTCCTGTGCAGTGCCCGCGATGTCACACGCGCGCCGATTCATTTCAGGAAGTCTGTCCTACAGCTGCACCGTGACTTGCAGTACCTCAGTAGAAGCAGATTTCTAATTCTCCTCACCGTTGCGACAGTGACAGAGTAAGGAACGATGGACTTCGCTTAATGTAAAATAATTGCGCTATGCAAATTATTTTTGCTACTATGTTGTGTATTGTTGCTTGCGTTCTGAAGGAACGTGTGAGTTTTCTGGTTCCTAATATTCGTAGTACCTTTTGAAGTGATATCACAAAAAGACAACGCACTTTATATATCTTACGTGTGCATGTCTTCATACATGATTGGCAGCTTGGAAAATTATTCGCATTTCCCTGACATCCACCGTAGATAAATACTGCGCATGAACCTGTTCTGAAATTAAAATACCAGCTCGGCATATAGGCTCTGCAGGGTCCAGAAACTTTTGGTAATTTGCAACGTTTCTTTTTCCAAACTTGTGCTGAAACGAGAGGAAAAACATTGAATGAGGTCAACCAAAGCGACTACACATGCTACCACAACAAATTTACTGCAGCAAACCACATTCATAAAATGAAGACAAACATTCTATAGTGCGTAAGCATTCGTTGCTATTAGTATCCCAGCGCTGAGTGTCGTCGCGCCCATTTATTTTGTTCCGATAACCCTTACCGATATTTGCTTTCCTGAGTTACTTCTTTAGCAGCATAGCAATAAAATCACAATGAGATCATCAGTGAGCCCATGACACATTGATGCTGATGTAGTAGTTGCGGTCATATGAAGCTGAGCATATGTTCCTGTCATCATGCACTACCGTACACAGACAAAAAACAAGTGATAACGTTTTAATAATAATATCTTACTCACCTTAACGTTTTAATATTATATCCATATCTTAGAATCTGGCGCACAATAGAGAAACCACATAAGCTCGGTATTACGTCTGGTGGAAAATTAGTTTGTTTATGTACACTAATATGTTGTTTCGGCCTGTGAAAAATCAACTAAAAGCTTAAATTTGCTATTTACTCAGTAACTAGCAAGCTGGTTTTGAAACGTCAGGTCTTAAGTTGCTGCAATTTATCAAGAAGTACAAGTTTGGTGAGCTACTAGGATTGAACAATTTTGCACCTCCGCTAAACATGACTACCATAATGATGGAAATAACAGCGAAAAGACGAGGGGCAAAGAAGGAACACAACACTGGCGCTGACTATCAACTGAAGTTTACTAGAAAGAAACCTGCAAAATATACTCTTTTCACAATTAGGATCGCATGTGCACCACCAGACGCCATACTGATAACACAGTCTTCGGAATCAAGATATATTCACAGTCATGAGCAGTTACGGAAGGTTTGCTTACACACGAGTCATGGTTTTTGTGAATATGAAACGCTTTACTGATTCCTCATGTTAGTTAATCTTTGTGTTTGTACAAAATTCGTTTCTTTAAAAAGGCGAGCACATGATTTTTTATGTGCTCCCCTTTGAATGAACTCTGCTAGTTTGGCAGCTGATGCAACATTTATGAGTTGTATTTTTGTGGTAAATATGATAACACAAGTGCCACTAAAGGTCGCTAAGGAGGAATAATTTTAATGCAGTTCAGTGCCCTCCCTGGCTGGGTTGTTAAAATCGAGTGACAGGAAAGCTACACATAAAGAAATAAAAAACGCATTCTTATTTTACAAAATTGCTATTTTAAAAATCTGAGCTCGCAATGCTTATATGACGCATGGCTATTGACGTTTCATTTAATGCCGCCGATTCATGTTACACCGCCTTTACAAAAAATTCAGCAGCTGTGGTATCTGAACCCAAATACTGTGGCACGTATATATATTTCTTGCATATCTTATCCATGGCCTCAGAAACACAAATGCTTACCCAGTGAGGCAAGACAGCCAAGGAGAAGTGTGAGGCACATGTGTAGCTTGATTATCCAGTTCATATTTCAAAGCTATTCGGAAACCTTGACTTCGTTTTGTTCCAACAAAATATACCCACCGCTCATCTTATATTCCTGAGTCCTAATGGCAGAATTTATTGATAGACAGGAACCATAGCTGTGTGTGTATGTGCGAGGAGTTGTAAGGTGTCTTTACAATAAAAGCGCTCTATGAGCGGATGTAATGCCGTGCTTAAGGCTCACACGCTTGAAGCGTGCTCCCGTACTCAAAAAAGTGAATACCTCGAAACTACTGGGGAGCTTTAGCAGTTCCTCGAACCAGATCACAGATTCATCACATCATTCGTGTTTGTGATTACAGTTCTTATTTTTTCTTGTTTTATTCGGCGCCATTAAAATCGCAACAAACAATACATATGTCTATACTCTCGACACACAACACTGAATAGATACAGCAGTATTGTACCTGCGAGATGTGCAGTCATTACACGACTGAGCATACGTTTCGCTGGATTGAAATTTTCGGTGCAGAAGTTTTACTAGTCCCATCCGTACAGTGCACCACATTCTATTTGCACAAAAGATGTCCGGATAGTCCGGAAAACACGTGCCCTAAATAGGACAAACCGCAATGATTCCGTAAAGCCAAGGCGCTACCTTAAAAGAGACACCCATGAAAAATATACCAGCAGTACATCTGCCCAATTCAAAATATTGCGCGGTTGCAAACAGGCTCAGGTAGATGGCATGTCTAAGACAGAGAGAGAAACTAGAATAGAATAGAAAGGCAGGGAGGTTAACTAGGCGATGCAAAGTAAGCTATACTACACGTGGGGACGGGAACATGGGAGAAAAAGGAAAGAGCGCCAAGGGCAGGAGTCCGTCGCACGTCCTAAAATCTATAGTAATATGGGGTAGAGAGCGTACACACAAAGTCCAGAACTCAACCCTGAGTATTTAAAAAACTTAAGTAACACTTTCACTGCTTTCCTTTCTGATAAAGATATCGTCCAAGGACCCTGAATATTAGCTTGTGTAAGATGGCGAGAGCCCAAGCGGCGGAGTGTAGCAGCCAGAAAGGCACGCTCACGCTCAAACTGAGGGCAGTCACAAAGTATGTGTGCAATAATTTTTACACATCCCCACTGCTTACACGTTGGAGAGCCAGCCATTGCGACGAGATAAGAATAGGCGTTAATACTAGCCACAGGCGACACAACATTGTAGCATCGCAGCGGGGGAGGCCGAATGGTACCTGCCGTTGAAGTAACTGGTCAAAGCGGTGTGAGCAGGACGTCTAGCCTCCAGGCTTAGACCATGATTATCTAGTCACGTTTGGGGCGATCAGTCGAAGGTGCCTTGCTGCATCGGCTCTTGTCAATGCTATCTAGACAATGTTGATTGTATCGTGAGCCGATCGAGCGGCATCGTCAGCTAATTTGTTACCAACAATTCCACTATGGCCTGGTATCCACTTTTAGATTATTTCGTGACCCTATTGTAATGCCTGATGGTGCAGATGTCGAACCTCCACTGCAAGTTGCTCATGGTCGTCATGGCTCAAGACCGATTGAAGACATTTTGGGGAAGGTTTGTAATCACAGAACATAGACCATTTTTGAGGAGTTTGTTCAGAGACGTACATTACAGCAGCACAAATTGCGGCCACTTCTGCTCCAGGCGAGGTAATCTTAGGCGAAATTATATTGTAAATGTTTGTTCGTCTCGCAGAAACGACGACGGCGCTTGCAGTGCTAGTAGGGGTTACCGAGCCATCCGTATAGACATGCATACGGTCCCATTAGTCATTGTGTAGCATTAACAGTGTCAGTTGCTGAAGGGCTGGCATTGATAAATTCGATTTCTTCGGTATTCTCGGAATAAGAAGGCGCACACATCGGAGCTGCAGACGCCAAAGTGGCTATGGAGGTCATGCTGCCGGAGAAAACTGTTTTTGGATATATGACAGGTGTGTTGCTATAGTCTGTGCAAATGAATAATGTGGTCTTTGAAGAGGCATTTGCGAAAGGTGATGCTGTGGAACCCTTGAAGTATGTCACATGTGCATTGTCAAAGCGTCTAGAGCAATATACACCGAAAGCGGGTGGTCTTTGGTGAGTGAAATACTTCCCAGTGTTGATGCGCTCTGAGGGAGGCCCAAGCATGTGCGAAGGACCTGGCCCTGGACTGCACGGAGGGCACGCAAATTAGTCTTGCACGTGTTAGAAAATACGGGTGTACTGTATACCGCAAGAATCTTAAACATTATGTTCTGTAAAATTGCGGGATTGACTGTACCGACAAGCCCCACGAATTTCTGCCAAGAAAGCGGATAAGTGAGCGGTGGATGTCAGATTTTTTTTCCATAGGTTGCAAAGTGGGCTCCATGATAGAATGCGGTCTATCAGAACCCCTAAGCAACGACGAGTTTTGTAGTTGGAAATGTTATGACCGTCGATGCATACCGGATATGGATTCATAGGTGTACGCGTAAATGCCACTAGCCCGCACGTTTCGGTGGAACACTGAGACCTTGCTTCTGAAAATACGACAAAGTCAGGGTTGCGGCCCGTTGAAGTCTTGCACGCACCTGGAGACACGTCACAGAGGAGGCCCAAATGCAGATGTCATCGGCGTACATTAATATCTAGACGGTGGAAGGGAAGGCGATGAATGTTAGATTAAACAAAGTAGGGCTGAGAGCACCGCCCTCAAGTACACCACGGTGGATATAATACCCTAAAGTCGAACCACTTTCACATTGAATAAAAAATTGTCTTGTCATATAACTCTCTATCCATGCAAACATCTGACCACCGATGCCCACAGTTTCCAGCGCATCAGCGATAGCTTCATGGGCCACGTTGTCGTTGGCACATTTGATATCAAGGAAGAGTGCCATTGACAGACGTTTTATTCATTTCTTTTGTTTAACCGTGGACATGAGGTCAACGACGTTGTCAATAGAAGGAGGACCCAGCCCAAAGTCGGCCATTGCTTTAGAGTATATTGTATAGTGCTCGATGTACAACTCAAGGTGTGTCAAAACCACCCTTTCTGTGGCCTTTCCCACACAACTGGCCAATACTATTGGCCTGTACGATGTGAGCTCAAGCGGTGATTTCCATGGTTTTAGCAGGGGTATTAGCAGACTAGATTTCCATTACTAAGGAACAACACCGTCGAGCCAAGAGTGGTTATAATGTTTGAGGAGCTCCTCCCGCGCATCGTTGCCAATATTGGAAAGCGCAGTGTATGTGATCCCATCTGGCAATGATGAAGACGAACGGCTAGTTCCCGCGAGAGCAGAGTCGAGTTCCTTACGAGAAAAAATAACATCAATCGCTGATTCCCGTGAGGAAGGAGGACCACGCGGCAAAACGAAGGTAGTCTCTACGCCCGCAATTTTCTTACAGAAGTCAGTTGCTACCTCAATCTGTATACGATATTGATATACAGCCAAAGCACAGAATGGCTGTTTTTGCTGTGGAGACGTACGGAGGTCCCCACTGTCCACCGGATGACGGACATGGGCTTTCGGGGATCCAATTGCTAGCAGAAAGACTTCCAGCGCTGGTCCGCCAGTCTATCCATTGTTCGCATAATTTTTTTTCTGTGTACGTCTAGCCGCTCTCAGATCAGGTAAACACTTGGTTTGTATCGCCTTTCTGCTCGCCGCCGAAGAGCACGTAAGAGTTCTAATTCAATGTCAATATCCCTGCGTATTTTAGATGACGGGCTGTGATTACTAGCAACAATCATAGCTTTGCTATAGTTTCCACTAACCTGCCCGTGAAGGCTTCTTTGCATGCCTCCTCCATATGCTTTTGAAATACTGTCCAATCGATGTGCATGAGCTTAGCTTGGGCGGATACACCAAGTCCATTTATTTTGAGGTACGTAGGAGCGCGGCCACTCCAATAGGTCTCCATATCAAAAAACCATTGAACAGCCCGATGCAAAGACAGAGAAACTAATGTGAGGTCCAGGCGACTGCTGTAGGAACAGACGCATAGGTTTAAGTCGGACTCCGCCATTCAGTATATAGAGGACATTATCGGAAGCAAATAAGGCCAGATTCCTTGCTTTGACATTGATTCTGGCACTTCTCCGTAGTAAGTGGTGGACTTTAACATCCAGTAACGATCCAAGGAGCCCGGGTTGCCCCCATGATGGCCTGCAGCCTTTTGCAATCCAATTGTGAGGATGGAGACACATATGCTGCAATCAGTGTGAACTGTAACGTTTTTGTCTTCACAATGAATCATGCGTACTGATTGTCATTGCGAGGTGGGGCTGGGCAGCAAACTTGTCATTTCAGTGCGTATGTACACCAGGCCTTTGCTGCGCTCTCCGCATGCAGGAGCTAAAAACGATTCGTACCCGGAGAGCCTGATGGCTCGAGTTAGGTTGGGCTCGGAGACGACCAATATCGGGAAGTAGTTGGTGAAGACGTATTTCCGGAAACTTGCGCTTCGCGACTTCAGGCCTCTTGTGTTCCACTGGAACAGCACGGCGCCTCTGACTTCTTCTCGAAATGTGGTAAGTTTGCCAGCCATTATAGGTTAAAGATCCTGAAGCACTAAGATGCTTCGAGCAGTTAGGGATTGCAGAGCCTGTAGTAGAGGTAGAATGGCGTTAACCACCGTCCTTAACATCACAACGGTTTGGCGATCTTGCTCCAGGAGCCCATCCGGAATGATGGATGTGCTCGATGATGGGAGCTTACGCCGAGGGTCCTTAGGAGGATTTGATGGGAGAAGTGCTGGCCAATAATACGACCCTGACGCGACTGGTCTACCTGTCTTCATTGTTCATAGTGCGAGGGCGGGTAACACTGGAGGCTGAAGAGGAGGCGCCAGATGCGCGTTTGCGGGTCTCTCGCTGGCAGCGGCCTTTCTGGAATTTCGCTTGCGTCGGGCACGGCTTCTGCGAATAAATGCAGAGGCTCCGCGGTGCGTTGAATTGTCTCGGACAATTCGCTTTAGGACAGCTCCCTCATGTTTCATCCGCGAGCAATCTCGAGATGAGGCATTATGGGGACCGTTGCAGTTTGAACACCTCGAAACCTGTGCGGCACATGACTCACCGTCGTGCCGTTCGGCCCAACGGGCACACCCTCGCGTGGCAGCAGACTCGGCTAACATGACCCAGTTTTATACATTTCTGTCATTGTAGGAGCTTAGGTCGCTAAGAATGGCCGTACAGCGTGACGAAAGGGGCCACATTCACGTGTTACGGCAGGCTGTCGTCTTTGAAGATTATCTTCACACAGCGAGAATTTTCAAGACGTGACACCGGAATAATCATTGTGCCTTCTTTTGCTGGATTCACAAGTATGCGCAGATCATTTTTTGTGATAGTCTCGTCGACATCATAGATGACGCCGAAAGAAGACTCCTCGCCCAGCGCGGTACCGGTATGTACTGGTATTCATCCGAGTTCACTGATGGATCGCAGTGATTCGAGCCCTGCATCGTAATGAACGCCAACTGCAACAATATTCTTGCGCGAGTCCACCCGAAAGTCTTTACTTTTATTAGGCACGAAAGCCTCAACTTGCGCAAAAACAGTTTGCCTGTTCAGCCCCCTCATTTTGTCATATCGATGCACAGACAGGATGAGAATTGTGTGCTTCTGTTCTTGGCCATTTGTCTAAATATCTCAGAATCTACAAACGATTCATAGGGGCCACATGTTTCCATAATGTAACCTTTTTTTCTATCAGAAATGTCAAGAACTTCTAGGCCGCTTAGAGTGCATCTTATATCTGAAAAGCGCTGGACAAAATACCATAATTTAAGGTTAAAATTTCAGTTTACGAATATTTCACTTTCACTAAACAGCATTTCTGGGCAATCAGTTAAAGCTACGCCAATGGAACTGGTGCCAACTGATCTTGATATTCTACTGTCTGTTGTAGAATTTTATCATCAGTCGAATTTTCTTTTCTCCAAAATCATTACGTTTTAAATTTTTGTTTGATTTCTGTACCACAATAAAAAATAATATTTAAAAATCATCCAATAAATTTTTTTGTCTAAGTGCTTCCAAGAAATGTGAACGAATAGTCAGCGAAGGGTCTCGTCGGTACTGAGAGTATCTTATATTCAGTTTTAACATTGCCCGTTAAGTTTCGCAATCCAAGGCATGAAATGCGTGTGTTGCGGAGCATTCGTCTCGATCGAATATAGTTTTCATTTGTAGCAATATGGCTGCGCTTGAGTGGATGTCAGTGGGCAATTACTCTCTTATTAGCATTCGTGTTTATCTCAACGGACTGTGTTATAAAGCTACTGCTTTCCCATTCCTTCATAGCAGTGTTTCTATTACAAACCAAAAAGCAGGGTAATGTTACGAGGCTTCTCAGTGCCTTGTAATTAAATAGAAATAAATGGCATGTTGGTTACTCTTTGTCAATGGCAAAAAAGAAAAGCACCATTGATCTCCCTATGTCTTCGGAGCGCAGATGCATCACCAGGCTGTTATTAATTTCAAAATATAGGGCTTATGGCAACAACAAATGCACACGGCAGTTAACCAATGATAAGCAACGCAAGCGCGAGTAAATCGTTAGTATTTAAAAGAAGGAATATTTCTAAAGTATATTTTGCGCTATTTGAAAGACAAAAAGTCTTGTTTTAGACGAATGTTTTAGGTAGCTAAAATAGTTATTCCGACACATTCCGGCATAATTTATCTAATTAGCACTATTTTAATGCTTGCTCTAAACCTCATAAGAGCAGTTTGTTTCGTTGACATGTTCAAGAACCGTAGTTTTTAAGGTAGAAAATCAAAAAGCAACTTTTTTCTCAATTTCATGTACCATCATATCGAGACGTAATGAGGCGAAAGGCTTTCCTGTCTCACATGGAAGGAAACCCGGCGCCTTTGTTAGTAATTGCTACATAATGGACAAAACACTGCCGACCGGAAGAAACTCTAACGTAATCATCCCAGGGACCGGGTAGCAACTGGCGTAAAACTCAAAATTGCCACGCAATTCATGTCTAATTACGATGTCTCATCCAGATTGTTTATCCTTTAGGCGAGTGACAGAACGGAAATATCACCAAAGTATATTTTATAATGCGTGGCCAATCATTCCGTATATTTTGACACTGACTAGTTGGGGCACGATGCCTTTGGCAGACGAATTCGCAAGGAGGACTGACGATGGCTATGCGTCCCTGCGCTGATGCCGCAACCCACCATGAGAAGCCATACGAGTGTTTTCTTGCCACCTAAGCTATCCCAGCAAGAGTTTAACATGAGCAATATTTGAAACTTCATCGCCAACTAAAATGGAGAGCGATCGCTCATTCTGAGTCGTTACGTACTTCCGCGCAAACAACGTGGATTCCATATCTCAGCCTCAGTGACATATAAAAAAAAAAGGATGTGAAGATCGAAAGGTGCAACTACCTATCTGTAATTTAGCATGCCTCCGGGCGAAAATAGCCGAGCATTTGCGCAGTTCACCACAGCGCTCACCGTCGCATCGCGCTCTACTGCTTTGGAATGGATAACTACATCAGATGGCTTGGTTTGTAGAAAAACAAAAATGCTCGTAAGGACGCGCTGTTCATAACAGCCCATTCTGAAATACCTGTCTATCCGGGGTGCCTTCTTGGGTAACTGGAAATGACAAAATATTTGAATACGCAAATGCCTTCCTTTAGGTTACCGTGTCATTGAAGTGAATACTACCTATCTTCATCCGCCAGCTCTTTAGTGTAACTACATATATGCACTTGCGCGATCCCAGTGTTACTCCGTGGAGTGGGCCAGAAAAGCAGTCGACCGAAAGTCTTGTTTTATGACTTGCCGCAATGATCTGCAGTAAAGTGTTCGAAAAATGTGACAACAAAGTGTAACAGGCACTCTCTAGGAGCTGTTTACGGCATTGTGTAATTTCGGTGAACAGCGTTGGGCTTTAGATAAAATCACTGATATTTGGCGATAAGCACGGTAGTCTGGTAAAGGTAGTTGAGGGCCGAGGAATCCTCCTTAGCTCGCGAAATGCTGCTTGAAGTGAATTTTCAAATGCTCAGCCCTTATAGATAAATACGTCCTCTATCTTGTATTTACATATATAGAAAAGATTCGCTCTAAGAGTTGTGTCAAAAAATCTTAGAGCTTTCTGCTGTAGGTATTGTACCGGTAAACAAGATTAGCTGCCTTTCACGGTCATATTTTTACTTTAGGGACCCAATTCTGGTGCCTCTCATTGCGTCTTTACATTTTTATCTTCATGTGACCTAAACAATACACTCCAGTTTGCCTTGTTTATCCCTGTGGAAATGATCATGCTACATTTTGCGAGCGTAAAATATAAGAAGCCCCATTTTACAGTCACGTGACATCAATTATTCAGGTCGGTTCGTTGTAGTAAACGAACACAAACACTTCTTGTTAGCCTAAACAGGATCTGACCCTTACATTTCTTTGGACATTCACCTATCCTACAGACACAAACGTAGTGTATCTTTCTCCACTGGTTGCAGTCTTCAAGACGTTTCTGCCGGAACAAAAGCTAAAACTTTTTTTCGGCACGCTGCAGGCTAAATGAGCTGATAAAAGACAAAGTGAGTGTCGTGACATGGAGAACAGACTATCTCAGCACGTTTCTATCGTTATCGCTTCAGAACAGCCCAGAGACCAACCGAGCTAAGCATTAAATGCACGGTCTTGTGTGGGTATGTTGCGAAACTTTTCTTCATGAAGAGTGACAATAACTGTAATTGAAGCGATCGAAACGATAGCCAAGTAATGCGCCCGATACAATTAGCCAGATTGTTTGCCTATCAGTGAAATTGTGATTCCCAAAAACGCAGATAATTTCGAAGGTTGGTTCGAAATATGGCCAACAAAAATTAAGGAAACACGAATTTCATGCAACTCATTCCTGTTATTGAAATCACAGCGGCAATCTAAGTTAGTAGGTTCTGCATACTTTTTCGAATACCATTTTTTTTTTTTGCACTATGAAAATATAGTATTCTAGCACCTTTAGAATTAAAACACATGTATAAATAGCGAAATCTTACCCTGTGAAACAACCAGACAGAGTAGAAGCAAAAGGAGACATCGTTGTACTGTTATCATCGCGCTCAGTTTGGAGCTCCTTCTAGATACGAACCACCAGAAACTTTTCACCAAGCTTTTTATCTGCAAACTCGGACAGTAAATTCCCGCGCTATGTTTTGATACGCATACATCCAGAAAGAGAATCACAAAAGGGGAAGCCACGAGCACAAAACGTTTTGTTTCGACCTCCCGACATAGTTCGCCTCGTACACAAACTTGTTGTTGTTTCTTGCTGGCATATCATTTCATGTTGTCTAATCCTTTTCATCACTGCGTACAGTCACTTCCTCTTTTGCCTTTTCTTCTTCCGCGTAGTGGAGACTTCAGCTTGGGTTCAATTGCTGCAGAACAAGAAAACCCTACATCAATCATCGAAACAAAGCCTAGAAACAACTTCAAAAGACCGGATGAATGTGAGCGCTCGGGTCCATTATTTCCTTGTGTATCTCCAATATCAAGGTTGTACACTATGGGGAACAGCAGTGGTCACCTTCGCGGTTCTTCATTGTTCAAACACAATCACCATTAGGTGCTGTACATTCAGGCATCTTGCTTTCTCAAGGTTATTTATTTGAGATATCTTACATACCCTTTGAGCATTAGGATAGGGGTATATTATTCAAAACAGCGCACAATGCAATAAATAAAAAGTAAAAAATACAATACATGGTAAGCAATATCTGATTTCAAGAAAAAGTACAGACAAGCACAAGCAGAGAGGCGACAAGAAAATAGTAATACGAAACAGAAATACCAGATTAAAGCTCACATTTCACAAACATATAATGCACGTGGAACATGTTTTCAGTGCTTGATATCGGCACGCGCCATCATGAACATGTTCAGCCTGCCTTCTCTCCCCCACTTCCTATAAAAATATCAGCGATTGTATATTTGCTGGCCACATAAAGCCAAGACATCACACAATGAAGAGCAGCCTCCAACGTGTCGAGGGTTATTATCCTTTCAAAGCTAACTGCGCGACCGACCCCACTTCTCTTTTCAGATGAGAGCGGATGTCCCACTTATCAAGAAAACTTTTCACATTTGAAATGTGATTTGAAGAACTTTCTTGGTTATTTACTGTGGATATTCATTTCGTCTACTACTGCGTCGCAAAATAGAGATCTAATAAAAAAATTATGCTATCATCCCCTAACCACAAAAGGCGGTATCCCCAGCATACGTCGAGGTGGTGATGATGATGACAGCAAAAGCGAAACCTCGGGTGCCCGCATCTACACCGTGAAAAGGCGAGCTACGGTCTCCTCATTAAAACATCAGCCTGCTATGACATTTCAATTCACATTAAACCTATGCCACGGCCAGGAGCTGCCACATCGGGTCGCTCCTTCCATATGGGAGGGTGATATCAAATTCAGCCTACCAGAATCGTTTGCATTCTCTTTACCCCTACGACGCGCAAGCACGGCAATACGGCTTCGTTAAGCGTGACTTTATATGTGGGCTAGTAGCATATGCTCTCACGTCATCCCCTTAAAATGAGATTAAATGTCCATAATGTAGCGCCTTACACTGATAGGACATGATAGGGGAATAATGTAGCAGGCAAAAGAAGCTTTCGCAAATAAATTTAACTATGGTTAATCACAGCTAAAACACAACTAAATTTTTTATGAGATTAAATGAGTCACTGCCGGCCAAATTTCATAAAAAAGGTTGCACCATGACGAGACATTTTAACACTAACTCTGACAAGCCCAACAAAAGAGCCCGACCATGTGGCAGGATGAATACTTCAGTGACGAAAGGAGTCAGTTAACGAAGATAGCATAGAAAGCGCGAAAGCCAGAGGCAATAAAATTCTGCTATAAAGCCACACCAGCGCACTCTGCGCAGGCCGCGTACTCGTTTAAAACATAGCAGACTCAGCAATGCAATGCACCAGCGCTGCTAATTTTTGCTGATGTAACATCAAAGATCAAGTATTATGACTCACCCAGTGTGTGTCGAGACACTCCCCGGAAGCCACTTGTAACAACCGTTGACGTCAAATCGAAAAATTAGAGGCCGTGTCACCCTTTTCGTTCATCGTTTGTCTATCCGCATTCGAAGGAAAACTGCTAACATGCAGTGCATTTTTCCGTAAACCTTTTCCCTAGTTGTGAAGATTTTAAAGGAGAGCGTATAATATGAAGAACATTTTATTTGAGCAAGTGTTTTTTGTCCGCGGAAGCTAGGTTACACGAAATCAAGCGAATGCCACAAAATGGCACTTTAAGCGGTGACTATCGCCAGTGAGCCCCAGATTGCGACCAAGTTCAATGTGCCAAACTCAAGAGGAACCTTGTATGATCATATGCGGCCGAAGGCACGGCTCTGCTATTCCTGTTTGCTTCCTTCGCTTGAGAGGACTTTGGGCGTTTGCTACATACTGACTTTATTCGTTTTAATTTTTTTTTGTCGCTACGATAAAACAGCAACTTATCACAGCATAATTTGGGAGACAAGGATATTAAACAACCAACCGCATAAGACAGGCGAATTCGTAAGCGCTACACGTTCAATCGAAAAAAAAAAACCCATTAAATTAATAAGCAACTCAACGCGCTGGCACTCAAATGGCGGACAGGAGAGGCGTTCAGATGTCAGAATACTTTCTCCATGCCTTCGAATTCGTTACCCACTTGTCAAAGGGTTTTAAATAAAGTCGATTTAGTCATCTCAGTGGCGACAACAAGGAATCCCTTCAATTATCTTGGTAAGAAAATGTTTACACAATATAACATTGTTTAATTGGAGAAAATTTACCCAGACGGCGACTGCAATGTTTGGCTGCACTCAGATTTATCGTCTTCAATAGAACGACTATGCATCGACACTGGCAGCGACATTTTTCTGCTACAGAATTGCGCGTGCTCCAAAACAATGCATCGTCGCCATGTGTGCCTTACGCCTTGAAAGGAACGGAGGGTCGTGTTTACTTCTCTTCACTGTATGGTACACGGAATGCCGGCTATAGCGATACTATGTCATCGTCGTCCGAGGTATAAAACCAGGTTTAGCAAAAGCTTCATCTCTCTTCGGCACTGGTGCTCGGATGCATTTTCGATTATGTTCCTAGCACCTGTTAAGTTTTGCTTTCAAGCAGTTGGACAGCCTTCCTCTTTCTGTGGAAACTGCTCTAGGCGCCCGGGCGAAACGTTCTGATAACTGACGTCTAATGAAGGCTCCCTTCAATTGCTTATAAGATACAGATCTAGATTCTGGCCTGTGAAACTCGCGTCTGCTATGTTGTGCGCGCGGATACGGTTTAGAATGCGTACGTTGCGTGCATAATGTTTCTGCTGCTGGAATATGTTATTGTGTATTTTGAATTTGTTCTGGTGCGCATTTACGCGTTTGTGCCTGCACGTGAAAATGGAGACCTCCTCTCTGTGACTCTGCCAGTGTGTGTACAGTGACAACTGTTGTATGCGGAAGACATATGCTGCCTGTGGCGTGGAGTCTTTTCTGACGCAGTGCTTGTTGTAATGCATTTGTGCCTGGAACGAAAGTGAGCACAGAGTGACAACTAGTGTGCATGGAAAACATGTAGCGCATGTTACGTGAGACGACTAGCGCTAAGTACTATGTGCGAGGTCTCAATAACTTCGATTTCCATAAGTAATTTCAATATACTATGGCACCATCGTCCTCTATTCGCCCACCCGCTCTCTTTTCCTTTCCTTTTCTCATTTACGCGGTGTAGAGTAGCAGGCCAGGGTCTCTACCGCCACCCAACCTGTCCGCCTTTCCTTTGAGTTTAATTACTTTTTTTCTCTCTTTTACACGGTCAACATAATTGGCGTCCGAGATTGGCTTTGCTGAAGTTGGTAAGCACGTTAGGGTGTGTCCCGACCGTAGCATGTACCATCGGAGACAAAAGTCTCTGGACTACACACGTGATGATATTAGAATACAAGCACAACGTAAACGAATTATCATCTTATTTCTTAAGCACACGTGAAGGAATTAAAGTCCAACTTCCACATTGACAACTATGGTCCGAGACTACTGGCCATTACGAAAGTTACGCGCTTGGCTTGAAGTTTGCATGGTGCACAGAATTTTGTTCCCGATATTACGCGTATAACGTTTATACGCACCGTTCGGGGCGTGAGTTATAGTTCTGATTGAGTGGCCAAAACGAGCGAAATTTGTGAACGTTGAAAGCTCCCGAGTTCCAGTAGGGACTTAAATGACGACGGCAGCAGCAGTGTTGGCAACGCGTTAATTTGTAGTAAACATCGGAGGGAATGACATTCATTTGCAGTTTCATTTTCGCGTGTCGAAAGTGCTGCCGAAATGCCTGTGTGACGAGCTAGACGAGACTAAGATCTGTGAAGATTAAGGTGCGGGACGCATACGCTCAGAAACGATGAGAAAGTCCTTTGCGTTTCCGGGTTCTATGGAAGAGGTAAATTCCCGGGAAGCGTTTGGATAGGCTGGAGCTTAGAACTCAACCAACCTATGTATACCGTAGTGTAATTGACGTCTCCGACGCGCTTAATAATCTGGTTGTGCAGAAGCAGAGGCTCACTCGGCTCACTCAGTTTACAGGCTACCAACGAAGCATGCGCATATTAAGTAAAATTTCCGTCCTTTCGGCAACATTACAGAGCTTCTTATCTTTGTTTTATTATGCGCTGGTCCAGACGACTACCAAACACATTTTATACCAGTACTCTGAATAAAACCTCCGTTTCGTAAATATCTTATTATATAAATCTTATAGAAGGTTGATCGTTCCGTAGGTTAGGAAACATGAACGTACTTCCATTTTTTAAATCTGGCAACAAACAGCTAATAACTAACTACTAACTAATATTACTATTGTCCCCTTGCGGAAAACTTCTCTACCACACCATGCATAAGCATATTATTAAGTATTTATACACAAACTTCATATGACAACAGCAGCATGGTTTTCGTGCAGGATTTCGAAACGATAAAGCAATTACAATTTTTGTATGACATATAGATACAGCCCTCAATATCCGCAGTCATCTCGTCGCCATTGAGATCGACTATAATTAAGTATTCGACACAGTTCAGTTCAGTTCAGTCGTTCAGTCGTGTCCGACTCTTCGTGACCCTATGGACCATGTCACGCCACGCTTTCCGGTCTCTCACTATCTTCCTAACATCACATAACTTCATCTGCAGTGCCTCGAGGATGCCATCTAACCATCGAGTTCGCTGCCTACCAGTTCTCCGGCGACCCTCAACCTTTCCCAACATCAAATCTTTCTCCAGCGACTCCTCTCTTCTCATCAGATGACCAAAGTAGCTGAGCTTTAACTTTAGAATTTGACCCTCAAATGAGCAGTCAGGGTTTATGGTCGACAATATCGACTGATTTGATCTTCTGGCAGTCCAAGGAACTCTCAAGAGTCTTCGCCAGCACCACAACTCAAACGCGTCAATTCTTCGGCGGTGAGCCTTTTTCACAGTCCAACTCTCGCATCCATACATCACAACTGGAAAGACCATAGCACGAGTTATACGGATCTTGGTTGGCAGACTAATGTCTCTGCTCTTTACTAGGCGGTCAAGGCTAACCATCGCTCTCTTTCCGAGAAGCAGGCGTCTCCTAATTTCATGGCTGCAGTCTCCTTCCGAGGTAATCTTGGAGCCCAAGAAGAGAAAATCTGTCACAGCTTCCACTTCTTGTCCATTGATGCTCCAGGACTTGATAGGGCAAGACGCCATGATCTTTGTCTTTTTAATGTTCAGTTTAAGCCCGAACTTCTCACTCTCTTCTTGTACGCGCATCAGAAGTCTCTTAAGTTCCACTTCACTTTCTGCCATTAAAGTGGTATTCTCCGCATATCTAAGGTTGTTGATAAGTTTTCCAGCAATCTTCACTCCAGCTGAAGACTCGTCCAGACTGGCCTTCCTCATGATGCACTCTGCATATAGGTTAAATCGGCAGGGCGATAGTATGCAGCCTTGCCTGACTCCTTTCTCAATCGGAAACCAATCAGTAAGACCATGGCCAGTTCTGACTGTGGCCTCTTGTCCTTCATACAGGTTCCTGAGGAGACAGAAGAGGTGAATTGGAACTCCCATCTCTTGGAGAGCTTGCCACAATCTGCTGTGATCTACGCAGTCAAACGCTTTCGCATAATCAATAAAGCAGAAGTAGATGGGTTTCTTGAACTCTCTTGCGTTTTCCTCAATCCAGCTAAGATTGGCAATTTGGTCTCTAGTTCCTCTGCCCTTGCGAAACCAAGCTTGCACGTCCGGAAGCTCCCGATCCACATACTGCTGCAGCCTTCCTTGGAGGATTTTCAACATCACCTTGCTAGCATGCGAAATAAGCACGATCGTGTGGTAGTCGGAACAATCTTTGGCACTGCCTTTCTTTGGAATGGGGATGTAAACTGACCTCCTCCAATCCTGTGGCCACTGCAGGGTTGTCCAAATCTTCTGACATAATGTATGCAGAATGTTAACAGCGTCATGGTTGAGGTATTGAAGCAACTCAGCTGGAATGCCATCAATTCCGCTAGCTTTGTTCTTAGCAAGACTGGCTAAGGCCCCTTCAACTTCACTCTTCAGGATGCCCGGCTCGAGATCAGTAATCACAACCATCTTATGTTGGGTTTGCACATTCGGGTCCTTCTTGTACAGTCCTTCTGTGTATTCCTGCCACCTCTTCTTTATCTCTGAAGCTTCAGTGAGGTCCTTGCCTCGTTTGTCCTTTATCACGCCCAGCTTAGCACAGAAGCTTCCTTTGATATCTTTGATTGTCTTATACAGAGCTCTTGTGTTCCTTAATTGGCTGTTGTCCTCAACTGCTTGGCACTGTATGTTCAGGAAGGCATTCTTATCTCCCCTTGCTATTTTCTGAAAATCCGCATTGAGAACCTTGTATCTTTCTCTTTCCCCCATAACTTTTGCTATCCTCCTTTCCCCAGCTATTTGCAAAGCCTCTTCAGATAAGCAGTTTGCTTTCTTGCATTTCTTTTGCTTTGGAACTACCTTAGTAGCAGCTTCTTGTATTATATCACGAACATCAGTCCACATCTCTTTGGGCTCTCTGTCTTCTAGCTCTAATTCTTGAAATCGATTCCTCACTTCCACAGCATATTCTAATGGAATTTGATCCAGATCATACCTGAAAGGCCTTCTAGTTTTCTGTGTTTTCCTCAATCGAAGCTTAATTTTGGCAACAAGAAGCTGATGATCGGTGCCACAATCGGCCCCATGCATTGTTTTTACTGCTTGTATAGTGCTTCTCCATCTCGGCCGGCAAATATATAATCGATCTGATTCCTGTACAGACCGTCCGGTGAAGTCAATGTGTACAGGCGCCTCTTGTGCTGTTGAAAATGAGTATTCGCTATGGTCAGGTTGTTTTCTTGACAAAACTCTACTAGCCTCTGCCCAGCTTCATTTGGCTCGCCAAGACCGAACTTGCCTATAATTCCGGATATTTCTTCACTACCGACCTTAGCATTTCATTCTCCTATGAGAAAAACGACGTCTGATGACGGGGTGCGGTCTAAAAGGCATTGTAGGTCCGCATAAAATCTCTCAACGTCAGCTTCTTCAGCAGTAGTGGTCGGTGCATAGACTTGGATAACTGTTATGTTGAAAGGGTGACCTTGGATCCGAAGTGAAATCATTCGGTCGTTTTTGGAGTTGTGCCCTAGCACTGCTTTGCCCATTCTTCTGTTTACTATGAGAGCGACCCCATTCCTTCTCTTGGATTCGTGCCCACAATAAAAGACATAATGGTCGCTGGAGTTAAATTCTCCCATTCCGGTCCACTTGAGCTCGCTGATACCCAAGATATCAATGTTCAATCTGTCCATTTCTCGCTTGACGACATCCAGTTTACCTTGCGTCATAGATCTTACATTCCATGTTGCTATGTGATATATCTCCTTGCAACATCGGACTTTCCGGTCGCTTCCCGACACATCCACAACTGAGCGTCCTTTTGGCTTTAGCCCAGCCGCTTCATTCGTCCTGGAGCTACTAGGAATCGCCCTTTGTTCATCCCCAGTAACATGTGGGACGCCTTCCAACCTGGGGGGCTCATCTTCCGGCGCCATATCTTTAATGGTATTGTGACTGGCCATAGGGTTTTCTTGGCAGGAAATACTGGAGTGGGTTGCCATTACCTTCTCCAGTGAATCACATTTTGTCAGAACTCTCTGCCGTGACCTGTCTATCTTGGGTGGCCCTACACAGCAGAGCTCACGACTTCATCGAGTTTCGCAAGCCCCTCCGCCACGACAAGGCAGTGATCCATTCGACACAGTAACATGCAAAAACTGTTTTTAAAGCTTATTGTAAATTGTCCTGTTATTAAAGTAATTTATTGCATATCTGATTACCTGAACTCTTCTAAAGCTCAGGTAATATCAGGGGTGGCACATAGCTCAGTACTAGGGCCCCTCTTATTTCTCAAATAAATCAATGACAGCACTTACTTAACCAGGGACACATCAGTGAAAGTACGCCTGCTCGCAGATGGCTACGTTCTCTACTCTAACTTTGGAAACCCACATGATCAAGAACTGCTTAACAACATCTTATAAATGTTTTCAGACTTGAGTAACGCTTGACAGATGAACATAATTTTCAGCACACCTTTTGCAATGATTTCTGCTAACACGATCCAGGCTCTGCAATTCACGAATAATACTCACGGGCGCAGCCTTACCCTTGCTAAAGAATTGAGCTACTTTGGTGTGACTTTATCGACTAACATTAGTTGGCCCGTTCATAACAAGGCTATCCACTCAAATCATTACGGAACTTTAATCCTAAAGCGCACTTTAACAGACGGCACTAAACAATGCAACTTAACTTTTCGCTGGCGATACCTCCATACTGGAATCTCTTCAAACCAAACCTGACAAATTCACTTACAGCTGTTGCAAACACAAGTTTTCACCATCAGCATCAGCCAATGAAGACGCTTTATCACTGGGGCCACTGTCATATCTACGCACGTGCTACCGTCTCAACATTCTAGCAAAATCGTACACTAGTCGACTAATACGCAAGCACCAATCTCCCTGATCACCCCTACTTCGCGAATTTCCCGCCACAACTACCTACAGAACTTTGTTCTATTTGAGTCACTCTTCGATTGTTTTTACATTTTCTCTTTTCCGGCAGGCTGTTGGATTATGCAATGCCTTAGATGGTTCTGTGCGTTCATACCGACTAATGAAGATAAGAAACAATTGCCTAATATGTTGCTTGACCGAGTTATATTCAAATATCCTGTTAGTCACTCCTATTATGTTTGTAAAGAAAGAGGCAGTAGCATTTGTAAATTAAAAAATTAGAAAAATCTGTCCACGCACACACACTGATCAAATCTTGTTTCGAATTCAAAGACAGCCACAGTTAGCAAAATAACTAGTGAAGCGGGGTGAGCTAGGAAAACAACTTTAAGAGAAGCAAAACGTGTACGTTAACTCGCTTAGAGCAGAGCTGTTCACACATGATTTCACGTATTCAACTCCCAGAGCCATTGCTTCATTCAAATTACGCGCAGTCAGCCAATCCTTGTTACGAGGTGAGCCTCCGTGCCTCGTATGCTTTTTGGCGTGAAAACAAAAAAGCTGCCCCAGCATATCACGCCACCGTAGCACTCTCTTGCGACTAAAAGCAAAAAGGAGGAATAAATCACAAATTATTCTAAAGTGCGTTCAGTGCCTATTTGTCACGCTTTAAAATGGTTATAAACTACCATGAAGCACATATTAAATGTTCGCTAAATATATTTGTTCTGCAGTTTTCTTGCACAGGTACTGCACTCGGTAGAACAATAAACACGTGAAATATTGCACCGAATATGTGACCATGAGAGTCATACTTTGTCAACTGCCCGTTAACCCATCAAATGAAGCACGACTGTTAACAGCCCCAAAATGACTCCAGACAAACCAATTATATCAAAGTGTTCCAAGGGTTGAGTTTCATGTCTTGATACCACTAGCTGATTCACCAGAAGGCGTCGCAAAAGTTCGCGGAAATACCTAGTTTAGCCAAACCTGAGTAAACCTGAGCAGAGATCTAGAGTGCAGAAGCACTTAGCCGTTTTGAAGAAGTCGAGACCATCATATATGTCAATAAGTATTTAAACATGTTTCCGATATATTTGTTCTATTCACGGTACTTATGACCCACTGCAGTGATCCATTCTTATTTATCTAGAAAACCCCAGAAGACCAAAATATCGCTGAGGGGCGAAAAATACAGGCACAAGTACATCGCTGACGATTAGGGTATAATAGCAAAACCGTAAAAAGACGGAGGTAGAAGGGGCGATCCGCGGGACTGTTATACCCTGCCTTGCTACAGCCTCATAATGTCAAACCTTGCCCATTGATAAGCGGAATTGCACGTGAATCCCATTCTGGTCTGGCGTTTATTCTAAGGGAAAATAGACATCGACGGTTAGGTTAAAAGCTAATGCAAAATCTGTGCGCATCTCTTTACCAGTATTGATTTTGCGCTATATAGCGGCAAACGTTTTAAAGTCGCATAAGGACGTATATTTAAATGCACGCTTCAATTCCTCCACATATTTGTTCTTCGAGCTATAATTCTTTCCTAGTCATTCAATCATATGGAACAAACCTTGTGGTCGGAGAAATGAAGGCAGATACTTTCTACCTCCTGCACCAGTTATCTTTTCTGACAGAAGAGGCCTATACATCTCTTTGGTAAATTCGTCACAGCAGAGGGTGCAGTTACGAGTAGGGCAGATATATTATTTTCGCGCATAAGCTGGGCGAAGTTTTTGTTTGTATTTACGTCTGTATTGAAGTGCCCGATTACCCCGATTGGCCATGAAGTTCTTGTTTGTCTTTATGCCTAGATTGAAATCCCCCCTTACACTGATCTTGGTGCACATGCGGTTACTGCATGCCATAGAAAATGGACGAAGTCTTTAGTGAACTAGGTAGGCAAAATATAGAGAACTGCCACTACCAGCATTGCGGTGTCCAACTTTGCTGAACCCAGTTCACAGGGACAGTGTTTCAAAACTTAATATACTACAATGTTACAGAGAACGAAAAGCGTTGGCAACGAAACCTAAAGGCAACTTGCTATGGATGAAGTCATGGAGGCGGTGCTCATTTCTGCGGTAGCGCCAAGGAAAGGAATATAGCACTACTAGAAATAGTAACAGCCGAGTAGTACACGTTTGCATTAAAGCCTTAGGCAGAAATGAGGTTACATGGCCTCATGTAGGCGCGAGCGCTCGAAGTGATTCGAAGACAAGTCGCAACAGCCCAACTGGGCCGTACATTGGTCCCTTACAGGCCAGCACTTCCTTGATGATGATGTGGAAGCTAGCATTGCCAGTAAGCGGTGCAGGAGTTGCCTCTTGGGGGCAACAAGAGTCGTAACTAGAAGCTGCTCCCAAACAAGACCAAGAGCTGGCGTGCACAAGCCAGAGTTAGCAGGTAGAGTAAGGTAGACAAGTCGTAAGCCAATACACACAAGTGACAGTGAATTAGTTATCGGAGAACTAAAAAGCTAAGTACAGAAGCAATGGGTGCATCTGCTATTCTGGCCAGATATCGCGTTTCGACAAACAAGCATAGAAAAGAGACACCTTTGTAAGCGAAACAGTTTATATTTGCGGATACTGCTGTATTCGAAAGCAAGTATGATACAGCTCCGCAATAAATAGATATATTTGTGTGAATTTATTTTTCATAATAGTAGAGGAAATATCCATTATTTGCATCCCATGGACTGTTCGGGTAGTAATTGGGGCTGTTCGGGTAGTAATTGTTGCCAGCTTTTTCCAAAACCTTGCAGTGCATTTTCGCTTTTCTCCAAGACAGTCCTGAGAAAACCCCAAAATAAAACGTTAGTAATACACTACTTATTGGGCTAATTCATTCTCAGAAAATATATTAAGTAACACTGAGTGATCGTGACCTATATATGTCAAAGTGTTGAGGCGAACGTGAACAAGCTCTGAAATATGTGTACGGATAAAAATAAAGCATTGTGTCGATACTCTATACTATTTTTGGATCGTTTGAAGGAGTAGTGTATATTAAAATAACACTTAAAAAGATCCCTCCTCTGTTTCAGTACAATGCTAGCAATAAGTTGCTTCATGAAGTTACAGAATATAAGTGCCTACACATATACGTTTCTGATAATCTTTCTTGAACCAAGCATATTGACAACGCATCTGTAAACGCCCTCCGAAAGCATTTTTTCTTGCGTCGCTTGGTTAAGTTAGCCACCCCCGGTGCCCGCCTCCTCGCCGATATTAGACCCATCTTAGAATAGGCTAAGCCTATCTGGGACTCAGATAAAAATACAAATATCAGCAAACTAGGAACAACTCAAAAGAAATCAGGCATGTTTATATACAACACATACGGGCAGGTGTCAGCCACTAACCTCCTAAGAAGAAGCGGCTTACCATCTATTTCGGATAGAAATCGCATTGTGTCGTATATGGTTCTTCTTTCATCTAATTACAACTCATTTAAACGTTGAAACCTCCAAAATGCTTATTTATTCCTCTAAGCACCAAGCTAGAAATCGGCATTCCTTTTCCATTATACCATTAATCTCTCGAGTTAATTCTTCTAAAGATTCTTTTTTCGCAAGAACTATCATTGACTGAAATTACCTCAATGTTGATGTGGCCAAGCGAAATTATTGCATCTTTTTAATTGATGAATTATGTGAATAGTGGTAATGACCTTGCCGTGGTACAGTCTTCTTAACCATCCTTCTGCTTTATTTTTTGTGTCTGCATTGCGCTATTTTCAACCCATTGTTTCAACCTGCTATGACCTTGTATACAAGATCGCAATGTAAATAAATAAAAAAACAGGAACATTTTGGACGTTATTTAGGTCCCCTTTCACAAAATCAGCATTGTATTACAGTGTGTTCGGTTGAAACAGTACAAATGTGCCTTAAATAACCGCCAAGACCGGTATACAATGTTTTCTGTGTGCGCCTGATCGTCGCTAATAGAGGAACTGTAACGCATTGTTGCAGACTGTTTATATGGCATTGCTTGCTTAGGTCAACACAATATATCAGAAAGCTTATCATCATATCAGAAACCGTTGATACGCTTTGCGCTATTTTGCCGTCTCAGTTTACACCCGCATCAAGACCGTCCTCTCCACTATGAAGCCTGCATAAACCACACCTGTTTCTTTCAATACCCGGCATCAGGAAAAAGGTCGAGCTATCGCCGACAGAACTAAAACAGAACTAAACAAACAAAAACTAAAACAAATAAATTGGCCCAAATTGTATTGAACAGACCAAATAGCTGGTTTCTTTACAAGTAGTAAATTGGCAAGGGCTAATTCGCTTATATTTTTCGAAATGATTCCGAGCACTGTGCCTAAAAGAACCGATTGAAACAATGCGAAAAGAAGACTTGGAAGATGTTTGAGCTCCTCCCTAAGTATAGAAAACGGCAGCAATTATAGACTCCGTCATCACCTTTCCTCTTTGTGTTTCGCTACCATCGGCGTGTCAAGCGATTGATTCGGACAATGATTTGTTTGTTGTGTACATCATATTTAACTTCTTTTTTATCCATAATGAGAATTCCTTCGATGGAAACCCAGTCTGTACGTTATTAATAACTTATATTTGGCTTACTCATAGTTAGAATCGGTATCCGTAAATTCGCCAACGCATTCGCTAGGCCACCTGCAAACACCCCGGAGACAACAAGCGTCCCATGTCTTAAGCGTAGCTTAATCGTCCACAAACCAGAAATGTTCTTTCGAATACCCCCTCTAATTAACCCAAATTTGTTTTTCTACATTCTTCTTGCCTATGTTAGAGGAAAGACCTCAGCAATTTTGGAAATGGGAGATATCTCTCAATTCGTCAGACTGTTTTCAATATCACTCACGAACAACGCGATATGTGCTTACGACGCCGACGATGCCATGCCTTCTACGTCACGGGCCTTTAAGCTACTGCTTAAAACAAACATGAATATAGCGCCAATTTTAACTCAGCTTTATTCGGATATACCTTCCTATTTGCAATAAGACCGAGAAACAGCATAGGTGAACTTCGACCAACATACAATAGGCTCCAGAGCCCGACGTCTTAGACTAACTGCTTGCAAGCTCAATAAAGGGAATAAAGAAATATCACAGTTGAGGCAAAAGGAGCAATTAAGAGGGCTATGTCCCAGGACTACTATAATGCAACAGAATGAAATGGAGCAAATCACCGAACTCGAACTCAACGACGTATGTAATACACATAGCTCTACAAATACGAAAAAAAAAAACACAAACAACGCCCGTCCTAGAACAAAACATGTGCGAATGAAAGACAGTAAAGGGAATCGCGGATGAAAGGTATGAGCATAATGTTTACTCTTACATAAATCTACTCGCTTACTCACTGGAAGCAGAAAAAGCAAAAGCAGTCAAAATTGTTGAACAACGTTAACTGACTAATAAGAAAAGAAGATAAGTACACATAAAAATTAACAACCTCATAGAACCATTATCAAACAGCTGTGTCAGCGCTACGGTGCATAGTGGATGGTCTCTTAACGCTTATATTTGCTAGAGAAAATAAAATTCTAATCCACTCAATATTTTCGGCATTTTTCTCTAATACGATCTTCTAAACTGCATTTATCTTCAATGCACGTCCATTCAAACTACATTTATTCCCTAAAGAAAGCAAGTAACAAAGCACAGAAATACATTATGTAAAAGAAAGTTCTTGTTTTCTTTTTCTTTTCTTTTTTTTTTTTTTAGTAGCACGTCTATGGTGCATTAAGCACGCTATATTAAGCTGCGTGGGTTGCAATAGCTGTTACTTTGAAACTACGCAAAACGGCTTTGTATTTCTTACCTCCGCAAGTAGACATGCATTTGGTGCATTTGCGAAAATTGTTCTCATTTCCGCCACAACCCCCGTAGATGAATATCTCACAGCTCTGTGTTTCCTTGTTGTACCACCACCTAGGTATCGCTGCTTTACATCGCCCAACAGCTTGGGGAAGGCTGCAAAACTTCTTGCCACGTGCTGAAATACAAAAAGAAGAGTAACTAGCACCCATTACATTGCAATGATTGGGGTTTAGTTTGCGATAGTAAGAGATGAAAGATTCATTTTTTTTTGTGGAAAACAATTTCCACTAAAGCGCCAAACTAAGCGGAATCGTTCCTAGTGTTCTGGCATCATTACACCATTTGGCTTCCCCATACCCACAAAGACGGGCATACATTTTGCTGCTTTACTTAGCACCTGAAAGGGAAGTTTATAGCATTCCTTCATTCTGCGAGAATACACTGGTTCTGATGCAATGTTAATTAAGAGATCATCCAGTTCCTAAACCTTTTTGGTGCGCGATCAATTCATTTTATTTCTTATTTTTACGTTGAGCCTGGGACATCAAGACGGGCTTCTTTTCCATGAATGCGGAAATACTCATGTGAAAAATCTTTAGTGTTCCCTTTATACTCTCGTCTGGTACCATCGAGCGTTCACGCCAAGAGATGGATTTTCGGCAAATTGTGCTACTAATGCTTTCGCTTTAAAAAAGCGAGCGTTAATATTGTAATCAACTATTCGGTAACCATAGCAAGATGAATTTTGCTCTTAACGTCGCCTGTAAAGACGCCTTTCGGTTTATTTCTGACAGCGACCACATCGCAGTGCCACATCTTCGTGCAAAAGGCGGATTTGACAAATGCTTATGGCTCCATCAATAAGACATTCAGATACCTTTTTGAAGAGCTTCAAAATCCTGAGCATTAGGAGGTTTCACAATATCTTATCAACATATAGAACAAAAACGAAGAGTTATACATCAAGGTAGCACGACTGTTTATAAAGGAGAAAAGAGGAGGTTACCAAAAACAAATCCTTTGGGCGCGAGACTGATTGCGATGTACCTGAATGACATGTGCCAATAAACCTTGCATTGCATTTCTGGTCTTGCAGGCAGGTGCGCAAGAGAATCAAGCTGGAAGCATAAATAGCCTAATAAAATAGTTTGGCATGCAACACAAGTTGACTCCCAAATGTAAAGAGCCTTCGAGAGCGTCGAGCTATCAGCTGCTGGGGTAGTTTACGCCATTCAACATAAGAGGTTAATTAAAGTAGAGTGATCATTGCTATGCTTATTTTTAATGATGATGCGTTTCAATGAGACGTACACAGCCTATGAAAGCGCACAATCAGTTTCTTCAGGATCATCTAAAAACACAACTGTCCTGAAGTTCCCACCGTGTCTCTGCATTCTGCGCTTTCAGGCAGGAGACGCGAATGATATTTGCCAAGCATGCAAGATATAGAAAGTTCACGATGCAAGCACACGAAACCGAATGTTCTGTGCAGCTTTCGTCTATATATTAGTCTTCAGGATGCGCTTCCCGAGCTGGGCTGTTTATTGCACGGGCGCTCTTTCTCACGCAGCACACACCTGGCAAAGATGCGCAGTAGCGCAAACGAGGATCCGAAACTATCCAGCATGCTGAGCCCCATGCCAACTGGGATCCTCACCGTCACTGTAGCGCAATGAAATCGAGCTGCTGGAAGCTTTATGGCCTTCAGCTACAATCTCGTGCAGACTCGACTGAACGAGGAGGCCAAAACCTAAGATCCACCAATATTTTATGTGACCACGGCACCACAAGTAAGCATGCAGAATGCAATTTCTGTGCAATCCGTGTGCGCTGCAGCAGCCACAAAACTCACTGACATTTTAAGGGTTTACTGACAAGGTCTCGGAGGACTGTGTCAAGTTTTGGAGCACCTAGTCATGCGCTTCCGGTGGACTCATGGCCCTAGGCTGCGACATATGCTCCTAATATTTAGTGTCCAGCTCGATAGAGGATTACAATCGAGAGATCCAATTAAATATAGCGCCATGGTCACGTCATCCTCAACTTCGAAACCTATCTCTACCAACCAATAAGAAAGCCGATCTAAGCTAGCGTGTCCTAAGCTAGTATTTAATTTAGAGAATAATGAAGTGAGACGGTTTGTCCCGATAATAGGGAGACTATAGTCAGGGTGTTGCGCGTGCATGCGCTTGATTGGGAGGCCATTTGCTGGAAAAGGTGAGGGAAACTTCAGCTTCATAATGTGACAGGTTCAGATGGCATAGCAAGTGGAAGCGTCCGGACGTTCTTGAGCGTGGTACCCCTGCTCCGGCGCAGCGTTTCGAAAACAATGATATCAAATGGAAGCAGTGCTGCATGTTGAAGTGTTTAGTTGAACTGAGGGCGTCTCCTACAGATACGTTTCATAAGATCAAGACAGCATATGACAAAAATATGGCGAGCAAACCGCGAGTGTTGAAAGGATCAAAACAATTTATACACTGCCATGAAGACGTCGACGGAAAGCGACGGTCCGCTCAGTCATGGTGGCGGCTGTTACAGATATTTATGTTGATTGTGGGCGTATAGTGAACATTGATTGGGGTTTAAATGTGTATTTGATTCTAAAAGAGGTAGAAATTCAGAAAACAAGCTTATAAATTCTCACTGAACATTTGAAAATGTGCGTGGTGTTCATAAAAACTGTGCCCCAAGTTTTGGATCGCGACACGAGGGGTTCTACAGCACGCAATCTATTCGTCACATACGTCAGTCGCTGTCAGAGAGATCATGACCGGACAAGGCGTAACCACACTTCCTCAACCACCGTATAGCCCATACCTGTGACGCTGTAGCATTTTAAGTTCCGAAATAGAAGTATACGTTAAAAATACAATGGTACCAAGCCGTGGAAAACTTTCAAAAGGTCGCAACAAAGGTGACTGACGAGAATAAAGAAAATGATTTCCTAGATGTGTTTAAACAAATATAAACTCGCTGGGTTCGTAGTTGGTGCCGAAGATTATTAGCTTGAGTAACCTTTAGGAACTTGATGAACTGAAAGATATTGTAAGGGATTGTGTTTTTAACCCTCGGCCTCCTAACTTTTAGGACTGACTCAATCACAGGGGAGTGTTTCGAATACGTATCAAGAAAAACAAAGCTTTTTCAAGGCCGTCCTACAAAGTGAAAAGTTTATTTGAGCAAATTAGGTAAACGCTGCAGTAAGATTTGGGTCCACAAAACAAGACATTTCTGCTTCCGGACATAAGCAGGAACGTCTTGGGTTTCGTACCAAAACTTTTCGTGGGCGATTATCGCACAGTACCCGAGCCGGCAAAGCTTCGTCAAACCTAATGATTTGTACAATCAAAAATACTTACCTGAGCATGCTAGCAGACACTGTTGCCTGGAATAAAAGTTGTTGCTATTCCCACCACAGCCACCATAGATGAATTGATGGCAGTCCCCTGTGTTCGCATTAAAGTACCACCTTGTGTGTCTCGCTTTGCATCGACCAGTCAGTGCTGGGCCATGGCAGCCGGAAGCGGAGTGATGGGCCACTGGAAATAATATAGTTTCTTGCCAAATTTCTTCACAATCCAAACCAACAACCAACCTTCCCATGTATATTTTGAAGAATTATTTCATATCGGTTGCGCACGCACTTATTTGCTTGAAATTGCTCTACCTTAAGTATGCCGAAATGGAGAAGTCATATTACCACCCGTGATAACAGTAGTTGCTGCTGTATTCATGGGGTGGATCAGCGACAAAGAGGAGGATCGGGCAGAGTGAGCGTGGAATCGGCCGCGGCAGCTTTGCCTGACTACAGCTGTTTCCAGCTATGGCACCTGAACGCTTCGGCCCTGTCATTGGCCCTGTCCTTCTGGGCTGCCAACTCTGGTGGCCGAAAAAACCCTTAACATTTTTCTTCAAGTGACGTTAAACATAATGTTACACTAAGCGTGAGGCAGCAGTCGGCATCGATTACGAATTGCTCAAAACTCCATGTCGAGAATAATGTCTTAGAACAATTCAATAGTACGAAGCGTCACCTGAGGCCGTTAATGACAACACGAGCAGTACATTTTCATATAGTTTCACGAAGTGGCCTTGAGCGGTTTTGATTTTGGGGCCATAGATGTCGGCAACATAGCTCCCTACTCACAACAGAATTATCGGCACCGGGATCGACGATTGCCGTCGCGCGGTATCAGTCTATCACAACATCAAAATTATTGCACACCATGCCGTGAGGGCCGTCGGGAGCTCCATCGGTAAATTCGTCGGTAAAATCGCCAGGAATGTTATCGGTTCGCTTTAGGGAGCTGGGCGGCGCGCGAGGAGGCTCTTTAATAGGGGCGAACTCGGCAACACCTACTTCAGAAGTCGCCGGGATTAGTTTTCCATACATGGGGAGAGGCTTTGCCACCGATAGCTGCGAAAGGGGGAATCGTACCGGCAGGGCGGCGGCGAGCCAAGGTCACGACGGGAAGACCGCTCAGGCAGGGATAAACGGCGCAGGTACTACGCGATGTCGAGGGGCTGCTCACCGAACTCCCGACGGGGAGCATCCTGATTGAATCCGCGAAGACCGAACTCGCGATAAGGGCAACGACCGTAGACCTGGCCGGCTTCTCAGTAATTGAAGTGAAGCGGGCGTTGGTCGGTTGTCCCCCACGCATCGGCCTTGCTCATCTTGCGCTGCTGTGGGCGAAGATTGTACGCAGGTTACAGGGCTGTGCGTGCACGTAATGACGGAAAACAGGCGGCGCTGGCTGCTACGGCGGCGAGTGACGAAGGAGAGACGCCTGTCTCCACGTGCTTTGTAGGCGAAGAAACAACGGAGCACAGTGAGTAGTTGCAAGTTTTACGTCTTTGCTGACAGCCTCCGTGAGGGCGTATGGTGCCCTAACATCAGCAGGCGGAAGCAGCCGCTGAAGCTTATCTCGGACAACATCGCGGAAGATCACGCGCAGGTTCGCGGTGTCTAGGAAATCGACCAGAAAGCGGGTAGCGGAGAGGTTTGATACTCTCGGAACTCCCACAAGGAGACAATTATGGTCCGACCGCGTGGCGAGGGCTCGATAGATGTTCGTCGCCCCAGTTATAAATCTGTCACTGTTCTCGGCAGGTGTCGAATAAGACCACCGAAAGTGCAACTCTTGGCATCTCAAATGAGTGCGCACACGTTTGTTTCCTCGGTGGCTTGAGGGTTGACGCGGGCACTAAGTCACAAGACGTGTCACTGTTTCATCGGGTCGCTGAAATCTATTTTTCAAGAGGTCCGCTGCTCGCTGTCGCCTATACTGTCTGCCTAAACTGCTCCGTAGCCCATCATTACAGAGGTTCCAGGTTGTAAGGGAGGCTTCGTAATTTTCATACCATTCACGAGAAGTACTCTCCAGATAAGCAGACAGTGTTCGGCAGTCCAGCCAATGGGGGGGGGGGGGGGGGGGCATACATTCCTGCTACTCCAGCAAGTCCTCTACATCTCCGGAGGCATCCCAATGTAACGTAATAGCCGCACAAGGAGTCACTGGTAGATAGACCTCGGACGGTGCGAGAAAAGAGTTCGTCCGCTGACATTGGGTCGTGGTACTCCGAGCCATTATAAGTTGTGGCGAACCGCTGTTGCTGGAGTTCAGAAGCAGTCCGAATTCGGGAGCGAGCCGTTCAAGCCGCCGGCTGGCAGGTATCTCGTCCTCCTCGCCGAAGGGGTGGCGGCTGGGACTTGGGAGTAGGCTCAGAGCAGCGGCCGTTGAGGGGTTGCGCTTCATTACTCCAGTGCTTCCACCAGGATGTCACGGGTTCTTTCGGCGACCCAAGACAGCAGTTCACAAGGATAGGGCCAAGGACAGAGCCAAGGACAGGGTAGGGGCGTTCAGGCGCAACCGGCAGAAACAGGAGCTGTGGCCAGGCAAAGCGACTGCCGCCGATTCCACGTGCACTCCGCTCAATCGTCCTCTTTGCCGCCAATCTACCCCATGCCCAATACAGGCAGCCGCAAGTACTAGTATTTCTACCACGGGAGAAAATATGCACCTGAATGTGAGAAATTGAGTTTCCAATTCGAGCCCAGTCACATGTGACCACAGGTGTGACCACAGGTGCCGCAAACACGTCCTATAAGTGAAAGTAGCGAACCCAAAGGTGGTTTTGGTGGCAAAACATTTTCAAGCAAGCCTCATACAAAAAAAAAAAAAACGCAATCCATGTTTATGGTCAGCAAGAATAAAATCTTCGATATGATAACTATAACATATATTTCTGTTGTATATCTTAAGCATTTGTTCTTTGCAGGCCCTAACCTTGAGCGGAATTAAGAAGGCGATCGTTGTATCCTTCCTACTTTATTAAAATGTAGGCAGTTGTGTACTAAATCAATCAGCTGTATTCACATCTGCGTAAAAAAAAATGAATGGCAGATAACTCGACAAAAAGCCGAGGAGAGATAAATTTACCGCAGTTACAAAAAGCCGCAATTACGGTAACACGGTAGCAGGTTAAGATGGCATGGCTTATGTAAAGAAAGCATGTTCTAGGGTAATTTG
Organism: Amblyomma maculatum; assembly: GCF_055883805.1. Lineage (NCBI taxonomy): Eukaryota > Metazoa > Arthropoda > Arachnida > Ixodida > Ixodidae > Amblyomma > Amblyomma maculatum. The sequence continues at coordinate 21,408,976 of NC_139353.1, read as the reverse complement.
ATTTTTGATAGTCTAAACTCAAGAAAATCAATACTTCATCATCTTTACCCTCTGAAAGTTTGATGACCAATCATTGTTATTGTGTGCACACTAGATTGACAGAGCTCAGGTGTCCGGCAGATATCCCAGCTCGAATATTTGCTGGAACATTTATGATTGTGAGCCTGTATTGTACTCTTACGCGAGCCGTGTTACGAAGTGCTTAAGAAACATTAGATCTTAATAACTGATCACATGATACCCTCGCTAGGTAAGATATGTAATACTGGAATGAAATACTAGAGAATAATTTACACAGCTGACCGATCGTTGCGCGAACCGAAACCATCGCTTTGTAGTTCATGTCCAATAAAGCGAGCGATGCTCTAATTGTTTGCATCAAAGTGTAGAACGTGAGCTAGATGGCAGCCGTAATCTCCACAATTCTGTTCGTTTGGCCACTATGAATAAAGGGTTGCAAATCTAAGACAGAGAGCGAGTGATAAATTGTTAAGAAAGTTCGACCTTTTACTTACCTCTATATTTATTTACCCTGTGAACCTATTTGTAAGGGTTCCTACAAGCGAGCAAGAAAAAGGATCTAACAGTCGGAGCAACTTTCTCTAATATACATGCAAAATGAAGGAAAATTGAAAGGAATAATGTCATTTCATTCTGTATGGCATGATCAAAATTCACAACATGACAAAAACATTGTCGGAGGTGTAATAGCTCCAAACGCTAGTAAAACAAATTTCAAATCGCAAACAGATTTAGCTCCAAACCACCTACTGCGTACACGTACACGCTTTTGTCGCTAAAGTGAGATTAATTTTCTCACGTTTAAATAGATTAAGCTAATTGTATTCGACTCTGATATGCACAAAACTATAATTGGTCTTATAACGCTAGTGCAGTAATAGATTCCGACTTGCTCTAACGTATTTAAAATACCGATACGGCATAAACATGAAAATACGAAAGGCAATCTGAATTTGAAAAATTTTACAAGAGATTTATCCGCAGTCTTCCACTCTGCAATACACCACCGTAACTGCCTCACGAGGGAGCAGATGGAGAAAGCGAAAGAAGGAAGACATCAACTGACGTAGAAGTGGATGCGTTGCTAAATGTCAACCATGCGAATGTCTTCATAACGCACTGTCTAACTTCGCACAGCTCACGAGCGCCTTCTCAGACTCCACTTTCGTGGAAATGCTTCCACCAAGCTGGACTGAATCCACTGTCCTGGAATCATCTTTTTTTAATTTATGAAGTTAGTGAACAATTACTTAGATGGATAAAAAAATAGAATGTTTTAATAATGATCGCTTAGCTGTACCAATTTCTATGACAAACTAGAATATTCTCAAGGCTCCGTTAGTTATACACAATTTCAAATCATCCCGATGAAAGGAACACACTTATGTAGCACATTATTACGGAATAGCATACAGGGTCATTCTATTTTACTCTAGGAGAAGACAAAAACTCATCGTGCATAACGAAAACATTTTGTATTGTGTAGTGGGGATTTTCTCCCTTAAGACTCGTGGGTAGAGAGTACAAATGTTAAAGTAGATTCCTCGATTAATTTTCATATTACATTAGTATATTATTTCTTACAAATCAGGATGGGCGGGAGACTAGGCCGAGGGATAACTCTGGAGTGCAAAAATTACTTACCACAAGCACAGAACGTCAGCACCAGATGCATGACAGGAACTGGAGAGACGTACATTTTCAAGCTAAGTGCTCAACGAAATAGAATGGCAAACTTTATCCAGAGTAGTAAGTAAAGTTGTAAGCTACGCGCTCATATACATATGAAAGCAGTGTGGAGTTAGCTTCCTATTTCATCCTGGATGCAAGATAATATTTTTTATACTGGAGTCCTTTTTCCTGTTTTGGACATGTCCCAGGCTTTGTTCGATTCTAGGCAACAGCAAAGATTGAATACCTTTATCACCACTACACCTATAACCATTGTATGCTGCGTTTGCTTAGTCTTCCTTGTATACATGAATATTGCTTACCCTAAATTTTCTCGCTCCATGAAACATTGTTCCATTGCACAAAACGGACAATTGGGCGAGACACAAGTCTTTTTCCACCTTATAATGCTATGTGAAATATTCGTTTTCAAGTATGCACTGTCTTGCCACTGTTCTGCGTAAGCAAACCTTTCTGTAGCCTGCATCTGGAGGAACGTTTCAAATCCTATAGCGACTAAACAAAACAAACTCTTATGAAAGCGACCATAAAGTAAAGCTACAAAATATGCTAATGCAGTTTACTGCAGCCGACCAGCGCTGAATTCGCTTTATCTTCAACGGCTGGGATCGATTGGCCGAATAGGTTTATTTTCAACACAACGCTGAATATTGTATTGGTATTGCCGATACTAAAAGTGCAATGCACGTGGTAGCAAAGTGTAACAGCTCGGACTTCTTTCATATCTAAACTGCTACGTTCTCAACCGTCACCTTGGTTACACATACTGTTTCGCTGAGTGAGCGCAACCATATCTCGTCTGTAAACGGGCATAAAAGGTTACCAGTAGTAAAAAGAAATAGTAACAGTAAATGGGGCGGAACAAGAGCAAAAAAACGCTTCTGCCCACGCGAGGCGTCTGCCACTATGGTCCTCTCGTGTCATGTTGGCTGGAAGAGGGCGTACGTGCATAGCATATCTCCACTCTGTTGGAATATATACGCAAATATATTCTACAAAACCGATGTTTGGGCCAGTTCGTATTGATATATCTTGTAAAACGTTCGCAGCACGAAAACGCGAGGAGATGAAGAAACACACATGACAGGACGAATACTGCACTTCCAACTAAATTTCATTCGCAAAAAGCCAAGCTAAAGTGCAGCGCTATTATCATCAAAATTTGCATTAACGTTCTAAACGCTAGTATCTGCAAAGAAAAGGGATCAGTTTATTTGAAACTGCAAGGATTGATGTAGTCCATTCCAACAAATAGGGTGCTTTTTTGGCGTTTCCCAAGCGAACGTATGAGAGGAAAGCCATTGAAGCTGTTGAGAAAAACGTTAGTGACACTAAATTTGAGGAGCGAGGGCAGAAGTCTACAGCACTAAGGATGCAGGACTACACTTGGATTCACTTGCAAAGAGTGCGAAGAATTCGGATCGTTGCACTCTGGAAGTACATGCAAAACACACAAACCTGATTTCCCGTTCAGATCGATACCGTCTGAAGCGAGTAGCTGCTAGTCAGCTATAGGAACATTTCTCCAAAAGTGTACCTGACGACTTTGAAGACGAAAGACCCCTCCCTCGTTCGGAGTTCGCACCAGCTAGCAGAAGAACTGAAGCAAGGCTCGGCATGACCAAATCGGCTGCCATGGGGTTCTCCATCGGTATTGATAATCTCTACTACTCCGTACCCCACGAAGATTCATCTAAAACTAATATATCAGTGATAGATAAGCGTGGAAGGGGTGCCTTTCAAAATATGCCGGCTGTAAGCAGTGACCGTTTTAGAGCGCAGCTCTTTGGCGTTCGTTCCTGGGTTTCGCGTCGGCGTCGGCGTCGTCGTCGGCCTCGAAACCAGCTCCGCCCCCCTTTCATCGCCCCAGCGCTAGCAGCGACCGACTGATACCGCAGGATGCCGCTGACGCCGCTAGAGAGTCAAGATAACGTGACTGCATGGAACACCGTCGCCGCCATGCAGAAAGAGGAGGGGAGGGGAGGGTCCCCCCCCCCCCTGTTCGTGTGTGGCGGATAGGGTGCTCTTCAATTGCCGACGCGCCGGTTATTTCACGTAGGCCCCGGCACGTCGACGAATACGTGACCACCTTCCCACGGCTAGACCTGGTTCTTGGCGCTGCGGAAGCGAGGGTATCATATTGTTTGCGTCGGCATCGGCGGCGTTGTCCATGAAACCAACTCCGCAGCTGGGGTTGACTCACTATCGGCGTCAGCAGCATCAGTAAGTCGCTGCTATCTCTTCCCTTCTCCCTTTATCGCGTTGTCCGCTTGCTGCGCGCGCTTCTGCCCCCATCGTTTGCCGCTGGGTGTACACGCCGACCCCCCTCCCCCCTCTTCCTGCGAGTCTCCGGTTGTCAAAGCGCCGGCTCGAACTTAATTCCTTTCTTCGCTCCTCCTCTAATGCAACCCCTGTGCGGTGGCAATCAGAGAGGCGGCGGATCTGTATATGTGCACCGCCCGAGCCGAAATTGCCGCTGCCGTTCGCCACTGCGAAATTATCTGCCAGTTCTTTCTGAGCCATGAGCGAGACGACCGGTGGAAGTCCTCCGGCTGCTGCTGCTGCTGCCGCTGCCGCTGCCGCTGCCGCTGCCGCTGCCGCCGCTGCTGCTGCTGCTGCTGCTGCTGCTGCCGCTGCCGCTGCCGCTGCCGCTGCCGCTGCCGCTGCCGCTGCCGCTGCCGCTGCCGCTGCCGCTGCCGCTGCCGCTGCCGCTGCCGCTGCCGCTGCCGCTGCCGCTGCCGCTGCCGCTGCCGCTGCCGCTGCCGCTGCCGCTGCCGCTGCCGCTGCCGCTGCCGCTGCCGCTGCCGCTGCCGCTGCCGCTGCTGCTGCTGCTGCTGCTGCTGCTGCTGCTGCTGCTGCTGCTGCTGCTGCTGCTGCTGCTGCTGCTGCTGCTGCTGCTGCTGCTGCTGCTGCTGCTGCTGCTGCTGCTGCTGCTGCTGCTGCTGCTGCTGCTGCTGCTGCTGCTGCTGCTGCTGCTGCTGCTGCTGCTGCTGCTGCTGCTGCTGCTGCTGCTGCTGCTGCTGCTGCTGCTGCTGCTGCTGCTGCTGCTGCTGCTGCTGCTGCTGCTGCTGCTGCTGCTGCTGCTGCTGCTGCTGCTGCTGCTGCTGCTGCTGCTGCTGCTGCTGCTGCTGCTGCTGCTGCTGCTGCTGCTGCTGCTGCTGCTGCTGCTGCTGCTGCTGCTGCTGCTGCTGCTGCTGCTGCTGCTGCTGCTGCTGCTGCTGCTGCTGCTGCTGCTGCTGCTGCTGCTGCTGCTGCTGCTGCTGCTGCTGCTGCTGCTGCTGCTGCTGCTGCTGCTGCTGCTGCTGCTGCTGCTGCTGCTGCTGCTGCTGCTGCTGCTGCTGCTGCTGCTGCTGCTGCTGCTGCTGCTGCTGCTGCTGCTGCTGCTGCTGCTGCTGCTGCTGCTGCTGCTGCTGCTGCTGCTGCTGCTGCTGCTGCTGCTGCTGCTGCTGCTGCTGCTGCTGCTGCTGCTGCTGCTGCTGCTGCTGCTGCTGCTGCTGCTGCTGCTGCTGCTGCTGCTGCTGCTGCTGCTGCTGCTGCTGCTGCTGCTGCTGCTGCTGCTGCTGCTGCTGCTGCTGCTGCTGCTGCTGCTGCTGCTGCTGCTGCTGCTGCTGCTGCTGCTGCTGCTGCTGCTGCTGCTGCTGCTGCTGCTGCTGCTGCTGCTGCTGCTGCTGCTGCTGCTGCTGCTGCTGCTGCTGCTGCTGCTGCTGCTGCTGCTGCTGCTGCTGCTGCTGCTGCTGCTGCTGCTGCTGCTGCTGCTGCTGCTGCTGCTGCTGCTGCTGCTGCTGCTGCTGCTGCTGCTGCTGCTGCTGCTGCTGCTGCTGCTGCTGCTGCTGCTGCTGCTGCTGCTGCTGCTGCTGCTGCTGCTGCTGCTGCTGCTGCTGCTGCTGCTGCTGCTGCTGCTGCTGCTGCTGCTGCTGCTGCTGCTGCTGCTGCTGCTGCTGCTGCTGCTGCTGCTGCTGCTGCTGCTGCTGCTGCTGCTGCTGCTGCTGCTGCTGCTGCTGCTGCTGCTGCTGCTGCTGCTGCTGCTGCTGCTGCTGCTGCTGCTGCTGCTGCTGCTGCTGCTGCTGCTGCTGCTGCTGCTGCTGCTGCTGCTGCTGCTGCTGCTGCTGCTGCTGCTGCTGCTGCTGCTGCTGCTGCTGCTGCTGCTGCTGCTGCTGCTGCTGCTGCTGCTGCTGCTGCTGCTGCTGCTGCTGCTGCTGCTGCTGCTGCTGCTGCTGCTGCTGCTGCTGCTGCTGCTGCTGCTGCTGCTGCTGCTGCTGCTGCTGCTGCTGCTGCTGCTGCTGCTGCTGCTGCTGCTGCTGCTGCTGCTGCTGCTGCTGCTGCTGCTGCTGCTGCTGCTGCTGCTGCTGCTGCTGCTGCTGCTGCTGCTGCTGCTGCTGCTGCTGCTGCTGCTGCTGCTGCTGCTGCTGCTGCTGCTGCTGCTGCTGCTGCTGCTGCTGCTGCTGCTGCTGCTGCTGCTGCTGCTGCTGCTGCTGCTGCTGCTGCTGCTGCTGCTGCTGCTGCTGCTGCTGCTGCTGCTGCTGCTGCTGCTGCTGCTGCTGCTGCTGCTGCTGCTGCTGCTGCTGCTGCTGCTGCTGCTGCTGCTGCTGCTGCTGCTGCTGCTGCTGCTGCTGCTGCTGCTGCTGCTGCTGCTGCTGCTGCTGCTGCTGCTGCTGCTGCTGCTGCTGCTGCTGCTGCTGCTGCTGCTGCTGCTGCTGCTGCTGCTGCTGCTGCTGCTGCTGCTGCTGCTGCTGCTGCTGCTGCTGCTGCTGCTGCTGCTGCTGCTGCTGCTGCTGCTGCTGCTGCTGCTGCTGCTGCTGCTGCTGCTGCTGCTGCTGCTGCTGCTGCTGCTGCTGCTGCTGCTGCTGCTGCTGCTGCTGCTGCTGCTGCTGCTGCTGCTGCTGCTGCTGCTGCTGCTGCTGCTGCTGCTGCTGCTGCTGCTGCTGCTGCTGCTGCTGCTGCTGCTGCTGCTGCTGCTGCTGCTGCTGCTGCTGCTGCTGCTGCTGCTGCTGCTGCTGCTGCTGCTGCTGCTGCTGCTGCTGCTGCTGCTGCTGCTGCTGCTGCTGCTGCTGCTGCTGCTGCTGCTGCTGCTGCTGCTGCTGCTGCTGCTGCTGCTGCTGCTGCTGCTGCTGCTGCTGCTGCTGCTGCTGCTGCTGCTGCTGCTGCTGCTGCTGCTGCTGCTGCTGCTGCTGCTGCTGCTGCTGCTGCTGCTGCTGCTGCTGCTGCTGCTGCTGCTGCTGCTGCTGCTGCTGCTGCTGCTGCTGCTGCTGCTGCTGCTGCTGCTGCTGCTGCTGCTGCTGCTGCTGCTGCTGCTGCTGCTGCTGCTGCTGCTGCTGCTGCTGCTGCTGCTGCTGCTGCTGCTGCTGCTGCTGCTGCTGCTGCTGCTGCTGCTGCTGCTGCTGCTGCTGCTGCTGCTGCTGCTGCTGCTGCTGCTGCTGCTGCTGCTGCTGCTGCTGCTGCTGCTGCTGCTGCTGCTGCTGCTGCTGCTGCTGCTGCTGCTGCTGCTGCTGCTGCTGCTGCTGCTGCTGCTGCTGCTGCTGCTGCTGCTGCTGCTGCTGCTGCTGCTGCTGCTGCTGCTGCTGCTGCTGCTGCTGCTGCTGCTGCTGCTGCTGCTGCTGCTGCTGCTGCTGCTGCTGCTGCTGCTGCTGCTGCTGCTGCTGCTGCTGCTGCTGCTGCTGCTGCTGCTGCTGCTGCTGCTGCTGCTGCTGCTGCTGCTGCTGCTGCTGCTGCTGCTGCTGCTGCTGCTGCTGCTGCTGCTGCTGCTGCTGCTGCTGCTGCTGCTGCTGCTGCTGCTGCTGCTGCTGCTGCTGCTGCTGCTGCTGCTGCTGCTGCTGCTGCTGCTGCTGCTGCTGCTGCTGCTGCTGCTGCTGCTGCTGCTGCTGCTGCTGCTGCTGCTGCTGCTGCTGCTGCTGCTGCTGCTGCTGCTGCTGCTGCTGCTGCTGCTGCTGCTGCTGCTGCTGCTGCTGCTGCTGCTGCTGCTGCTGCTGCTGCTGCTGCTGCTGCTGCTGCTGCTGCTGCTTGCTCTTGCTGCTTGCTGCTTGCTCTTGCTGCTTGCTCTTGCTGCTTGCTCTTGCTGCTTGCTCTTGCTGCTTGCTCTTGCTGCTTGCTCTTGCTGCTTGCTCTTGCTGCTGCTTGCTGCTGCTTGCTGCTTGCTGCTTGCTGCCAGAGCAGAGGCCCAGCGCCGTCACCGCCAGAATCCAGAGCAGTAAGCGAGGCTGAAGCAGATGCTCATCGCCGCCGTCGAGAAGACCCTGCCGTTCGCACCGCCGAAGCGGAGGCTCATCGCCACCGTCGAGAGCAACCAGGTGTAAGCGAGGCTGAAGCAGAAGCTCATCGCCGCCGCCGAGAAGGGAGTCTTTGTTAAAGGAATACGTGTGAAAGATAAAAAAAAAATTCTGTGATAGCGCATACATGTGTTGCTCGATTTCTTTGCCTCAATCTGTCGAAAGGGTGAAACAGCTTATTTGCTGCGCTCAATTTTTTTTAACCTTGTCAGAGTTTTATCTATAATCAACTGCCATTAATTTTAATAACCAATTTTGCACATAAAAAGCTGGAGTGTTAACCGGGTCATGTGCGAAACCCGCCATGTCCGTCGTTTTTCTTTCTCGCATTGACAAAACTGTCCCTAAAACTCGCTCCCGAACCTACATTATACTTGGTATTAAGAAAAATATCTGGTGATAATGAACAAGCCGCGTACTCTATCTTTTGACGAAGCTGTTGCTGACGTTCTCGCTTCATACAAAAGGGTCGCAAAAGCGTTAAAGTTTAAATACAAACTTCCATGTTAAAGCAGCGTACAGTTCCTTGACCTAAGAATTTAATTTTTGGAAGGGCTGGATGTATAATCCCATGTCACAAAAGGCACTCTTCCCCTACAGCAGTGCTCATTCGAAGGTAGGCGAAAGAACAATTGCTAAAAATTGCCTCAATTGCGCGTCGGAAAAACCATGTTACCATGGAGTGTCTCAAAGTGTTATAACACAAACAGAGCGTTTCCGCATCTCCGGCTATTCTCCAAATACTTTGTCAGCAGTTGCAGAGAGCCTGCTGCAAAAAGAAGTCAGTAGAAAGAACGAAAAGCAAAAGCAGAGGCTGACATAAGTAATTACGTGCATTTCCTGGCCCAGGACATTCTCGACGCTTAATAGTGCGTTGAGTAAAGTTGTTTCCTCCTCCTCCTCCACAAAGTGTCTGATATTCTTAAGAAGGTTTCAGAAAAAGATACAATGTAAACGTGCTATACTCCAAGCCAAGTAAGCTCTAAAAAATTGTCTAATGATGATCAAAAAGCAAAAGCCTTACGGAGTACCACACACCAACTCTGGTTAACCCGGTGCACTACCAAGGTAGTTTAAATCATTCCATTCACTTTTAGTAGAGTGTACGCTGGTAAAACATGACTGTTTTAAAGAGAAAGCCAAGGAGCACTTCGATCAAATCAAAGCTGTAAAAGGGAGTAATGTTGCTCTTCGCTGCAGAGACTGTAAAAGCCCATTTTTTGAAATATTCAGAAAACCGAGGTAATAACTAAAGGATTACGCGTTTTTCGAAATAAGCTTATTCGACCCAAACTGGAACTGCGGAAAGATTGAAATTTCTTGCGGACATAAACCCTTGAGCTTTTCAGGCTGTTTTATAGACAGGTGGGTTTATTGCAAGGAAAGGCAGAGAATTTAGACGGAATAATTAAAATCTGGCCTGTTACTCTGAAATGAGGAAGGGGAGATGTGGAGCAGATGGGGGATCATGATGGGCGATGATTTGAGAGAAGGCATATTAAAATATATACCGGTACTGATATTTGCTTTACAAGCGCGAGTCAAGTCCGGTGGCGCGCAAAAAACGGCAAAAAGCCCACGCTGCCTAGACACCCTTCCCTTTGTCCTGCCAAGCGCCCAGTAGCAACTCATCCGACGAAGGTCTCTTGTCCAAACGCTTCAAGGAAACGGCTAGTACGTTTCGTTAACGCGCATACACTGGGAATCTTAATAATATATGGTTCACAGTATCGGAGATGCCACAAGTTGAACATTCAGAGAAATCCACCTGTTCAATTAAATGCATGTACCTGCGCGTAAAAGCCACGTAAACGAAGTTTATGCAGAAACGTGCAAGATGAAACGGGAGTTTACGCGGAGCATAAAATGCCAGTGTTCGATCGAGCCTTTTTTAGACGAATGTGTCGGGCGTCTGGCTGGGCCCAGTAAGCTGTCGTGTCGTCGAGTTGGGCACTCGAGTGCCATAACCACAGAACCACAATGGCGGGGCAGAAGTTCTGTTCTGAAAAAAAAAAATCTTTTGTAGTTTCTCAGGCTGTCTTATTGATGATAATTACCGTTCTAGCTTAATTTCAACGTTGCAATGATATGTGGCCTTTGTGACTGTGTGTCTGTGAAGTTTTGTTTAGAAGTTTTGCTTGCGTCCTTCACGACAATTTCAATACCTACACGATATGGTTCTACTGCGAGAAACGTTGCAGGGCATTGTGATTCGGCTCCCGGAGGGTGATTCGTACAGAAACTTGACTAAGAAAGCTACCGCTTCGGTGAAGAAATATGACGAAGGATTTGCCCCCCGTGTGCCTCGTTAACTTGTTTTATACGCTTCGTTCCTTAGGTTGAAAAGAATGCGCGAGCTGAGTAGGAGCAAGTATCCTCGGCGTCTCGGAAAGAAGCCAAGTATACCTTAGTGAATGCCACCATAAACAAGATATCTGGTATCAGCAAATGTTTTAGCATATTTAATACACGTTGGATAACACCGTCAGCTTCGGAACTTTTCCAGTCACAAGATAACATCTGACTGTATTTCACACGTGTGAAGGTTGCAGAGTTTTTGCACAGTTTAGTGGTTTAGTGACAGGATAAGGTTTGTTTTTGAGCTCCGGTTTTTCAGTTAAGGCATCGCGCCTCCTCTTGTGCTCCATTGTAGGTTTGACACGGACAAGGGGCCACATTGCCTTTCCCAAAAAGGATTCAGGTTCCGACCTATGCTGCGTTTTGCATGCAATGCTGCGCATGCTTGTTGAGTGAGCATTTGGCGAAATGAACTGCAGCTACATGTGCCGGTACATTGTGGTTCCGACTAAAAATGTACCATTCTTAGAATGTCGAAAATTTGGCTTCACGGACAATTCGTGCCATTCTTCGTCGAGCTCTTATAAGCAGCGTAATTGTGCTTACAGTTCCCTAGAAACCTCAGCCATCACAGCATTGGATACAAAGAATCGTTGTTGACAGAATGGTCTTCTATTGCAATTAACAGCATGATTGATTCTCTCTTCTACTAGCTCACTCATTATGCTTTCGTTTGTGCCTCGAATATGTCAGACTACTCATTAGCATACAGACACGCACTGCCACATTATGACCAAGGCCAGCGAACAATCCATACAATTGTGCCCGCGTCGTCTGGGGTAGCTTGCCTGGATCGAATTCTATGGGTTCCGAGTTTGATTCTCGTCTCACGATCAACCCGTATAGGAGCTATCACCTTTGGCAGCTCCTCCCATCTCAGCCATGAGCTGCTAGCGTGCCGTCACATGATCCGCAAGCCAGTGTCCGGCAATGTCAGCTGCGTTCTATCACCTTCTCGAGGCATGTTCGCAATTTTCCGCTCTCAATATTGATAACATTGATAACTCCAACGCCGGATTTTTCATCTTAGCAGAAGCCACTGGTGCCTGAAAATTTCCGAGCTTCATGTTTATGTCCATTCTTTTCCTGATGTAAAGAATGAGACGTTCGCTGTGTTTTTACCGTTTGGTTGTCCACCACCGCCGATACTATGTACTCCAGCATATTTCAATATGAGCTGCAACAATGGACACTCACTCATGGGCGAAAGAATAGACGGTTATACTTTGACAAAGTCCTATGCATATGCGACCTTGTTGTTGCAGCCGAACAATAATGGAGAAAACCCTTTGTCTGAGATGCCGTCTGAAAACACGAACAATTTTTTTTCCTTTAAGTACGTTGTCTGTTTCACAAATACAGAACGGCGATCTACCACACAGTTCAGCACGAAGAAATGCTGTATGTACTTCCTTCCAAAATATAACAAATATCATCTGTTGCATCGCTACATCCAACTTATAAACTGCGTCCTCTATGCTGCACAGGTTGCCTTGTTTCTTGCAGCAATTCAAATGGTGTGGTTTTAAATGTCTTTTGGCAGGTTATCATTGAAGGCACAGTTCTCCGAAAACTCCGAACGTTCTGAGCGAGAAATCAAAAAGCGTGGTCCTGGCAGGTTGTAGTTGCTACGTGACATTGCCGTGTACTGACTAGTTGTCGACGAGATGGACCAGATCGCTAGCTCTATCAACGCGTCAACCAATTGCATCAGTAATAGACGCTTCCAAAGCTGACTCCTCCCTCAAAACAGAGCATGCATTCCAACATCTGACAATGCCAAGTGTGGTGACAAAAGTCCTAGCTCATGAGCCCTCTAAACATATTTGTTGCGATCGCTGGTCGCATGAGGACTGGGAGTTCAAATGTCAGCTGCTTAAAAAAACTTAGACGCAAGCGAAAGTAAACTAAGTCGCAAGCCAAAGGTTGCGACTTTTATTCTGCGTGGTTTTGCTCTTTCGTGTAGTCTGGCTGTCTTAAAGGTTTTGTAAATAAATGTGCACTCATTTCAGGGCCACCAATGGACGCTTCATTATAAGCGAAGGAACAGATTGTCGACACGAATATGTGACAAGCAAGAGGACTGCCATGCTGTTGTTCACCTCTGTTAAGAAAATCGAACCACTGCTTCTACCCTTAACGACATCTGGAAAATTGAAGTGTTTTTTTCCATGTTGATTCCGTTGCTTATCATTCTATATGTGTAGTAAAGCTTGTTGCAACACATATAGCATGGTTCACAACGTGTGCGGTGATAACAAGAATATAACAGCACATCAAATTAAAGCGTGCTGAAAGCGAATAAATTGTTTTAAGCCATTATGCCTTAGTTGAAAATATATGGTTCAAACATCAAAAGCAATCATTATGTGTGTGAGAAAAACTAAACATAACGTAGATCCGGTGGCATGTGCTACAGAAGACAGAAGAAACGCACGAATTGTGATGCCGGATTGAACATCAGCTTCGTGTGCACACGGCACAGCAACCTGGCTAGTTTACCCCAGAAAGAATCAAATCAAGGCACTCCACGAATTCCATACCACAACTCCCACCTTTTACCTCTAGCACACACATGGTCGCCCCAGGATCGGATATGTCTCTCGCCCGGCGTTTACAGCACCTCATGCTTCGAGCCCAGTCTTCCGTAAGCCGCCCCACATACGGTCTCCTACTCAAGGAGCCCAATCTCTGAGATCTAGATAGACATGTTAAACATTCCTCTGGTACTTGGTGCGCTTTGCCGTTCAAGTGCGGATGCGTACTCTGAAGAAACCCATGGCATCGATCTAAGTCGATTGAACATATTTGGTTACTGGTTTTAACACGGAAAAAAGCATCAGGTTTTACCGAGGTTTGCTCAAAATTCACTTTTTTGTTGCAGTAGGCTACCAGCCACAAAGATTGCTGTGCACGCTGCTGTGTTTGCGCTTTCTGATCTAATGAGCTGTCTTCGCGCCATATATGTCTGTAGGCTGTGGATGTGTTTCATTGATGTTACGGCATCCCTGCAGTCTAGGTGGGCCTTCCAGCTAATTCTACACTTATGGGTAAGTGTTTTGTGCCCAATTCTAGTGCAAGCTACCGGACTTGTACGGATCTACTGCCGCACGTTGAGGTCGGCGCAATTGGCCGCTCATGCAATATTTACATGTAAGCGCAGGCTATTTGACCCGTTCAACTTAAATAAGGACATTTTTAGAAATCAAAATTATTGTACATACAGAGAATATAATTGGCCTAAATAAAGACTACCTTTTTGAATCAAATCAGAGTGGTCACGATAAAAAATTTAATTTTCAAAAACTCTACTCCACATTCTTAGCCAGCAGTCATAACTTCTACATACGTAACCACAAGGAGCATTGTTTTTGCAGTTATATACATACAGGCGGCGTAGCGGTAGAACATCCGCCTCGCATGCAAGAGGACCGGTGTTCAAATCCCGGTGCCACGCAATTCTCCACCGGATGAAAAAAAAATAAAAAAAAAAAATCCGCGTGTCGATGGAATTGCATAAACAGGTTTGGGGTGTGACCTGATGCCAGTGAACACCTCCGGCAACGCACTCCCTCACCAGAACAGGAGTTGGCCACCCTGGTGCAGTAATTGGCCGCAACCTCCTATGATGATAAGCTCCATAAAACCCCGGCCCTCAGTCACCAGCGGCTGCGGAACAACTGACCACGGCGGCGGTCAGACCTGTGACGCAGCAGGGGGTGCTAAGAAAGCCTGGCTCCGCTGGACAGGCCGCCATTGGAAACTGACCCTGGCTTCGTTTAATGCTAGAACCCTAGCTAGTGAAGCTAGTTTAGCAGTGCTGTTAGAGGAACTAGAGGGCATGAAATGGGATGTCATAGGGCTTAGTGAGGTTAGGAGGCCGAATGAGGCATATACTGTACTGAAGGATGGGCATGTACTGTGTTATCGAGGTTTACCAGAGAGGCGACAACTAGGAGTAGGTTTCCTTGTCAATAAGTATATAGCGGGTAATATAGATGAATTCTATAGTATTAATGAGAGGGTTGCAGGCATCGTAATTAGGCTTAATAAGCGGTATAAACTGAAGGTTGCACAGGCCTATGCACCTACATGTAGTTATGATGACCAGGCAGTTGAAAGCTTCTATATATGAAGATGTAGAATCGGCAATGCGAAAAGTAAAGACGCAGTATACTATACTAATGGGCGACTTCAATGCCAAGGTAGGTAAAAAACAGGCAGGGGACAAGGCAGTAGGTGACTATGGCATTGGTTCTAGGAATAGCAGGGAGGAGTTACTAGTTGAGTTTGTAGAGCGCAATAACTTACGAATCATGAATACCTTCTTCAGCAAACGGAAGAACCGGAAATGGACATGGAAAAGTCCTAACGGAGAGACTAAAAATGAAATCGACTTCATAATGTGCTCAACCCCCGCCATTATGCAAGATGTAGAGGTAATCGGGAAAGTGCGATGCAGTGACCACAGGATGGTGAGGTCCCGAATTAGCCTAAAGCTCAAGAAGGAACGCAAAAGATTAGTGAGAAAGAAACCCATCAACGAATTAGCGGTGAGGGGGAGGGCAGAAGAGTTCAGGATCTCGCTACAAAATAGGTATTCAGCTCTAACTGAGGATGGCGACATTACCCTAGAGGCAAAGAACAATAATTTCAGAGATATCATTACTGAGTGCGCGGTAGAAGTAGGCGGTAGGATAGTTGGAGAGGATACCTGTAAGCTGTCTAAGGAGACGAAAGATTTCATTAAGAAACGCCAGAGTATGAAAGTTTCCAATCCAACAGACCAGATCGAATTGGCCGTGATATCAAAGCTAATCAATAAGCGCAAGGTGGCCGATATAAGGAAGTATAACATGGGGAGAAAATTGAGCATGCTGTAAAGAACGGGGGAAGCCTTAAAGCGGTAAAGAAGAAATTAGGCATAGGCAAAAACCAGATGTATGCGATAAGGGATAAGGCGGGCAACGTCATCACTAATATGGAAAAGATAGTCAAAGTAGCCGAGGAGTTCTATACAGATCTCTACAGTAGCCAAAGTAGTCAGGACCGTAATAAGATTGGCGGTAGGGAAAAACAGTCAGACGTTCCACCAGTGACGTAGGACGAGGTCAAGAAAGCACTAGAAACTATGAAAAGGGGGAAATCAGCTGGAGAGGATCAGATAACTACAGATTTGCTGAAGGATGGGGGGGGGGGGGGGGGGGGGGGGGGGGGGGGGGGGGGGGGATATCGTGCTAGAAAAACTGGCCACCCTGTATACGCAGTGCCTGGTGTCATCGACGGTACCGGAACCATGGAAAAATGCAAACTTTATCCTCATTCACAAGAAAGGAGACTCTAAGGACCTTAAAAATTACAGACCAATCAGCTTACTGTCTGTTACGTATAAGGTATTTACTAAGGTAATCGCTAATAGAATCAGGACAACCTTAGACTGCAATCAAGCAAAGGATCAAGCAGGGGTTTGGAAACGGTAGTCTACTATCGATCATATCCATACCATCAATCAGGTGATAGAAAAATGTTCGGAATATAACCAGCCCTTATACATAGCAGTCATTGATTACGAAAAAGCATTTGACTCAGTTGAAACCTCGGCGGTGATGCAGGCATTGCGAAATCAGGGGGTAGACGAGCCGTACGTGAAAGTGCTGGAAGATATATATAGTGGCTGCACGGCAACCATAGTTCTGCATAAAGAAAGTAACAAAATTCCCATAAAGAAAGGTGTTAGGCAAGGAGACACAATCTCCCCAGTACTATTCACAGCTTGCTTAGAGGAAGTATTCAGACACTTGGAATGGGAGCAGTTAGGGATAAGGGTAGATGGAGAATACCTCGGTAATCTGCGATTTGCTGATGACATTGCCTTGCTAAGCAACTCAGGGGATGAACTGCAAATAATGATTGATGACTTAGACAGGAAAAGTAGAAAGGTAGGGTTGAAAATCAATATGCAGAAGACTAAGGTAATGTTCAACAGCCTCGGGAAGGAACATCAGTGTACATTAGGTAGCGAAATACTGGAAGTAGTAGGCGAATATATCTACTTAGGACAGGTAGTAACCGCAGATCCGGACCATGAAAAGGAAATAACAAGAAGAATAAGATTGGGATGGAGCGCATTTGGCAAGCACTCGCAGATTATGACTAGCAGCTTACCGGTATCGCTCCTGAGGAAAGTATAATACAGTTGCATCTTGCCTGTACTCACCTATGGGGCTGAAACGTGGAGGTTAACCAAGAGAGTTCTACTTAAGTTGAGGACAACCCAGAGGGCTATGGAACGAAAAATGGTAGGGGTAATATTAAGAGATAGAAAGCGTGCAGAGTTGGTCAGAGAAATAACTCAAGTTACCGACATTCTAGTGGAAATTAAGAAGAAGAAATGGACATGGGCAGGACATGTAGTGCGAAGAGAGGATAACTGATGGTCGCTGAGGATAACAAACTGGATTCCAATGGTAGGAAAGCGTAGCAGGGGGCGGCAGAAAGTTAGGTGGGTGGATGAGATTAAGAAGTTTGCAGGGGTCAAGTGGATGCAGCTAGCACAGAACCGGGTTGAGTGGAGAAATATGGGAGAGGCCTTCGCCCTGCAGTGGGTATAATAAGGCTGATGATGATGATGACATACAGATGTTAGATGTTGGATGAACAAAAATTATTTAGATAGCATCGGTTTTTTTTTTTTAATGACAGAATAACGAAAACTGTTGCTTTTCACTGACGAACATTTTTAAAGCGAATTCAGCAATAAGAAACCCTACCATGAAATCTTTTTTTCATGCTTCGTTTCAGAGCCTTATATATGAAGGAAATTGCTCAAACTTCAATGAAATATCTACGAAAAGTAACTATTATTCACATAGCAGGAAATTAACGAAACGTGTTGCGTGAAAACCAACGAAAAACATTTAACATAACGTAAAATCCCAAATCGTCGTCCTCACCGCTACTACAAGAAACGCACCGAAAATGTTGGGTGGGCCATGTCTCGGCAACCAAAGCAAAAAAATTCAGAAAGGTGGAAAATATTATGTTTTAATCAAACGTGGCGTGACAAAATTACGCTCAATTGTAATTAATCGATGTCGCAAAGATCATTTCACTGCCAGCCAAATCCATTGCTTGCCATCGCATGTTGAAATGACGTGCGGCTGCACTCACATTAGTTCCATGATTTTGACACCATCGATGACATCTACTTCGGTATTGACTGTGCCTCTTCCTTATCACATATGAAAAGAGGCAAAAACGGCACTAGCAGCAAACAACACAGTATTAATATAGACCGCGAACCTACGACTTAAATAGAGATCGTTCCAAAGAAAGCGGCATCTGTTCCATGCAACTGCTACTTCATCGAGTGCCATTATACAGGGGTCTTCCTACATGCAGTCCAATTGTGACAACGTGTGTATTGGCGTGCACATCGCAGAACAAAGCGTGGACGACCTCCTGTCCCTTATGATCGCAGACTTGCTTATACTCGGGTCGGCTTACGCTTGTCGACTTGAAGTTTTCGAATTAAAATTGATTTCATTCATCCTTCACAAGAAATTCTAATAATTGCGTCTGTCTAATATAAAACGTTTTTCTGCTTCGATGGTAAATGCTTCTCGTTATATTTCCAATTCTATTTTCACAGTTGTTAAAGGGGGCTTTCTATTAATAAATGATCGTACTCCGAACTTTTCTTGTGTGTGACGTCTCCGACAAGCTGCAGACCAATAAATAGTCTCATTCACAGTCAGTTTGCCCGAACCATTTTCGTATGCACGCTCCATAGACGCTTTTTTGCATCGCCTCTTCCAGCACTTCCAAAGGCGTTGAAGTCGGCAGCCTACACAGAGCAATTGTAAATGATTCATTTCGCATTGATTTCACATATATGTCAGGATTTCGGAGCTAAAAGAGTAAAATCAATGAACAGTGCAGAATACCTTTTTTATTCATGCATGATATGCTAAAGCTCGACGGAAAGTGAGGCAGTAATTGCTTTTAATAAAAGGGTCACCTAAAACCTTTAATGCATTGAGAGTCATTCCAGTTCTACTTTGCATTTATACTGGACGATAAGGCGTGGTTAAATTTACAGATTATCTAACCGTAATAAAGTTGCGAGGCATAACAGGTTTGGAATATGTAGCAGTCCTAGTTTCCAATTAAACTTGCATAATTAGGTATACAATCTGGTGGAATTCAATACGTGGCTCTTCGTAATGTGAGAAAATATTAGAGTGAGGGCTGGTCTTTGTTTTATTGACCGAACGTCAAGAGGGGAGTTATCTCCACTGCCATCCAAATTGATTGATTTGTGATTTGTGGGGTTTAACGTCCCAAAGCAACTCAGGCTATGAGAGATGCCGTAGTGGAGGACTCCGAAAATTTCCACCACCTGGGGTTCTTTAACGTGCACTGACATCGCACAGCACAAGGGCGCCTTGCTTTTCGCCTCGACCGAAAAGCGGTCGCCGAGGCCGGGATTCGATCCCGCGTCCTTGGGAACAGTAGTCGAGCGCCGTAACCACTGCGCCACCTTGGCGAAGGAGCCTTGGTAGAAGGAACACGTGAGCACGTGGTAAGTTACATCTGCTTGGTCTTCCGTTCAGACCAGCACTGAATACAACTTTTGAAAATGATTATTACGAAACGCTGGGCTGGTATTGGTACCAGTATAGATGCAGTCCCAGATTACGGCCACCTGCGAAATATTTTAAATATAATACGTGCATGACCAACTGCAGCTACTATAATTTTATGTGTTTTATTTCATAGCATTAGCCCACTCGATGGCCCGTAGTTGGATCTTCGGGCCGCAGCTAACCAGCACGGTTTTCCGTCGCTCTTGGAAGGGAGCTGGATTAATTCCACCGCACGTGGATCATTTGGGCAATTCCCGAAAATGTGGTCATATGTCGCTTTGTATGTCAGTTTGGGTTGTACTGGCCTGGGTACATGAGGGCAAATGAAAAGACGACAACATCCGCGCTTTAAGGGCTATAAAGGGAAGAAAGCTGGGAATGGAAGAAGAAAGAGGTGTCGCAGTGGAGGGCTCAGGAGTAACTTCCACCAAGTGGAGAATCTTCACCTTTCACTGACATTTCATAGCGCACAGAAGTCTACATTCCGCTTCCATCGAAATGCGGCCGCTGCGGTCGCATTCAAACCAGGTTACTCCGGTTCTGCAATCGAGGAAATCTAAAACAAATAGTGTTTTATATTATTGCTAGCTACTGATACAAGCAAGGATAATCTCAATTTTTAGTTAATCAATTAGGGAGAATATTTTGTACTATTAGTTGACAATAAATTGTTGTAGACTGGAGGATATGGTTGGATAGCTACTAACGAGAAGTGTATAGTTAGACAATATTTGTAATTTTCAAACCACGCAAAACAAAGCTAACGCTCGTTAAACTAGGTTTGACTGTATTGAACCCCAGCAGTTTTTTACCCTTAACGGCGCAGCTTAAGCGTCATTGAAGTTTCTTGAGGCAAAATTTTCGTTATCTTAATAATAATAATAATAATAATAATAATAATAATAATAATAATAATAATAATAATAATAATAATAATAATAATAATAATAATAATAATAATAATAATAATAATAATAAAAATAATAATAATAATAATTCGTTCACAGGAAGGGAAAGGCGCAGTATCTATCACAATTGTTTCTGTGGACACCTGAACCGCGCCATAACGGAAGGGAGGAAGGTGGGACTGAATGTGGAAAGCGAGTAGGAGGAGCTGTAGTGGAGGCGGGCTACAGAGTAATTTTGGATCAACTGGGCACAGTAGTCGGGTGTCTTACCACTGCACCATCCCGGCGGGGCTTCCGTTACCTTAAACAATAATTTTCTCTCTATTCGGTGCCCGCTCTAAGATCTGCGTGACTACGTCTCGGTTGACACGTTAGGTATAGTGTGAGGTCTATGTGTTCTATCGTGTGGTATTTTTGAGCTGTTTCGTCATTAAATATACCCACAAGCCCGCCAACCTCGGCCTAGGTCCTGCAGGATCGTGGCGCCCTTTCCGCCTTCCCTGTCCCTTCCCTGCACGCCCGGAGGGTCTACGTTACTCCCTTTTTCCTTCTTTCGCAGCATGTAGTTTGTGCCCTCGCCTCAAGAAAGGGAAAGGTCTCAAATGTGTCTCACTCAATCGTGGCTTACTCAATTGTGGCTCACGCATTCGCAATTTCTTCACCCCCACAAAATTTGTACAGTCAAAGAGGTCGGAATTTCGATTGCTTCTGAAGCAGTGCCAATGTAGTGGTTTGTTATCCGAGTGGTTTGCTACTCACAGCTCATCACGCTTTAAAATAGTCATGCACTCGTCAGTGAAGACGAGAGAGAGGAGGAAGAGAGCTTTCAGTCACCTGAGCAGGACTAGCAATCGCTTTGAAAACTTACACGAACAAAATTTAGGAAGATCATTTCGACTAATGTGAAGAAAACGTAATAGCATCTTCCAGATTGTATTAATTTATTATTCGCTGTTCTTCATCATCAATACTGATCTTTAATTATATTCCAGTTATAATTACACTTCATTTCAACATTATTTTTATTCCATTTGTATAATAATATTAATTGGTTTACACGAAAGGAAAGACGCAGTATCTGTCACACTACTTCTGTGGACGCCGGACCCGTACCGTAATAGAAAGGAGCAAGGTTGGAATGAACGTGGAAACAGCGAAAGAAGAGCCGTACTACGAGTAATTCCGACCACATGGGGATCTTTAACGCCCACTGACTTCGCACAGCCCATGGACGCCTCTCCGTTTCGCCTCAGCCGATGATCGGGTTCGAGCCCGGGTACTATGGTACAGTAGTTGGGTACCCTAACCACTGCGCAAACCCGGTGGGGCAGGCGAAATATATACGCAATGACTATTTTCTTCCCTACGCCACGTATCATCCAAGGACGGCCTGTATGACCGCTTGACCTTGATGACGGTAGTGTCACCATCATGCGTCCATCATTTTGTGATGCCCACCAAAAGGTATAATGCGCCTTCCTTTGCCCGAAGAGGCCCGACTACTGTTCCGAAATACCCCGGTTCGAATCCAACCACCAGCGGCTGTTTTGATGGAAGAGAAACGGAAAGGCATCCGTGTGCTGTTTGATGTCAGTACACGTTAAAGATTCCCAGATTGTCCAAATTACTCTGTACGGCACCTCTTTCTATCTTTCCGGTTTGACTGCCACCTCCCTGCTTCCCTTACGGCGCTGTTAGGTGTCCACATAAGAAGTCCGACAGATACCGAGTCTTCCTTTTCCTGTGAACCAATCATAAAACAATTCGAGAAAAAATCGCTAATTGAGAAGGCGCTGTTACAGGAACTATAGCTGCTACTCTCAAGGCGAAGCTTGAACGTCCCCCTAGCTCAACCGTCAAAACATGCAGAGCATTGCTGAACACAGCTTTCGCTCATATCACTGGGTACAGGTCCCGTCGTGGTGGTGCAGTGGTTAAGATGCTCGACTGCTGTGCCGGAGTTCCCGGGATCGAACCCGACTGCCGGCGTCTGCGCTCTGATAGAGACGAAACGGAGTACGTCCTTGTGCTGTGTGATGTCAGTGCAGTTAAAGAACCCCAGGTGTTCAAAATATCCGGAGTCCTCCCCTACGACGTCTCTAATAGCCTAAGTAGCTTTGGAACGTTAAACCCCATAAACAAAGAGACCAAACCACTGGATACAAGCCAACGTCTGACGCACAGCGCCATCTGCGACATAAAAGTGCAAACTGGGGCGCCGACTGCTCCGCTCGCTGATTTCGCCGCGTTCGCCACGGTCTTTGTTTCGCACGTGTAGGCACTCGGCAGGTACGTCGCAATGTACCGCCTGCATTCCGCTTGAAGATTGGCCAGACCAGACTTCTTGCCACCTTTGTGAAGAAAGCTTAATTAAAGAGGAGAAACTTTTTGTTCCCATATATATTCTCTAGATCAATCGATTGACAACGATGAGCCACTTTTGACCGTGAAATCTTTTCCTAATTGAGCGACAATGTAATGTAAGATGTGCACCTCCAAATAAACGCGCTATGTGATTATATCGTCATATTCAATATGTTTAAAACCTGGAAAAGCATTATTATCAATATGAAGTGAGGCGGTACATTCGATGACAATGTTTTGGGCTATCGGATGTGATGTATACGTAATTTGATTTACATAGTGTGACGTCACAGAAGCAACTTTTGCAGTAGAAGAACAAGTATCCAAACAGGAAGCATACAAACCTGGATTCGTGACATCACGGTCAGGAATTAGTAGTCTGAAAAGCATGCTAATGCGTGGGTAATAGGTGCTACATGAGCTCGAGAGAGAAACCGCCTGGCTGGTTCGTGAAGTTAGCGAACTTCACCTTGGACAGTTCCTTTTAAACAGCTAGTGTTTACCATATCTACCAAAGCAATCAAAAAACTTCGGCCACATTACACTACATTAGATGACCAGAATGCGGTGACATTAAAATCAAAATTCATTTCGGCCTGCTCCTATTTCCCCTCCGTCGATATTCTCCTTGATTAGACTGGGTCTGTGCAGCAGCCAATATATACTCTATCTTCACCGACATTCTTCCGTGGATTTTATCAGTGCATGCGGCAATACTCCAATACGCTAGACACACTTCGCGTTGGTTGAGGATGCATAACAAACTAATAGAGGTCGCTCTATTGACACTGTCCAAGCGCACCAGCCAAGCACCGCGAAGCTCACCAACATGCTTTGCCCATTTCACATACACAATGTACTTGCCAACTCGGCCATGTTACAAGGTATCATGGCTTCCATGCACCCCACATACCAATCAGCTCTTGGCCATGTTATGTTGTCTCATGACATCATATGCTTCGTCGACAAATAAGCAAATTTTGTAGGCGGGCGGTAAAACCTTGCTCTTCAAAAATCCCGCGTCGGCACTGTTAGTAAAAGGTCACGAGCATGTGCCTCTCGCCGACAGCAGTTCGCCGGCAACACATCTGTGCACTGAAGTCTTGTAGTGTTCGCTGAATACACGTTCTCGAATCCGCGAAGTTCATAAAAGCAGTGGCCATGAAATCTTTTATATAAATTGTGTTTGGCGAAATGTATATGCACGATATATCACCACATCTTCTCCTCTGACGTCGCGCTTGACGCCAACGACGTCTCCGAAAGCGAGCTTTGGCCTTTCAACAGCTGCGCTGCCATGAGTGCACATGTTGTCTGTGCGCCTTTCGTGAATGGCGATGCCACCAACTCTGATTTTGCGGTGGGATGACGTTATAGAGGTCTCGACCAATCACAGAGCCCCACTCCAGTATGCGCGATTGCGTGCCTTATATGGCCATATGCCAATCAATGAGCAATCAGTAATTAATGAATAATTAGTTAACAAAGAACTAATTAGGAACTAAATAATTCAATAATTAAGTAATTAACTACAACGAAATGTATATGCACGATATATCACCCCATCTGCTCTGACGTCGTACTTGACGCCAAAGACGTCTCCGAAAGCGAGCTTTGGCCTTTCAACAGCTGCGCTGCCATGAGGGAACATGTTTTCTGTGCGCCTTTCGTGAATGGCGATGCCACCAACTCTAACTTTCCGGCGGGATGACGTTATAGAGGTCTCGACCAATCACAGAGCCCCACTCCAGTATGCGCGATTGCGTGCCTTATATGGCCATATGCCAATCAATGAGCAATCAGTAATTAATGAATAATTAGTTAACAAAGAACTAATTAGGAACTGAATAATTCAATAATTAAGTAATTAACTACAACGAAATGTATATGCACGATATATCACCCCATCTGCTCTAACGTCGTACTTGACGCCAAAGACGTCTCCGAAAGCGAGCTTTGGCCTTTCAACAGCTGCGCTGCCATGAGGGAACATGTTTTCTGTGCGCCTTTCGTGAATGGCGATGCCACCAACTCTAACTTTTCGGCATTTGAAAAAGTCCAGCGAGGCTAATCTGCCAAGTGCAGCCAATATTCTTTGTTGCTTGAAACGCGGTGGTAGCGCCAGATGGCGTCACTTGTCCGAAAGGTGGCCGAACACTGCTGTGTAGGACGAGGCGGTGGCGATCTTCGGCGCAAGGGTGCACGCACCAGAAACTCTCCCTCACTAACATTCAGTCTTCGTAATATCGCTATCTTAGGCAGTAAAATGATCGTTTGTAGTTATTATTGTTTCAGTTAGCCATATATTGAAGTACGACTACAACAAAACACGAAACATTTTAAAACTGCTCTGAGCGTTACTAGGGCACCCACGGTTGCCCTCTAGCCTTGATGGATGAAACCGGAATTGACAATCGATGTTTGAAATGTAGCCGGTAAATGCATTCCTGCATTAATACTGCTGAGACACGAACTTACCATCTCCTCATAGTTTAAATCATAATCCCTGCTTCGATATTTAGGAAACAATGGCTCGACCAAATCAACTTACTTGAATGGCGACTATGCCTGCTGTGGTCACACGTCGATGAAAAATCAGCATCATCCCCATCTAACTCTCTACCGCTGCTATGCTGGTCCTCATTTCAACACCTGTCACTACGCTAATCACACAATTTAACGCAAGAGCGTTAAAGGTCTCGTTGCACAGAAAATCTGGCGTAGACGTCATCGTTGTGAGCGAAAAATCACGGGCATGACGCTGACAAGCAGTAACTGGCAAGTGAGATGGCTGAACACTGATTCTTTCATGGTCCGTGCGCTACTTAAGTAAAGCACATGATATCAGAAAGTCGGGATGGAGCAGCCATCTCCGAAAGGCGCGTCCAATGGGCGCCCAAGCTTAAGGTCCATGGTTAAGTTTCCCCCATAATGTTTTAGTTGCTTCCTAGAAACTTGCCTCCTAATTGGTGTATTGAACAACATGGATATGAATGGTGGTTTCTTGGTTCAAGGTACGAGCTCTTACCTGAACCAAAAAGTGGGAAAAGAGAGAGCCAGTGCCAAAGAAGGCCAATCACTCCCTATTCCAGAAAGCTACATTCTGGTTTTCTTAGGCTCATATTAATGATTCCACTTCATCTAGGAGCCGTTATTTATGTGTCTATTTGTCCAGTCCCCCTTATTGTAGACAACAAAGTCTGTCTCTGATTCCTCGTCTGGTTGTATGACGTCATGGAAGCGCATACCACTCCAAATGGGCAAGAGCTTCCAAACTGGCTGGCTAATTCCAGATACATATCTAACTGGACCGGAGTCTCTGAACCCAGCTGAGGCAACTCCATGGCCATGTAGGTGGTTCATGCAGCTTGGTTAGGGCGAGGCTTTCTACCTGTGCGCTTCTGCCAACTTGGGCAACATACACGATGCAATATATGAACCACGCTACTCCAAACCATTCTAGAAACCAATAGAAAGTAAAGATAAACCAGTAGAACCAGTGCTAACCATGCTAACTCTGTCAGCGCAGCTAGTACGTGACTAGCAATGAGCTAAACCTCCCAGTAATATTTTGCCCTAGACCTTTCTACTAGAACTTAAAAAAGTGCTGATGATTCCGAAAGGACAGTAGGTGGTGTGAAAAATTTATGACATCAATGCGCTGTACGACAACGAACCAACCACCAACCAAAAATGAAAATTACAATTTAGTGTGTGTCTAAACCATGACGCAGGCAATTTATCTGTGCCAGCAAATTTGTTCTATTATTTGCAAAAAAAAAGATAAGCAAAGGCAACCATTGTAATTTTAAGGAGGAAATCAGCTGCACACCACATTAGTAGCCGTACTGAAAGCTGCCACGAGCAGTGCAGATACGCGTCAGCCAGCTTTGAGGGCTTTATTCAAGACATGAACTACTCGATCACTAGGCCTCCAAGCTGTACATGGCTATGGGTTCTTCGTCCAAACTTGCCTGTACACGGAGGAAGATGTGTGGTAGCCACTGGACTATTATTAAAACCCTTTCACACATAAAGAAGCAGTCGTTTCTGTGACAGTTCTGTATTGAAAGACTACAACCTCATTCTGGAAGCATGTCAAAAGCGTAGGTTGGAACTTGCAATAAAACTTTAAAATTGTTTTCATTGTAGAAAAACCCTTATTTATTTAATATTGTTGATTAGCGATTGTGGTAATTGCTAGGACAATAAGAAAAATATCAGACTTTATTCACTCAGCAGGACAAGCAAGCTTTGATAAAAGCTACTCGACGGCTTATCATATTAAAACCAGCAGAAAGAAATGCCCAGAACATAACTAATCCCTGTCTATAACATTTCAAGAACTCGAGCAGGCGATTTATTCCTACTAAACGTCCGCAGTGATTCGGACATTGCGGAAACTCTGTGCACATGAGCAATATCTGACACTACTGAAAAATATATTGTTGCACAGCAGCCATAGGCCTCCTTAAGAAAAATAGTAAAATCGCAACAACGAAGGTTGTTGAGAGCGGAGACATGGTCTCAACAGTGCTATTCACTACTTCCTTGCATGCAGGATTGGGAACCCTTACGGATGAGTCTAAGTGGTTAATGATGGAGTAATTTGCAATTCGCTGTCGACATTTCTTCACTCAGTACCCCAGGAGATAAATGGCGAAGGATGATCAATAACCCAGACACGAAAAACAGAAAGGTAGGTCTTAAGATTATTATGCAGAAATCAAAAGTGTTCTTCAATAGAGATGGAAGGGAACAATAGTTTATACCATATAGCGAAAAATTGGAACTATTAAGGAATTTAACTCATTTAATACAAGTAGCATCTGCAGATCAGTAAATTCAGTGCAGTCAAAAGTTCTTTCATATTACGAATGACAGTTTATTAGTAACCGTCAAGATAAAAGTATATACCAGCTGTAACTTTCCGATACTCACAGTGCGGCTAACATGATGTTGATGAAAAGGATTAAACTTAATTTGAGGACAACGCCGAGAACTACGGAACAAAACATTATGGGGTATAACATTAAGAGAAAGGAAGTCCGGCAGCCTGAGTTAGGAAACAAACGTGAGTGACTAGGTATTCTAGTCGAACTATTTTGGCATGCGTGAGCATATAATGAGAGCAAGATGCCTGATGGTTGCTAGAGATTCCGAGGGAAGGCAAACCTAGCCGAGGCGGCGTTTTTTTTTTCTTGAATCGCAGTCTGGTTTTAACGGTAGTGATTCCTAGTAACGTCTCTCTTTTCAAGCTCAAATTACTCTGCAATAATAATTTCAGGCTTCACCTTTAGAGTGAAAAATCTATAGCCCTCCACCCTACGAAGGCAAACCGCCAATAAGCATGTTATTTGAGGAATCCGAGAACCAATAGAAACTACGCTTTGTCATAAAGCGCTTCTTTCTTCGACCGGCTACCGGCTGCATTTGTGAATAAAACAAATTGTTGCCGTTGGGCGTCGCACTCAGGAGTACGATCTGTCAGATATGAAGGAAGACAGTTCGGCAAGCTGGTACGTTTTGTAAATCACTGCGGCATTGCAACTATAGCGTGGAAAAAGACAAGGGACCGCGACAATAAGGTACCGACGGGACAGCACGCTAGACTTCAACGGACGTTTAGTCCACACGTAAAGGAATTTGACACTTGACATTACCGCATGCTCAGGAGAGTATTTGCAAGAAGCAGTATTTAGGTCGAAAACCGACGACCGTCTACAAAAACAGTGGCAAGAAATATATTTACCCATAGTCGCACCTGGGTTGGCAAGAAACCTCAAACTGTGTCCAATATTCTACATACTGTATTTATTGCACAAAAGCGGATGTCGTTTTATTGTATTTATTCTTATCAGCGCATACCCGCGCAACGTCAATATATGTGTGACATGAGGCACAACATCGCTGTCTCACCCGCCTTGTCCTCTTTGTTCTGTAGCGCTACGCTGTTTATTGACAAAAATTCCTATACCAAGTATACGACGTATGAAATGGAATATACGTACTCTCTGTTACAATTTCTGTATGAAGTGTGTTGTCGAATTGTCTGTCTTGTCCATAAATATAATTATAGCTCCATTTCACTAGCATTATAAAAAAACTTCCTTTCCGATCCAAAAATACGTGAAAATATTGACAACCAGTCGGTAGGTTGCCCAACATCTATTTAATGCCTGATATTTTTCGATCGCAGGCGCCTCTGCGAGCCTTTGTCAGGAAGCATGGAACCCAGCATGATCGATGCATTGGCTGTGCTCGTCTTCGGCTGCTGCTGGCATGACATGAGGGAGAGAAGTGACATCTGGTGTGCCCTCGATGCGCTCGGCATCATTATCGAGGTGCTCCGGGCCGAGATCACAAGGTGGAAGCGCGTCAGAAGCTTTGAGTTGCGCTGAGAAGTATGTCCACGTTTGCAAAACTAGGCATTTACTTTAAGTGAAGCTGAAATCTGGGCGAGTTCGTGTGAATTCATACTGGGAAACAGCGCAATAAAGGCGGGACAAGGACGAGACAAGCGCTGACTATCAAGTGGATCTATTAAAGGACGGTAAGGAAAAGGAACGGTAAAGTAAAGGTACGGTAAGGGTTGCTCGGTATATATTTGCCTTACCGTCCTTTAATAAACCCAGTTGATAGCCAGCGCTAGTCTCGTCCTTGTCAAGCCTTTGCTGGGCTGTTCACCAGTATAATAGACGTTTACTTGCGTGTTTTGATATTTTAGAGAGGGGTCTACTCTTAGCACTGCAACTCCGAAGGTCCTGAGCTTTGAGTATAGAGAGGCGCTGATTGGTGATGTGAACCATTACAAATCATTGGGTATGGAAAGTATGCCATATTTCACAATGGCGGTGCAGTGGTTAGAGCACTCGACACTGTGCCCAAGTGATGCAGGATCGAATCCCGACCTCGGCGGCCGCTTTTCGCTGGAGGCGAAAAGCAAGGCGCCCGTGTGCTGTGCGATGTCAGTGCACGTTAAAGAACCCCAGGTGGTCGAAATTTCCGGAGTCCTCCACTACGGCGTCTCTAATAGCCTGTGTCGCTTTGGGACGCTAAACCTCACAAACCAAAGCAAACCTTTGTCCTAATGGCGGCAATTTTGGGGGGCACGAAGAGCGGCGAAGAACTGCACTCTTGTCTAATTGGCATATCGTTATTTTTCTGGCTTGCACTCGTGAAGCTGTGCTCAGCAAAATGGCATCCATGACGTCACTTGAATACCACTTAACAACGTTCTTAATGCGCACGGGCGCTATAAGGGATATAAACGTTGTGCCCGCCTAATGAACTGCAACACTTAGGATTCCCTAACGTGCAATTCGCAGAGCTCATGCGAGATTCTCTATGTTGCTTTCCTCGAAACACGGCTGCCATCGCTCGGATCGAACCTGCGAAATTGCCATCGGCAGTCAAACGCCAAAGCCACTCTTAAGTACACCGGGCGACGAGGGCGAGAGAATGGTATCCTCCTACAGTCGTCTTTGAAAAGCTGCGAACCAATGTTGAAGCAAAAAGCAAGAAAATTAAAATTAAAATAATCACATGCATCGGTCCCCATGATTCATGAAAAAACGTTTCTTAAACGTTTCGCTCTGTCATTATTCAACTTGAATTACTAAGACCGAACAAGTGAAGCATGTATTTCAAAAAACCATGACATGATCAGCAAAGCGTGTCTATGTCGATTTGGGACCCCACGCGCTGAGGAGACAATGCAAATGGCAAGAACAAATCATCATCTCTCAGGTCCGCAAAGTATCGGCAGTGCAGCCACTAATGTGTGATTGATTACTACACTATGCAGATAGCAAAAGTTGTCTGATCAAAACTAGGCCGTGTAAAGGTCAGTAGTGCGCGCTTTAAAGTGACTAACATATGGAAACCATAATTATTATGTAGAATACAGAATAACGACAAGCAGTTATGAGCACATTATAGATGCAGTTACTGTCTCACACTCACTTCGTACGCAAGGAGCCTTATGAAAAATGCAGTGCTGCGGCGAAGGGTTATAAAGAGGGTGAAGAAGGCGTCGACACTGTGTGGACTTCCTGATAAGTTAAAATTACGCGATGTTCGTCAACAGGGACTAGCGTAGCCCTGCAAGCAGGGGCCTTCCCACTTCTCCTCCGCGGATGCGTACCCTCCTCGTTCTGGATTCGATTTGCTTCTGTGCAGTTCCGCTACATCAGCATCAAGCCAAGCGGATTTCAGTATGATTCACGATTTTTCATTGCTTTATTTAATACCGTGCTTTATGTTTCCGTTTCCAGGGCATGAACATTACCCTCATAAACTAGTGCTAACTAATCATTATCGTGCTCAATAAAGCCATTTTCCCCATGTCTACAATTAAGAGGCCAGTAAATATGCCAGGTTGAAGTTGGTGGTTTTTAAACTATATTTTCATTGCCTCACTGTTCAGAGTTAAGCTTCAGATGCAGTGCTATGTCTCGAGAAACAGAGATTAAGCTACAATGAAGGCTCCTACTACAGCAAAACTGGTGGTAGTACTGTGAGATTTACTTATTTGCAGATATACTAAAAGATGATACCATTCACACTTGGAATAGATTTACAAAATTCACTAGCTTAAAAAAGTGGTCTGACGATATACAGTCAATCAGTGTATCCTAAGCTATAGGCAAGCATAAAAACGGGTTCAAGATTAGCACGTGAGCCACCAAATAAACAGCGAGACACATTAATGAAACGCTGCACATTGAGTTCGAGACTGATGTCGCAAAAGTGGGTATAATTGTCTGTTTGAGACCCAGGTGCATGCTCTATGTCACCTAGAAAGTGCTCAAGGAATATGTATTAGACATGTATAAGGCAGCTATTTATTTTTAGTTCCTAACATAAGGAGTGCGTGCATGTTGCTGCCAGTGTATAATTTAGCAAATATAAGTATAACGTGTTATACATTTGTTGATAAACTAATTCGAGCATATATGTCATGAAAAGTTCGGAATTATTGGCCACAGAACCCACGTGACACTTAACGGGTGTAGGCTCAATGGAAGACGAGCAGGTTTGTTAAAGCGCTCGCCAGGCGCTGTACCATTAGAACCCTACCCGATAAGCGTTTCGTCTAGCGCGGCAGATGGTACACTCCCTGCATTGTTATGATATTTTATCTTCCGCTTTGTGTTCAGATACACATTATTTCCTGAAAGGCTAAGGCGTCGGGTAAGGCCTGGCTTTGTGTTGAAATTCCAGGGGTTGTGAAGCAAATTATTTATATTTGCTTTTTTCCCGAGCTTCTGGCTATACAGAACAACCTTGCAGCCTTATGAAAAGCTTTTTGCTTCACGCTACTCGAGGCGTTTTCGACTGTTAACGTCATTACAATGCGGTTGTCAAGGTGCTGCCACTGAATTTCGTATTACGTTATAGTATCGAAAGCCTCATTTTTCAACAGTCAAGACTCCGCCAGCACATATTTGCAGCGAATATATTTTCCTCGCCGTATTGCACGAGCCAGGCTACGAAAGCTTATCGATTTGACTCATTTGCTTTCAGATGGCTCCAGGCTACCTTATGGAGTTACAGATGTGACATGCGAACCCCACTTGTGGTTTTGCTTTCTCGTGAATTCATCTATAATAGCCATTCATCACGTCCCCCCATTCTTATTTAGCACCTCCCATTTTCGCACCATATCTTCATTTATCCTTTGGTCGGCAGTACCCTCACTTCAGTGTCCGTCTCGCATTTTTCTACATTGCTGTCAGGCCACACCAAAGTGGTCGCCAGTTCCAAACCCTGCCCTGCCCGCGTGGGACTAACCGAGAGCCACGCCTCTGGTCAGCAGCGGCTGGTGAACTTTGCCGAAGAGATCGCCGTCAGCCATGGAATCATGGACTTAGTACCAGTTATACTAGCGAGGGATTTTTTTACATCTTACATCTTTATAGCTTTTAATCTTCTCATAGCCTTAATATTTAACAGCTTTTTTTATATGATGGGTTAAGACAAAGAGCGTGCTTTAAAATGATGATTTTCAAGATGCATTTGGTGTTCAAATACCGAGGTAGCAGAATCAAAGAGGAACTTGATTTTTTTAAAGCACATGCAAATTACCTCGTGGCCCCGTTCATTTCTCAGTTTTTGATGATGACTCCGTATAAATCATCGACAGCAGTGAATCCTGGATCCGATCGATAGAAGAACCCTACGTGGCTTTGTGGAGGAAAAGTATAGAAACCAACCTTTCTCACTGTTCTGAAAGTTACACTTTATTTATTTTTTTTCGCTTCTGATTTAATTTCAACGTTCTCCAAGCTAAACTTTATTCGTCTTGTTGAGGAACCTCTAACCTTTCGACAGCGGGAGGAAAAGCATGGTGTATTACAAGACCTATCGCGCTTCGCCACTGCTGCTGCTGCTACGAAGGCACACGTTTATATATTTCAAGCAAGGCGTTCTTGTACAGGTGCTAGATCATGGTTACGTGTTTGTAGATTTCAAAAGCTAAACTTTCCTTGGCCTACATAGGTGCGCTAGTTAGGTCAAGGAAAGTTAGGACCGTTAGGAAAGTTAGGATTATAGGACCATTCAACGCTTGCCCATGGGCTATATTGGTTATTTCGATGGTTGCATGCTTGCGGGGACATCACAGCGCCGCTCATGCGAAGACGCTCCAAATGCCAAGGGATGTACTGAAGGCTCAGAATAAAATTGCAGTTATCATTGAATACAACAGTATAGCACTCTTGAATTTTGATTTGCTCTCGAACTTGGCCGCTTCGGCAGCGGTCACATTTAAGTACGGATGGCTTTCGGAAACCCTTTTAAGCAGGGATTTATTTTCAACCCGCCCTCAAGATAAGAAATCTCAAGTGGTTCAAATAATGCCGGGTTTCCCAAAACGATTTTCAGTTCTGTGTCGCTATATGCTCATTTCAACCGGAGTCTCTACAGGATTTTATCTGCCGTCAAAGGCTAAGGTTTTGATGTACAGACCGAGGAAACCAGAAATTGTGCACCTATTTATGCTGCCCAGATTTTATGCATCATGCTAAAAATGTGTGCTCGGTCGTCGAGATATAACAATATATTTCTAATATGAGTCACATGCCCCTTTGAACAGGGAAACCACACTAACCACACTTTTACTAAACGGCGAAGTCAATGTGCCAATTGTCACAAACCTAGCTAATATATCCATGAAAACGTCAACGTCACAGCAGGCTGCCACGAATTGTCTGGGCATGCACTGAGACGTTGAGAAACGTCGAGAGCATTGAATGTAAGTTTATCACGACATGTGGCGTTCGTATGTTGGCGAGAAGTATACGGTATGGCAGTCCTCTGCCGTCCTTGATGCAAAGCTCAACAACAAAATTTAGAATCATATGACAGATCTTATTATCACTGTTTTGTCAGAGTACCTTATCATCACGTGTCTGAGCATCTTGCTGCAGAGACTGTGGTCGTTCAGACATGTACGTCAGCTATGGCGAGCAACAAGCGGTCCGCACAGTCGACGCGTTTTAGTTTTGTAGCATTGTGATTTTAGTCCTGCCTCTAATCAACATTTGAACGGTTCTGAAGCGTGACTTCTGTGAATTTGGCGTGCATGGAGGATTTTGAAGGCATTAAACTCCAACGAAAGCAGCAGAAATAAGAAGGTAGAGATAAGAAAATTAAAAAGTAATAAAAATAAATAAAGCTGCACTGATCCTCTTTCCACTGGCGACATCATGTGCTATTTTCAAAACGCACGAATTTCAGGCGAGGTAAAAACGACGTTATGAAGAAGACAGCTTGCACAGAGTGTGAGTGCAGTGACCTGAACACTTTTTAAAAAGATCGACAACGTGTGCGGCATCTTGAAACGGTTGTGAGACGCCACCGTGCTTCAGAATTTTCCAAGGCACACCTTACATCAAATCCAGCAGCAGCTGCACACAATACTCGACCCACGCTCGAACCTCAACCCTTGACCTTTTCTTGATAGGAAAGAAAAGGAGTGCGAACTACGTTTTATAGAGGTATTGTTCCCAAGCTTAGACGCACGTACAAGAAAACACGACATTGACTAGCGCCCTGTGTTGTCGCCTATGTGTCTGCGTAGATGCCGCTATAAAATAAAATTATCAGCCCAGTACCAACTCGGCCAACTTAATGCAAAAAGAAAGGTAGTGAGAGGCAATAATTTACAGATGACGCATTGTTACCCTTGCCGCAGCTATCGTCTCAGAACGCGGCACGAAATGCATCTGCTACCTAATGCGATTCAGGAAGTAGCAGAATGGTGCTGTGGCTACAACCTCACGTCCGTACAGGTGAACGTAATTTTCAGTTCGGTTTAGTCGTTCAGTCGTGTCCGACTCTTCGTGACCCTATGGACCATGTCACGCCACGCTTTCCGGTCTCTCACTATCTTCCTAACATCACATAACTTCATCTGCAGTGCCTCGAGGATGCCATCTAACCAACGCCT
The DNA here is from genome assembly GCF_055883805.1 of Amblyomma maculatum. NCBI lineage: Eukaryota > Metazoa > Arthropoda > Arachnida > Ixodida > Ixodidae > Amblyomma > Amblyomma maculatum. Next base: position 21,374,268 of record NC_139353.1, on the reverse strand, counting down.
TCGCTGCCTACCCCTTCTCCGGCGACCCTCAACCTTTCCCAACATCAAATCTTTCTCCAGCGACTCCTCTCTTCTCATCAGATGACCAAAGCAGCTGAGCTTTAACTTTAGAATTTGACCCTCCAATGAGCAGTCAGGGTTTATGGTCGACAATATCGACTGATTTGATCTTCTGGCAGTCCAAGGAACTCTCAAGAGTCTTCGCCAGCACCACAATTCAAACGCGTCAATTCTTCGGCGGTCAGCTTTTTCACAGTCCAACTGTCGCATCCATACATCACAACTGGAAAGACCATAGCACGAGTTATACGGATCTTGGTTGGCAGACTAATGTCTCTGCTCTTTACTAGGCGGTCAAGGCTAACCATTGCTCTCTTTCCCAGAAGCAGGCGTCTCCTAATTTCATGGCTGCAGTCTCCTTCCGAGGTAATCTTGGAGCCCAAGAACAGAAAATCTGTCACGTAATTTACTCAATTTACTCAAGAATAACCCTTCGGTGGTATACAAAGACTAGACCCGCCCTAATGACTCAGTGATTAAGATGCTCTGCTACTGAAACTGAGTACCCTGGTTCGAACTTCACAGCGGTGGTCACGTTTCTGTGGACACGAAACGGAGAGGAGGAGGAGGAGGAAAAACTTTATTTAGCCCTATATTACTTGGCGGTTTTTGGACGTCTTCAGAGATGTCTGCTTGTTGAATCCACAAGAGCCTTCTCCGTTGACTTCGTCCACTTTTGGACAATGGTCGTTTGCCCTCAGTCCAGGGCTCCGCTGGCTACTGCCGCCCGTTGGGCTCGCTGTACCAGACCTTGCTGGTCTTCGCAGCAGTCGCTGGACAGCAGAGTCTCCCATTGCTCCGCTCTCGGGTTTCGAATTTTGGGGACCACATCCATGTTTTGACAGGCCCATGTGATGTGATATAGTGTTAGTTTTTCATCGCAGCACGGACATCTTTCAGCGTATATGGTAGGGTGCATTTTGTTTAGTATGTGTAGGTTTGGGTATGAACCCGTCTGTAATTGTCTCCACATGACAGCTTCCTCTCTGGTGAGAGAACTGTGCGGTGGGGGATATCGCATTCTTATTCCTCTATAGTTTTCTAGTATGGCCGAGTATGCCTTGGGTGCTGGCAAAAGTTCCGCGGACCCGTCGGATGCTCGGAAAGTAGTGTATGCTCGAGCTATCCTGTCAGCCTCTTGGTTCCCTGCCACCCTCGTGTGCCCTGGTACCCACATAATTTTGTGTCTGGTCTTGCTTTCTTCGTGGTTTTTAATTCTGTCGCTCGCTTTGAGGAGTATACGGAGCGCGTGACGACCAATCCTACCATTCGTGAAATTTCGACAGGCTGTTTGAGAGTCCGTGAGTATCGTTAGCGACCGCCTAGCTCTATAGCCCTCCGCCACTGCTAGAGCAATGGCTACTTCCTCGGCCTCTGCTACTGTGCTGTGTCGGATAGAGGCGCTGGTCACTTCGCGTAGAGACGAATAGGCGTCCATGGCGTTCGATGTCAGTACACGATAAATATCCCAGGTAGTAAAAATTATTCCGGTGCCCTCCACTATACGACACCTTTTTCTCCCTTTCCTCTTTCAGCCCCTCCTTCCTTTCGCCTATTACTGTGTGGGTCAGGTGTCTGCGCAGAAAGTCGACAGGCACTCCGCCTTCTTTTCCTGTCAACAAATGTACAGTTTGCATTTATGTGCGAAAACCCGCTATTTGACCACGAAACAAATCCTGCCTTCATCACGACTAACACTGTTCAGAGCCCGCAGTGGTGGTTTGGTTCAGTGAATAATTAATTAGACAGCTTAGCCATAGGACGCGGGATCGATTGCAGCGACCGAATTACGACGAAAGCCAAACGCAAAACTCCCGTATACGACGCTATGTTGGTGCATGTTAAAGAACTGGAGGTAGTAATATTGGATGTCTCCGCTATCAGGCGCGTTTTACAGACAATGTCCCTTTTGGGCGTTATGCCTCGTATGTGTCGCATAAAGCCATTCTATTTAAATCATCATTTACTGTGAGCCGTGCAGATCATAGAACACAGCAGGGACATAGCGTGCCTCATAGAAGAAGCATTCAGAGGAGGCTTTCTTAAGGGATTCTATGTTGTTGCAGTTTGTATTATTTCCACCATTCATCTCCATTCAGCACTTAGCGCTATCTCATTTCCGTCCGTAGTTAAATATTGCGTAACTGTATGAAGAAATATAAAGCTCTAATTATGGAAAAATTCAGATTCCCGTGATGATTATCGTTGGGGACGCGTCTTGTTCGCTACAAAATTTCACGTATAAAGTACTTCCCGCGCCCATACCAACCATTCGCAATGGCCGCATGCTGATGTACGGAACACTGCAAGTTTTCTAGATATAATTTTAGCGTTCAGCACTGGGATATTCATGGTGGCTTCAGTGCAAACATAAGGCATTCTTCTTCTAGATTTGCTTGGCTTCCATGAGGAAGAGGGGGAGGGGGGGGGGCAATGAGTAGTTTTTTCTACATTTTCCGCACGTCCGGCAAATATTTCCACATGATGTAAAGCGCCTCAACCCGGAGTTTGTATAGATATCTACCTTACTGTACATGCTGTTTGCATGTAGTCTCTTAGTCCTCACGCGTGGTAAGTGGCATAAGGCTCAGAAGGAAAATTACATATAAACTATGTAAAACTTCACGAATGTCAGGTCTATTGAGAGTCGACGCAACATGTAAACTACTCACAAACTTCTCGGCATTAAAAGTACGCATTTCCCCCTGATCTTCGTTTATACCTAGCACAATGTACTCTATGAGTTTTCTTTCGTCGTTTCGCGATTACTCACGAGAGTTAGTCCTCGGGGATTAAGTTAGGCTATTTAACAGAGTAACTGCATAATGAGGCAGGCATTTAAAAATTCCAAGGACTAAATGTTAAGTCCTCGTACCAAGCAGATGAATAAAGGGATGAGTAAAGATTTAATTTCCCATTATCAACCTAAATGACGTTTGTGCTGATTGTAAAATGGCATATTTTGTGCGAACGTGTAAGGGCCCCATGTTTAGAAGCCAAACAGGCCTCTTTGGCATCCGTTGAAGCTGGTCGCTTTGAGGCCCTAGAGCTTAGAGCCGAGCAGATGGAGGAGCCAGTGGCAGCCCTCCCAAACATATTTATGACTGCGGTTCGCGAATCCTCAAAGGACTCTCGGACAATATGTTCAAATGAACAATATGTTCAGGTCCGCATTTGAGCAAATGCTTCACATCAGCAGTGCGGCTCAGGTCACGCTGACTCTGTCAAGGCGATACAGCCCTTTGTAAGCTTCTAAATAAAAAAAAAATACTGTCCGCTGCGAACCCCGCAGCTAAAGCGTTAAGCAGCTCCCCGCCAGGCAGCGGACGAAAGAAGTTCTGGCCTGATGGACGCTGCATTGGTGCAGCCCCAGCTGTGCCCGCCCCCGGACTGTGTACCCTGCTCCATAAAGACAAAAAATGTCATATGACTGGCACAGCTTCACAGACAGCTTACAAGTAGAACAATTTCTAGAACATTCAATAGAAGCCAAATTAGGATTTAGATTTTGATATTAAGGTTGCTCTGGCTAAACTGCACCGAGGTACGGCACCGGTCAGGTGCGAACACAAGTGAAACTGTCGGCGAAGCTCTCGACTCGACCTACCTTTATTTGATAGAGTAGCATAAATCAGATCTGGGGTGGGTGTGCACTCTATCTCGAATGGAAAACATCGCATGTAACTTTCATCCCCAGAGCACGTGAGGAAGTGAATACAGAAAACCTGAGACCCATCCCGATTACTTCGTGTGTGGGAGAGCTCATGAGGACGATCTTACGGAGTCGTCCCTCTCCACACATGGAAGGTAACGGCCTCTTTACAGACACTAATTTCACATTTCGCACGGTCATGTCTGCACTGCATGTCCTCCTCCGACTGCACAGAGACAAAATATGACCCACAGCCATGCAACCCAATTACAGGGTCATCCTTGTCTTGGATCATAAGGGTGTATTTTAAAATGATAAACATGATAGCATACTGCCTAACCTGACCACCACTGACTCTGCAGCCGAAGTACTGGCCTATTTCAGAAACTTTCGGAGCATCACTAACTTCTCCGGATGGAGGATGAAGATGATGGACCGTACGCTACGGTTACAGATGGGAACCACAGGAGACGGTGTTGTCACAGCTCTTTTTAAACATCGCCAGGATGTACCTCCCTGACCATTTTTCTCAAATAATATTACAATATGGAGCACCGAAGAAAGCCTTGGTAAGATGGAGGACCGCCTTCAGCAGGCAGCCTCCATAGTTGATGCGTATGCGGCCAACTGTGGTTTCCAATGCACTCCCGCAAAATTACAGCGCCTGCATGTCAGGGCAAATCCCAAGGACAATACACCTCTACACATCTTTCTGTCAGGCGGTCCTGTCAGAGACGTCGCAGGGCTCCTGATCCTGGGTATGTTCATAAATAACAGACTTAGGCTGGACTCTAGCGAAACTCAAGAGCGTACGCGAACAGGCAGCGTACATAATCCACCGCGGTTTCAACAAGTGGGGCCTTCTGCGGGGCAGGGACGCGCTACTGCTCGCCCATGTCTTCGTGACCAGCCGGATCCTATACGCCATGCCATACCTCGCACAACCAAACAAGAAGACGAGCGCATTAACGTCATCATCAGGAAGGCGACAAAGAGTGTTCTGGACCTCCCGATGGCTACCTCTAATGCCAAACTAAAAGGGCTGCGGTGCTGAACTCCTATGAAGAGTTGTGAAGAGCACACATTATTTCGATTCCTGTTTGCAACCGTGGGTGTTTAGCACCACAATTGCCGATCTAATAAATTGTCTCTTTTTAGAGACGATTACAAGGACAAAATTTAGAGGTGAAATGACGTCGCTATGAAGAGCTTTCTCCACGTGGCTTGATTTTGCACCTTTGAAAGGGCAATGAAGGAGTGCCTTTCGACTGTTGCTAGTCGTCGGTTGCAGTAATCTTTGGCCTTGCAAATCAGTTTCGAAAAGTTAGTTTTTAAAATATTGATGTAAATAAAATGTTAGGAAATGAGTTTTTCGAACACGCGACTTAAGCAAAACCAGTTAATGACGTGACTTGTAATGTCATAATACATTTCGCATTTGTGTAGACAGGCCTTACTTGTTCATAAATGGGCCAAAACCAGCTCATATGTGTTTTGTTCCTTAAAGCGCGCACCAAAAGCCAGCAAATGGAAAATTTCGAGTTTTCTTCTGTTGTGACAGGGTATTTATCTCAGACATTAAGCACGAACGATCAGAATATATACGAACCCGACGCAAACGTTTCGTTAATGTCTATAGATATCGCACAAGTTAAACAAGCTATAAAGCTTTTTTTACCAGTAACATAACAGTTTTACTAAATCTAGAAAATACGCATGATAAAATGACATTCGTCTTTGCAGAGAAAACCGTTCGTTTTTGCAGAAACAAATTTTCAGGAATGCACTTACGTCTGCTTAGAAGCATTGCAAAAGTATTACGAGTTCTATCACGCCACCTGGTGGACTCGGCCGACACTACTCCAGCGGACCTCGGCCGCACTCGGCCGAATGGCATACGTGTATGGCATATTTACCAAGGTTAAATAAAAGTGCGGCGCAGATGTAACTTCATGAATACGACGATGAGCACTGCTCAGCGCGATATGTATCGCAGTTGCAACCGGATGAAATGGCGATGTGGTGCATTTGCACGAGGCGGGGCCGCCGGGGGCGCTAGTACGGCGCTGTCGAAGCAAGGCCTGGGAAGTGGATCTGTTCGTTCTGTCATGGTTTTGAAACCCAGTCGTGGCAATGATTTTATTCTTTTGTCCACTGCCATGTCCCTGCCCCACATAACATAAGAAATGCTTTATAATTAAAATAATTTGAAGATAACGGCACGAGCATCGATGATAGCGGCAATAGACAGTGATTGCTCCTCTTTTCTTCCTTTACGTCGACAAAAGCCGCAAAGAATGAAGGGTAAGGCTCAGGGCAATTCGGGGCCCCCCTCCCCGTCATGGCCATGTCACTTGTGCTTGTCCAGCAAGAGGGCGCACTTAGTGTCCGAGTTGACGTCAACGGGACGCGGCTGCTAGGACACGTGGTGATGTGTCGCCCTAAATTTTATTTGTAGGTTATAGAGGCTACAGAGAGCTTTAAAATTAATATATTAACAGCAAAGACCGCGTTTATTGTTTCATTGCATTGAAATGTGGGGATAATATTTTTGAGGGTTCCTTTTGGCTCTCTTCCTTTGTTCCTTTGGTTCCTTTGTGGCTCAACTGACCAACTGGCCAACTGACCTACTAACCAACCTAACAACTGAGTGAACATGTGACAGACACACTGACTCGGTCAATGTCTGATCTATCGAGCCACTGAATAACTTTCGGACCAATTTGTGATCAATTCTCCTCCCTCTTATTATCCCTAAAACTCTTGACATTAGAGCGTAAGCGACGAGCTCGAGAGGGAAACTTTCAGACACATGAGGAAGGCGCTGTTGTGGATGTCTTTGCGCTGCTTTTAACTTTTAGGGGAAAGCGAACCAGTTTTGAAGTGGTGAAGAGTGCTTTCCACTTCATACAGCCCGGCACATCGAGACGGTGAGATGGACTATTAAACTGTTATAGGTTTCAATTTTTTACGTTTTTGCTCGGTGGTGGTATCAACTGAGAACGACATCCGTTAGCAGCTACGCTGCCAAAAAATCATATTGTTTCATAATATCGCTTCTGCTATGTCTCTTCCTTGATCACTCAGTAGTTTACTCAAGAGTAATTCCTAGATTTCTAGACTCCTAAGAATCCTAGACTCGGAGATTAGTAAGACTCCACACATGCCAGCTTTCAGCTCAGACCACTTTGAATTTTTGTCTTGTCTTTGCTCTCGGCACGTTTCAGACGTTGATGATCAATTTTCGAGACAACGCGGCGGGAATCATTGTGAGGATTTTTATGCCGCAAACCCATCTCTGCGCTGAACACATTTGCCGCGTCGCCTTTACAGACGAAGCCCACAGTGAAAGAGAACAAGAAACATGTCTGGAGAGGCTACGACTACAGAAGAACACCACGAGGAAGTTTTTTCACCCCGAAAAACCGACAGTCAAAGGTAGCGGGGCAAACTGCCACTTTTGTTTTCGTTATTCTGTGTATTTTTTAAAACGCTGTATATCATATGTGCTGTCGGTGCTCTGCTTATAGTTCTCAAATTACATTTCATAGAAGGTTTGAATGAACTGATTTTATGAGCGCGAATATTTTTACTATGTCGCAGGTCCGCACCGTATCGGCGACTACGAAGTCACTGCAACCTTCTATGCGACATATTTAGCTAGTGAAACCAACCTTCTCTAGGCTGCTGCAGTCATGGCATCGCTTTTTCGAAACCATTTTCTAGTGTTAGAAATGAAACAGGTGGATCTGGTCTACGTTGCTGAACTGACATTTTTACCAAGCTACTGTTGACGTTTGATCAAAAGACCCACGTCTTGATTTCACCGTGTCGGAGTAGCCAAACAACCCAACTTCATCTCATTAATATGGCAATAGCAAGCGCCAACGGTGTTGTGTCCAAGTGGTTGAATGGAAAGTAATGACACCCTAAAGAAGCTACTATTCGCTGTTCCTTGATCCCACATGTTCGTCACTATAGCCAAGAAAAGATTATGATGATTTATGCCCGCGTTTCATTTCCAGGCGTTGCATTTTGGTGGCATAAACTTAGCCCCTAGCATTGTATGCCCGCATTGCCTTTTAAACACCCATATGGTTTTTCTTAGACATCATTTCGCTGCTTTGCGTGGCAATGCGGTCGCGTTAGAAATATCATCGGGAAAAGACATAGCATCTGTCACAACATTTCTACATTAGCTCAAGGGAAGGGATTTCACCAGATTTCGAGGGACAACAATAGGTCTCGATGTATCTTCAATGCGTCGTTGTCTCCACCCCTGCGCACTTTCAAGAAAATAATCTAACCACCAGCTACAGAGCTATAAGAGATTTCCGAGCGTGTGTAGATAGAAGTATGAGGGGTTCGCGAAAATAACCATGAAAGAGTTACAAAAAACTTGGTGAAAGTGCACCAGTAGCATCTAAGGCTACTTTACTGCCAAGACGTAATGTAATTAGCCGCCCTTGTGAATTTTTGCTCCCAAACTACATCGGTGACGGGAAAACGAAATGTATTTTGTGTCTCACTGCACTATTTGCTCATGGTTTTTCACTAGTTTAATCTATCAGTCAATTTTTTTATGATAACCTGTAGATACTGCGCGCATAGTACATATTCAGCTTCATATAGCACGCCCTAACTGCAAACCAAATAGTGCCAGTGGAGCTACCTTGCTCGTACCTGCAAAATAGAGCTCCCTAGCCTCGAATATTTTGCCTAATTATTAAAATTGGTAGCGTTTAAAAAAAAAAGTTGTTTTGTCATAGCGTCGTAAGCGGCCTCTTTTCCAGGTAGCCTAGCTTGTAAGTAACTTCTAACATAGTCTCACTTCTCATTACCTCGCAGCAACTCATGTGAACTACTTTAAGTGGAGGTATCAGAAAGTAATTGCGTTCTTCCTTACAGGCGGAAATGGGACTGGATGCAGGTGTTCCACTGGGTCTTCGTGGTGTTCGGGGTGGCTTACGCCCTGTGGCGCCTTTCTGTATGCGAAGAAAGTAAGCTCAAGCGGCAAGTTGTTGTTAATGGTCTACTGTCTAATACTCAGAAGAAGGCAACACAAACTATGCAGACAGCGTGTGTGCTTATTTCATTTTTGTCTCTAGAAGAAACCTTTGCGTTTATTACCCTAGAGAAACACTTATATATTACGGTCCACCTCCGATATGGGTTACTGCTCCGCGAATTAGATATATTGCCCAAGGCGATGTGTACTGCCAGAAACTAAACATAGCGACGTTCATCCTGTCGCAATATATTGCGGAATTTCCGCAGCTAAGGGCTCGAACGACAACTTTTTTTCTGTGGCAAGGGCCGCGTTTTTACGAGAACAGGTTTCTCATTAGCTATTGCGTTAAAAACATCACTTCCCTTTGCGTGTTCTGTCCACGCTGGTGCTTTGTACTCGATTAATTAATTATGGTTATGTTTCTGCCTCTATTATCTTCACATACTGAGTAGCATGCCCTCCTGAAATACATTTTTATGAAAGAGCAGCTAACATAGATATATCAAACCACTTTAACTTAGGTATATGAGTGTTCCTGTGAGGCCTAGCGACCGCGTGTCTAACTAGGGGCTCAGGGGTCCTGGTAGGTTTCAATATCACTCTCTCGCATAAAAGGCCGATCCTGACTTGGTAGCGGCTGCCGACTCGGCCATGAAATGAGCACTTGCGACGCACTACAACCCAGGGACCAGTCAACATATGTTCATGCCACCTGTCACCTGTCATCGGTCAAAGCCATGGCCATGAACTTTACAGTGTCATGTATAGTGATGATTAGCTTAGTGGCTACCATTTTAGCACTCGGGTGACAAATCTAAGCTGCACAAACGCAGCCTGCTATTCATGTTATATTTTTCATCCTAATCATTGTTAATTGTGCCGAATTCATTTTGTCATGCATTATCTTCACATCGCGAGTAAATATGATCCCGGCCTTTGTAGTCATAGTCACTCGAAGGAAGTCGTGAGTGAGAAAGCTAGGCTCGTTAGCTGCCATGCAACACTCCATATACGTACGAAAACCGGAATACGGAAATCGGCATTATCTGTGGTGCTACTTTCGTGCTTTAAGCTAACAGAGGCAATGAGCACGTCATGCTGATATGACAAGAACATTTAACAGCCACGGTATTTTTAATGCTGTCATATTTACCTCTTGATGTGACTTAAATGGGTCATGACACTAATTTTGGAATATAAACTGTTTCTTGCACCTTATTCCTGATGTGCCAAGCAACTGGACCTCAAAGTTTTAGCTCCATCGGAGCTGACGGTATACTTAAAACTAGTATTTTTGTTTCTTCGTGTACTGCTTGCTTATCTGGCAACCGGAGTAGCCGGTGAAAACATACAGTCGTGAGCAAAAGTGGTATACAACACTCAGCCGGTGACCATGCCCGGGAAAATTGCATTGAAATGTCATCTAGCGACAGCGTCAGGGACAGTGATAGCGACACATGCATGTGCATAAAATGGGGCACCGCCACTATTGCCTTAATCTCACATATCTGTTGCTAGAAAAGGTTGGCATGCAGTTTTCTGGAGATCCGTCACCGGCTGAGTGTTGTATACTACTTTTGCTCACGACTGTACACTGACACCGCCGCGTCGTCTGCTGCAGATTCTGCGCACGAGCAGCATCAACCGCGGTTACGCAAAGCCGCGGTATGCCGATGTGGCAGTCAAAACAGCAGTCATGCATTTACTCGCAGCTGCCACGAATTGAGTTTTTCGATCCCTGTTACCGCTTTTAACCTAGGCTACAGCGGCAACTGCGGGCGAGATTCAGGACAACGTCGGCACCCGAATGCGCAAGTTATATCTGCTGACCCACTCAGAAAACGTACAGGGCCATCAAAAGTTCTAAGGCCACAGGCTCTGCTTCTGAGAAGTATAATCAGGCCACTATGACGACCCCAAGACTCAAAATGTCTGTGGAGGATAGAAGAGGCAATATTCTAACCTCTGAAAGATCAAAAAACAGCGCGGCTACTTGGGACAAACAGAGAAGGGAGAATAACGGACAAGCGCTGACTAACAACTGAAGTTTATTCGAAAAAAGCACAGGTAATATACACTTTTTTTCTTCAAGAACCAGGACGCATGCGCTCCCAAACAAGCATCAGTCTAATCATGGGAATCCAAATATACAATCTCAGTGTCATGCAGAAGCACCGATGGCGTGCTCACGCAACTATCCCCTTTTTTATGGATGTGATAGGCTTCCGATAACTCCCTGGTTAGTTGATCCTTATGCCTGTAGATTACATTAGTGTTGTTAAAAAGAGGTGTGCATAGTTTTTTATCAGGATATCTCTGATCATTATTTAAAGGGCAGTCCCTGTAGTGCAGGGCAAGGTTCGAAGATGGGGCATTTTTCAAAGATGCCTTATGTTGGCGTAGCCGGGTGTTGATACATTTACCTGTTTGGCCTATATACCTCATTCCGCAAGAAAATTCTATGTCATACACCACGCCTTCAGCACATGGTACGAACTTAACCTGGTGGTTTATTTTACACGACCTCCTCTCGCTTTTTTGTTGATTCTTCATTCTTCTGTCCACTATGGCACATATCTTGGCAAGTTTTTTGGGGGCTGAAAATACTACATCAACACCATATCTTGATCCTATGTTCCTTAACCTATGCGACAACCGGTGTACGTACGGGATGACTGCGTACTTCTTTCTACTGCCCTGCTCCTGTGGCTGAGATCTATCCACCGACTTTAGTTTTCTTAAAATTTTTTTACAGGCAAGTGAGATTACCTGATCCGGATATGCCGCCAATCTTAATCTGTCAATCTGGTGTCCAAAACTACTAATCATTTCATGCTCACACGATTTTGAAAGGGCAGACCCCAAGCACGCGACAGCTATACCACATTTTACCAATTTTGAGTGGGCTGATTTGTAACCAAGTAACGGCTTCTCCGAACGCTGCCGGAAAGCCCAGCATACATGATCTAACTTTAATACTAACCTTAAATCTAAAAATTGCAACTCCTTGGCGCTCGGTACCTCAAAAGTAAACTTCAAACCCTGCCCGCAACTATCAAAGACCCTCAAAATTTCACCAACCTGCCCCATTAAGTCCCCCTGCACAAAAATTAAATAATCATCAACATACCTAAAAACCTGTTTTACACCTACCCCCAAGCTACTTTTTATTGCCCTATCCACATAGCAAAGAAAAATATTACTTAGTACGGGTGCTACTTTTGAACCAATGCACACCCCCGCTTTTTGAGCATACAGTGCACCCTCCCATTCCACAAAAGTCGACTGCAAATAAAACATTAACAGTTCCAAAAAAGATTCAACAGACACCCCACAAGCCGAAATAAACTCTTCTTCATCATTATCAATCGTTATACAATTTCTAACATACTGCAGGAGCCTATCCTGAGGAAGAGAATAAAACAAATCTTGGACGTCAATGCTGAACATTCCACTTGAACCAGGGTTATGACACTGCAAATACTCTACAATGGCCACTGAATTAGAAACCCTGAATTAGAAACCCTGTCATAACCCTGGTTCAAGTGGAATGTTCAGCATTGACGTCCAAGATTTGTTTTATTCTCTTCCTCAGGATAGGCTCCTGCAGTATGTTAGAAATTGTATAACGATTGATAATGATGAAGAAGAGTTTATTTCGGCTTGTGGGGTGTCTGTTGAATCTTTTTTGGAACTGTTAATGTTTTATTTGCAGTCGACTTTTGTGGAATGGGAGGGTGCACTGTATGCTCAAAAAGCGGGGGTGTGCATTGGTTCAAAAGTAGCACCCGTACTAAGTAATATTTTTCTTTGCTATGTGGATAGGGCAATAAAAAGTAGCTTGGGGGTAGGTGTAAAACAGGTTTTTAGGTATGTTGATGATTATTTAATTTTTGTGCAGGGGGACTTAATGGGGCAGGTTGGTGAAATTTTGAGGGTCTTTGATAGTTGCGGGCAGGGTTTGAAGTTTACTTTTGAGGTACCGAGCGCCAAGGAGTTGCAATTTTTAGATTTAAGGTTAGTATTAAAGTTAGATCATGTATGCTGGGCTTTCCGGCAGCGTTCGGAGAAGCCGTTACTTAGTTACAAATCAGCCCACTCAAAATTGGTAAAATGTGGTATAGCTGTCGCGTGCTTGGGGTCTGCCCTTTCAAAATCGTGTGAGCATGAAATGATTAGTAGTTTTGGACACCAGATTGACAGATTAAGATTGGCGGCATATCCGGATCAGGTAATCTCACTTGCCTGTAAAAAAATTTTAAGAAAACTAAAGTCGGTGGATAGATCTCAGCCACAGGAGCAGGGCAGTAGAAAGAAGTACGCAGTCATCCCGTACGTACACCGGTTGTCGCATAGGTTAAGGAACATAGGATCAAGATATGGTGTTGATGTAGTATTTTCAGCCCCCAAAAAACTTGCCAAGATATGTGCCATAGTGGACAGAAGAATGAAGAATCAACAAAAAAGCGAGAGGAGGTCGTGTAAAATAAACCACCAGGTTAAGTTCGTACCATGTGCTGAAGGCGTGGTGTATGACATAGAATTTTCTTGCGGAATGAGGTATATAGGCCAAACAGGTAAATGTATCAACACCCGGCTACGCCAACATAAGGCATCTTTGAAAAATGCCCCATCTTCGAACCTTGCCCTGCACTACAGGGACTGCCCTTTAAATAATGATCAGAGATATCCTGATAAAAAACTATGCACACCTCTTTTTAACAACACTAATGTAATCTACAGGCATAAGGATCAACTAACCAGGGAGTTATCGGAAGCCTATCACATCCATAAAAAAGGGGATAGTTGCGTGAGCACGCCATCGGTGCTTCTGCATGACACTGAGATTGTATATTTGGATTCCCATGATTAGACTGATGCTTGTTTGGGAGCGCATGCGTCCTGGTTCTTGAAGAAAAAAAGTGTATATTACCTGTGCTTTTTTCGAATAAACTTCAGTTGTTAGTCAGCGCTTGTCCGTTATTCTCCCTTCTCTGTTTGTCCCAAGTAGCCGCGCTGTTTTTTGATCTTGCAATGCACCAACTAGCTCAGATTTCCGTTCTTCTAACCTCTGATATAACTGATATTGTTAATGGGATCGTAAGTGCCAGAATATGCCAGCCAGAAGGAGACTGTTTGGTCTGGGAAATTTTGACCCCCACTGTACATATTGCACACTGAAAACACGTCTCAAAAACAACAAATAAATTGCATAGAGTGCCGTCCGATGGCGTTTTCGTGCAATTACGAGTACCAGTCGACAGCGCGGTGGTGGTGGTGAAAATGTTTATCAAAAAGATACAACATGGAGGTTGCTTTATGGTCAGGCTTAGTGCCCTTCCCCTCACAAACACTAGGTGGTGTCCCTGGGGTCCTGTGGCTGTTTGTGTCTGTTTTGGTAAGATTGTGTCTGTTTTGGTATAGCTGAGTAATTTGTCTGAAAGTGTAGGCTGGTGTGAATTCTTCTTCTGAGGAGGAGGGGGACGAGGTTGCCCGGCTAGAAAGCGGGGGCGGCGGAATCTGCTGCCTCGTTTCCACGTAGCCCCGAGTGAGCCGGAGCCCAGACTATGTAGCGGCGGGATGGACTTTCCACGTACAAGCTGTTTTTCAGTAGTCGTAAGGCCAGGTCCGAGCTTTTTTTTTTTTAGTAGCCGGTAGGCCAGGTACGGGACCCAGCCCTGTTGAAAGTTCCTACACGCCCCTCGCGAGTCCGTTATGATTGTTTTGGAATCAGAGTGTGCTGCTGTTAACGCGATGGCGACGTCCTCTGCCTGTGTTACGTTTCGGATTTTAAATGTTAGCCCGTTCACTATTTTGGATTCGTGGATCACTGCCGCCGTGCACAACCAGCTTTGGTGCGGGCCGGACGCGTCCATATAGTAGGCTCCGGGTTTCCCTTCGTGGTGGTGAGCTAAGGCCTCTACCCTGGCCAAGCGCCTACCCTCGTGGTCGTCCTTGGACGTGTTAGTGGGAAGTTACGTGCAAGGCGTATTGCCATTCCTGGAGAAGTAGCTTGTTCCTCGCTTACAGTCGTGTGTTGTATGAGTAGACGGATTAAAAGGCGATGCCCCAACGGTTTCTGCGATAATCGCGTGTATTGGCTTGTAAGGTGGGCTTCTCTCAGCTCCTAGGACGAGTTCGTCATACCCAGACCTTGTAGTCTCAGGTTCGACGTGGTTATAGGGAGGTTGAGGGCCTTCTTCGCTATTTTGCGCGTGATCACCTCTAGGATGTTCTCGTCGTGTTTCATGAGGTAGAGATAAGGGGTCTAGCACAGAATTCTGCCTGTTACAAAGGCATTGGCCAATCGTAGAACATCTTTGCCTCTCAGTACCCCTTTCTTGTTTCAGACTCTGCAGACCATTCGGCCGACCTGGTCTCCCACATTTTTTAGCTTCTCGAGCGTGGTCGTCGCTAGATTACGCTGGTGAATGAAAAGACCCAGGACTCTAATTCCCTCTCTCTCGGGTATCGGTTCTGATTCTAGTCGCAATTCCATCTTGTCTGTGCATTTTTTGGAGGGACGAATATGGGCGAATTCGGATTTTTTTCGGTGAGCAATGAAGGCCTCATTTTTTCGCGTACTCATTCACAACGGTGGTTGTCTCCTGCAAGCTGGCCTCCATTTGTTCCAGAGAGCCCTGCGTGACCCATATGGAGATGTCGTCTGCGTACAGCGCGTGCTGCACACCCGAGACTTTCTCCAGGTGGACCGGGAGAATCTTCATTGCCATGTTGAAAAGCAGAGGGTATAGCACCGCTCCCTGTGGTGTTCTTCTCGTGCCACAGCGAAGCCGTGTCGGTATAGGGTGTGGTGCGCTACATCGAGGAACCCAATACTCCGTCTCGTCTTAGCCGCATCGTTTACGCTGCTCGTTGTCGGGCTAACGTCTTACCCCTGCCGCATTATGAAAGTAGAAACAAAGCTCATGAGGCTTACAGCACCGGATGCCGCAAGCTTACAGCAACGGTGAAGCCCGCGAGGGCGACGGACTACGGTGCTCTGGCACACTGCTTCTCCCTAATCGTCGCTAGGCCTACGTTGCTTTCCATCGAAGCCACAGCGGACGGTGCTTTGTAATTAATGATTGAGGCATTTTAGTAAAAGGGCCATTTGGTCATGAAACTTCCGCCCAACCCCACTGTTTTGTAGCGAATGAAATTATTTTCGGCCAAGCTTTAGCATCGGAGCTAGAGTGTAAGAAAGCGGGAACCGCACAGGCGGAAACTGCTATTGCGAGTGAGCAAAAACTCCCATCGTAAGGGTCAGCATTTCTCAAGAATAATACATTTTTTTATTCTTTCCTTCCTCTAGCTAATATTATTACGACATTTTCCGACATGGGCGCAAGGATCTGCCATGTCTCTGACGCGGACTGCTTCCGGCAGGCGCGACGGGCATGGCCGGCGCGGCGTTGTTTACGATTGTAGGGTCAGTGATGCCATGGATGATGGCGGCGGTCACGCTGAAGGTGGATGTGTGGACAAGAACAAAATCGTACTTCACTACAGCCTGGTACTGTTTTCACAAACATACTGAGTACTCTCATTGGGAGCCATGCTGATCTTTGAGCAAGCGCGAACACAGTACAGCTTATCGGCAGCTTATCGGCGCCGTTACAGCAGCAGCGATTGTTTCAACATGGCGACTGTTGTCGGTGAGAGATGCTTCGCCGTCTCCACTTCAGTCACTTACTTGGAAATAAAAAATGCGTTCAGGGCGCTCAAATTTCGGAAATAAAGATAAGGTCCAGTATAATCTGCCAAACTACAAAAGTGTACTATATTAGATGACCATGATATGACCCCTTTAAACGACCCATAACTATTTGCTCGCAGGTGCATTTCTCGTCAAACAACTTCCCCGATCCTTCGAACCTAGTCGATATGGGTTTCAACGAAAGCAAGTAAGTATTTATGCATATCATCAGAAAACTGAAATCGGAAACAGCGAAGTGCTAAATTTGTGACTGACAAGGATTTCGCCGTATCTAAGCATCATAAATCTTTTAAAGCGTCTTTCGTATCATCGTCTGAAAACGGAGCACCAGTATTTGAAAGCACTTTCGCTAGCTTAAATTGTACATAAACGAACAATTTTCCCGTATCTGTAGCTACGCGTAACAATGCGCCGCCATGCGCTGTTGCCATGATGTCGCATGTCATTTCAATGTCTCGTTCATTCACTCCACAGGACAACACGCACCACGGGTGGAGAACCACGCGGGATTTTACCACGGAGAATTGGAAGTTGTTACTGCTGCACCCTGTGCTGGGAAGAATAACCGCTTATTTTTCGCCGTCGGTAAGTACTCAGCTCTTTCTTCTAACTGATCACTTTTCCAGTGGCTAGCCCATTTATTTTCCCTTATCTAAGCTTCTCTGCATGGCATTCGGCAGCAAAGGTGGCGCTTTTTGTTGGAGATTGAAGTCTGCCAAAGGTTAAGATTCTTACCTACAGAGGAGTTTAAATGTGATGATATCAGAACACTGTGCTATCGAAAGCACACACCAAAACATGTTTAAAAACCAGGCATAGAAACTGTAATAGACGACGACATAAAGGCTGGGCAGTAATCTATAAGCAGTATTCTATGATTTAATGCGTAACTAGTCTTAAATTCACTGCCACCTCCTTAATATTGGGAAAATATGAACGTAATACCATTTTAAAGCAAAATATGTGTGGTACATTGTTTATGCCTTTTCGCAGTATATAACATGCTTTATAGACTATTGACGCGCAGAAGGGAGCAATCATTAACGACTCTCTCTCTCTCTCTTCATATATATATATATATATATATATATATATATATATATATATATATATATATATCGTTACGTGGCGGCAAGCGATGACAGCAGGAGAACAGAGGACAGAAAGAAGATGCTAGATGGTCGGTCGTGAGACGACGTTTAATGCATCTGAACGGGGCTATCGCGCGCGCTCCTGCCCACGCCACTGCCCTCTTCTTCCTCCTTCGTCCGTAACATGACCCGGGGCCACCGAATGATCCCCCCGATAGTAGACGAGGAAGTTTACCGATGATGATTCCATGGCATGATGATGGGCGTGTCTAGATGCTTGAAAAATAGGAACTAGTAAGAATAGAACGGCTTGCCGGTACGATGTCTGATGCATGGATGATCTGCCTCTCCTGGAGCTGTCAACCATCAGTCACCAGAGTTCACGGGACCGATGGCTCGACGTCACGTCGGGCAGCATGGGCGGGGGTTGTGTGTTCGTGTCCATTGGTTCCTTCGGGTCATTCGGGTCTTTCGGGTCCTTCGTCTCGGTTCTGATTGGTCTGCCTGTTCTCCTTGTCTTCAGGTCCGGGCTGGGGGCTGGGCGGAGGTAGTTGGTCAGGTCTGGGCTTGAAGGGCTGGGGCGAAGCTGCTCGGCGATGTCCCTGGGCTCTCGGTTGATGGTCCCGGCTTACAGATGGCGTCGATGCTTCAAGGCGAGGATGGGGATGACGTACGCCGCACCTCCAAACAAATGTTACGTGGCGGCAAGCGATGACAAAAGGAGAACAGAGGACAGAAAGAAGATGCTCGATGGTCGTGAGATGACGTTTAATGAATCTGTGAGCAGGCCTAGCGCGCGCTCTCCTGTCCACGCCACTGCCCTCTTCTGCTTCCTTCATCCGTAACAATATATATATATATATATATATATATATATATATATATATATATATATATATATATATATATATATATATATATATATATATATATATATATATATATATATATAGGGGGCGGCAGAAGGTTAGGTGAGCGGATGAGTTTAAGAAGTTTGTAGGGGTCAAGTCGATGCATCTAGCACAGAACCGGGTTCATTGGGGAAATATGGGAGAGGCCTTCGCGCTGCCGTGGGCATAGTCAGGCTGATGATGATGATATATATATATATATGGCTCAAGCTGCAACGCTGCCTTTCACTCGAACGCGTATCTTAATTAGCCTTCATCGCCTTCCTCTCCTGCTGCATTCATCCCTTCCTCCGTGTCTTCGCTGCCGCTTGACACTCGGCCACGACCACAATCTGAAGA
The DNA here is from genome assembly GCF_055883805.1 of Amblyomma maculatum. Taxonomy (NCBI): domain Eukaryota; kingdom Metazoa; phylum Arthropoda; class Arachnida; order Ixodida; family Ixodidae; genus Amblyomma; species Amblyomma maculatum. Next base: position 21,355,484 of record NC_139353.1, on the reverse strand, counting down.
GAAAACAAGCAAATTGTCCGTTTTTGAGGGGAAATCTTTTTAAACTCGACATATTCACAGCGAAGTTGTTTCTTCCTTGTCTGTCGGAGCCCACCTCAAAAGAACGTGCACACAAACCCCGCATTGTTCCCGAATCGAGCGTTTATGATGAAGAGCTCTTCGAATTTCGTGGTCAGCTTTTTGACTTCTCCCTCAAGACCCTGATGTACCCACACCTCGCCGCCAACTTTGTTTGCTAAGTGTTGATCGACGTCGACAGCGGAAGTGACGCTTTTGTGCATCTTGTGCCTTGGACGCACTAATCCAAGTTGCTCTAATCTCCTGGCATGCTTCCCGTCGTGCCACAGGCGGGTACCAATGTCTACAGGAGTTTTCAATTGGGACGCTGCTGTCAGTTGGCGCTGGGGGCCGTACACAACCTCAAATGCGCGGTGCCGGTTCAGCTTTGTAGGAAAGTGCCAGCAGCTTAGGCTGCCACTCGGAGGTGCTGCTGACATTCAGCTTCACCTTGTCTGTTATTTTAGCCGTAAGGAGACAATTGGAACTGCACTGTTTGGTTCTCCAATTCGTGAGACCATTTACTTGTGGAAGATATGCCGATGCAAAATAATGCACAACTTCCACCTGACGCAAATAGCCGCGAAGCTCACTACTCCGCACGGTGAGCAGATCGAGCCGAAACTAGTTTTCGGGGTGGGCCGTATCTTCACCAGAACCATTCTTGCAAAATGCTACGAATTACTTCGCAGCAAGATTGGACACGGCGTCACATTCTACAAATTCGGAAAGATAATCAACAGCTAGTATTACATACCGGTTTCCCGCAGCGGTTGTTTGGCAATGGGTCAATTTAGTGGCTCCCTGCGATGTGAAAATAGTTTCAGGAATGGAAATGGGTATAAGAGGCCCAGGGAGGCAGCCGAGAAGACGCTTGTGTTGCTGATAGACTTAGCAGCTAGCAGCGTACTCCCGTACGCTACTGCTCTTCTTGGGTCACCAGAGGTTCTCCTCCGCCTTGCGCAATGTGGATCGCTGACCAATGTATTCTGTTTGTGTGCCGTGAACGGCGTGGAAAACCTGACCAAGCCGAGAAACTGGTAACACGGGCTGAAGCTAATCATTCCTGCTGTTTTTTAGAGAGTGGTGAAGGTACCAAGTAATATACCGAAAAACAAACTTTGAATTGCTCCCGGGGCCCTCAAGGGAATCTATGACCAAGGTCGAATTGCTGTCCTCATTTTGATCTTTCATCTCGTCCTGCTGACGAAAGAAGGGCCACCCTTCGCTGAACCTGGATCGAGAGCAGTTGCCATCAACGGGATTGCGCCACCTGGCATCGGCAAAGCACACCGGCCCGATGCCGCAGTTCACATGTGTATTCTTGTAGCCTCAATATCCAACGGGAGAACTTGTGCTTGATGTGCTTGAAATGGTGCGTTGTGAAGATCACGTCTAGTACTACATTTTAAAGGACTCAAGCTGAAACACAGCCTTTCGTTCGACCGTCCAGGTCGAACGAAAGGCTGCGTTCAGTCGTCATCTCCTGCTGCATTCTTAACTTCCTCCTCATTTTCTGTTGAGACGAATATATATATATATATATATATATATATATATATATATATATATGTGTGTGTGTGTGTGTGTGTGTGTGTGTGTGTGTGTGTGTGTGTGTGTGTGTGTGTGTGTGTGTGTGTGTGTGTGTGTGTGTGTGTGTGTGTGTGTGTGTGTGTGTGTGTGTGTGTGTGTGTGTGTGTGTGTGTGTGTGTGTGTGTGTGTGTGTGTGTGTGTGTGTGTGTGTGTGTGTGTGTGTGTGTGTGTGTGTGTGTGTGTGTGTGTGTTCGCATCTTTTTGCACCACTTAGCGCGGTTCCTGCAATACGAGCCGCTAAAACCGAACGTCTAGGCACGGATGCTTTGCAGATGCCACGATGTTGCTGTGTATGTTCGCATCTTTTTGCACCACTTAGCGCGGTTGCTGGAATACGAGCCGCTAAAACCGAACGTCTAGGCACGGACGCTTTGCAGATGCCACGATGTTGCGACGGAAGCAGGTTCCTCTCACACGTGTGACGTCATGTTGGCCGCGCCTCTTCTGGTAACCAATGACACGTGTGCAGTAAATCATTCGCGTGCAGCAGAACTTACGTCATCCATGAGAAAATAGCATGAAACAACAACGGAAACATTAAATGCGATGGAGGCGAAACGAGGAAGCGTCCGTGGGCTGTGCGTTCTCAGTGCACGTTAAAGATCCTCAACTGGTCGAAATTACTCCGCAGCCCTCCCCTAGGGCTGCTCTTTCTCTCTTTCTATTTTATATCCCACCTCCATTTCTTCCCTTACGGCGCGGTCAGGTGTCCACGGAAACAAATGTGACAGATAGTGTGCCTTTCCGTTCCTTGGAACCAATTATTATTAACTTTAATTGCGTCTTCTGGACCGAAATTGCTGCATGCACCTCACGAACCCCGCTTCAGCCGTCGCTCTCAAAACGTATCAACATTAATTTGCACGTGTAATTTGCCTGACGATGGGGTTATATAGGAGGCAGGTCTTGGTAAGTTGTTGCTTTCAGAATTCAAATGTTATCGAATTATCATAGCATACCTGGCGGCACCAACTGACAGACTGATGGCCCACTGGCTCATTGGGAAGCACCATACAGGTGCCATGAAATGTATATGGAACTCGGGTTTGTCGAACAACTTTAATATCGTCAAATGCAAAGCATAATGGTCGAACTTTATTACGGAACTGTGGATATCGCGAAATAGAAATTAGTCTGTATATACGCATTAAAAGATGCATGAAATGGGCGTAACCAAATTAAAGTTTTTCCCTAATATTGCTTTTCATTTGCTTTTGAGAGCACCGGTACATGATGCTAAATCGAGCTTATACACCAGCTTCTCCGGAAAACACTTCTAAAATACATTGTAATCGTCGCCGCTTTGAAAATGTTGCATTCGCAATCTGTTCTTTTCTTTGCAGCTGGTTCCTGTCTTTTACGCCATCTACTGCTGCCTGTTCTCCGCATCGACGTTGTGTTGGGAGATTGCCATCGTTTTCCTCTGTCAGCATGCCCTGTTCTACGCCATTACCGCTCTGCACATCCCCGCCTTGAGTTACGCCGTGTCACTGTTTATGCTCCTTCATAGCAAGATTGGCAGGACGGACATCTTTATGGCAAGTTGTCTCGTATATTCTGAAGTGGCGGTCTATACTAGATGACAGATTAAGCGCTTTTTGAACATGCGCTTATAGTGTCTTCTACAGCGAGAACTATTATTAGACGGCTACGGACTAGGCGGATGTTTTTAAATATGCCTAGGACGTTTACGCAATGTGTTCAATAGCACAGTTCAAGTTCCAAGTCAAAATAAAAGGAATTCGTGCGATCTTAGTTATTTCTGCAGCGTGTGACGTCAGTCGTACAGCCCGAGCGGACCAGCATGGGATAAGCCGTTTGCTCAAACCGGCAGCCATTCGAGGTTCTCGAGAGAGAACGAAATTGCTGCTGCTGTGACGTCAGTGAATACTGCCCATTGACCGAGTTTTTATGGCAATGGCTGGCATCACAGTTGCTATCGTAATCAGGCGTTGTGGCATCACACAATCGTCAGGAGAGATGTCTCGAAGAGTGGTTTCACAATAAAATGAGCTATGCTCTGTAAAACACAGCTGCTCAAGCTTGGCATCAGGATCGCAACGGAAACCCTCTCTTAAAAACCGCCATATAGAGTGAGGGCCACGCATACGATCACATTGAAGCCCCTCGTCATTTCCAATTGCAAAATACCGAATACCCTCTGGATATAAGAGAAATTTTCCATGATTATCTGGAGCCCGTTTGAAAGTACACCCCTACCCAGTAACGTTATAATCTCATGCTGCTTACATATTATGCAATGTGTTCCAAATGTCATGTGAAAACCCAGTCGCTCCTAAAATGCCTTCGCAAACAAACTCCAAGTACGCAGATTATAAAAGGACTTCGCAACCGTTGTAACCTGCATTGTGAGTACTGTCCTTAAGACATCCTCATCCCACCCTTGCCTGCTCAAGGATTTGTACAAAGGGACTCCCGAGAAGCTGCCACAAACATCTCTTTATGGCGTTTTTGCTTTCTCTGAGGCTGAATATTCTGCGCCAGTCCTCTAAATATTCCTGTTATTCATAGAATCTCGAAGATGTAAGTGTAAAACTGAAAAGATTTCTCGAATGTCTCGCGGCTCTCCGCGCAGTGTTCGCCTGTTTTATTGTCATATGCTTCAGCAGCAGTCTATCATCAGGCATTCAACACGGACGACGAACAACGGGATTTATCACAGAAAAAAATGTGATCAGTCGCGCGTGCGTTTAAATAAGGTGGTTCGCCCCAGCGGCGTATGTGCACTATTTTGTTAACGCCACTTCGGCTCGTGTCGTTCCGACGAGCAAGGCGACACAGCACCTGTCTTGTCGAGTGAACGGTGCATGGACGACGATCCGCCGTCACAACGGGTCAGTTTTTCGCTGCCAGGCGATATAAAACCATGCATGATACTTACAGCAACAAATTTTAAACACACATATTATTTGTGCGCGCCAAACAATTACTCTTCATATTCACTTCAAAAAGTGTTGAGCGCATACCGCCTCATTCCCAGCTACCGATTATATTAGGGTAACTAAACCTTTTTTCGAGCAAGATTCCAACCTGACCACGACAAGATCTGATGCTTTTGCTCTGAAAAAGTAATTTTGAATTTTTTGTTTAATCTGCTTTACGTTATCGTGAAATCCGACTACGAAAGGTGGCACCTTCATAAGACGCTAAAAATCCAATATTCTTGAGATCTATGTAGAGGGGCACAGCATAAAGCAAGATCTCTCCTTCATTCGTTCGTGCCCTCACTCCAAGATTGTCATTTAAATGTGCACATGGGGGCCTCATCCTGCAGTCGGCCTTTTTGCTGATCGTGCGGCGTCTTCGGAGATTATATTCTCGTTTACCCTAAAAGGAAAAATATCGCTTGGGTGTATGGTGTAAGGGCTTAACGTCCTATAATGTGACAGTGGCTATGAGGGACGCTTTTAGAGCATATCTGTACTGTTCGAAGTGCAACTACCAATGTTATTTACTTGCGCATTTGACCTTGAGCCGCCAAATCGGGCCCAGCACGAGCGCTCCTGCCCACGCCACTGCCCGCTTTTCGTCTCCCTTGTCAGTAACGCTACCTCGGCCAACGAGTGATCGTCACGATTGTGGACACGGAGGCTTTCCGCCATAATAGCATGCCACTAGGCAGGGGTTTTCACGAGCGCCTCGGCGGAGTATGGTTGGTCATTCTCGCTGTAGATAAGGTACATGCCGGTTTTAGTGCGTGAACTATTGCGTCAGGCTTAGTCTGATCATCCGTCCGATATAACTCACCGACAAGCAGTGGCGAAGAGAAAACGTGATCGGTTCGAAGGAGAGACGGACGAAGAGCGAGAAGATTGCATAGAGGAGGAATTCCAGTATTACTTTGTAGCCACGCCTAAGAAAGCTTAGATTCAGATAACTAGGCTTAAATGGGATAAAACTCCACAATATTTGCATTTCGCATCCTAACACTTCGGCTAGTAAGTAGTTCGGCAACATTATCATACCGAGGTAACCAAGAAGCCTCTGGTGTTCTTCGCTGAATCTTTCGCCAGGTCCACGTGCGTTATATACACATAAACAGTGGCCACGTCACCATCTGTAAATTTATGAATCATATGAAGTTGCCTGTACACACGTGGCAACTAAGTTTTAACGCGCTCATTTAGCGGTAAGAAAACATGTGCTGAGTACAGACACATAGGGCGGAAGAAGAGTTAACGCCGGTCTAGAGCTTGCGGGTTTGGATGCAACACGCTTTTATATTACGCGTATACTCATGACAACACAATATACCAAACGGCAGCACATACTGTAGACCTCGTGGAGAGTTGGTTTATATCTATTTAGAATAGATTCTTTAAGCTTTTTAACTGTATGGTTATAAAATCTCCCGTAACCATAAATGCATCTGCATGATATACAGCATGTTAATCGGATTTGTGATTGCCCTCCAGTACCTGTTCACTCACTACGGACGCACGTGCTACATGGTTTCCTTCATTGCCTGCCACTGGAACGTTCTGCGCTGTCTGAGCTACAGTGTGGACTTTATTCGCGCTGAGAGACTGAAGCCGAAAGAAAGCCGTCGCCGACTGCCCCCGTACTGGAAAACGCTCGCCTACGTCATCTACCTGCCGACCCTTTACTTCGGACCACTGCAGAACTACGATGACTACGCAGTCCAAGTAAGGAGGGCTATCTTGCTGCCTTGCATTTCTTTTCATGTTACATTGTGAGGAAGAATTTCTCAAGTACATCTAACTATATTTTTATTGCTAAAAAATCCGAGTGACACTTGAAAGCATTTCAGTTTGTTGCTGTTTCGCTGCTGTACGAACATTGCACTTTCTTTTACAGGTAGGAGACCCAACTATATTTGCTAAAGACAAGTCTTAATTAGTAGTGCTAATAAGCACTCCTAAGAAGTAAGGCTGAGCAGTATTGCTATTTTGGATCACTTAGAACAAAAGGCAATGCTTGCACTTAAAAAGGCTGTTTAGTAATGAATATAAGTCGTTCTAATTTTAACTTTGCTGGCATGTAATGCGAGTTTGTCAATGCCTCTACGAAGTGAGGTGATCGCATGAGAACTCTAAACTATCGCGTACATGAACGCACATTTGTGTAGAGGTAGCTCGTCTGTCTCTGACAATAACGCATCAGATCGATACCATTCGACCATTTTTTTTTTCAGCAAGTTTTGATATGCAGATGCAATTTAATCGTCTCAAAACAAATCAAAATATGGAATACATCGTAGCGGAGTGCTGCAGATAATGTTTGTTAGCCATCTGTTTTTCTTAACAGGCACTGGCATATTCAGGTACACATAAGCGAAAATGTTTTTCTTTATCCACAGAAACGTTCTATTTCTATTTAGAGGACGTTATTGCCCTAAGAAAGACATATCATACTGGCCAATTCATGTCACTCTACGTGCCACGTGCCAGATCATTTCCTGATCAGGCTACAGAATTACGTTGCAGAGACTGCCCCTCAAAAACTTGTGCACCTGAGCTCAGCAAGTGCAAAGCAATTGTCAGACACAGAGAACAGCCGGTCCGAGAAATTATCGAGGCAGCCTCGATAGCGAGGCGGAGCGGTAGTGCATCAGAACACCATATGTTAAATTAACAGACAGGGAACTGAACATGCTAAGAATGTGATTCTCGTCTTTTATTACGTTTTTGCTTCCGATTTGAGATTTCCTCAATGTTTTGTTGTGACGCATGTGACTTGAGGTGTGGTGCAGATGTTATAAGAACTCGTGTTTTATTTATTTTTTTAATAAACTCTGAGTTGTAAGTCAGCGCTTGCATCTTGTCACGCTGTTGCGGACTGTTTTGTCACAAACTTTTCTGATTGGTCGAAAGGTTGATGACGTCACAATATCATGTGACCTGACCCTAGGGCTGATTTCTCGGCGGGATGTGCAATCGCTGGACCTCATGGTTTTTCACCATTAATCACTAAGATACATGACAAATTCCGCCTTTTCCTCCAGGTGTGGGCTGTAACGCAATCACAATATTATTGCGGCCTTGCCGCGGTCCGCATGCTCACGTCAGAACCAAGTTGTCTTCCAATTCTGTTTTTAACGATGTTCTCGAAGAACAATGTCCACCAAAGAACCTCTACACCGGTCTTCAAACTATGTTTCCCGCAGAGCAAAATATATTATAAACATCGGTTTTTGAAGAACATCTCTCACCCACGATAACGCGTCATTCCTGAGTAGGTACAGCATATGTACTATTAACCCATTGGTGCGTATTCTTTTATCTTTTCATAATGTGGTCTGATGCCAGATTATTAGCTTAAAATACATGAAAAACATTAAACGCCCCAGTTTTGGTGTGCAAAAGCGCACTCTAAATAGTGGGGTACTGTTGCTTATTTTTCTTCTCTCCGTTTTCAAGCTTTTTGTATATACATAGCGTATATCTTGTTCTATTGTAGTCCAGTCTTTCGAAGTATTCAGTTTGACTTCTTTAGATCGCCTCTTCTGTTAAGAACAAAGACATCCGCTTATCACTACGGTTTTTGGCAAACAACATGCACCTGTTGTGCATGAAATGATCCGAGCCGCAACAGCGTCTCTAATTCAAGGAGAAGGCTGAAGAATAGCGTTAGAGTATTAGAAGAAACAATGACCCATGTAAACATATACCCATAACACATCAACTTTGTGGTTCGGTTCTTCTAACTTGTAACTTTATATAAAATAGAACCTCGTAGAAGAGCCATTAAGGTATTGCGTTGTACAAACAGGTCTTTTCTGTTACCTTCAGCGTCTTCAGTTGCTCGTGCGTAATAGTAGTTGAACCTTTTTTCAGCTCGAGAAGGAGAGACCCAAGTGCACGCCCCGGGAAATCGCTTCAGCCGTCACAAGGCTGCTGCGCAGTGGAGCTCACTTCGTCTTAATGGAAGCAATGACTCACTTTATATACAGGTTTGTACTCGCCTTTTTTTTTTTTTTTCAAATTCAATTTTCGGATTATCATTCGGGGACCTAGAAAAGTACAGCCTCGGTTTCCATCGTTCGCAAGCTACTTGCGGCTTAACCTACCTGCCGGCTACTTTTGCGTTGTGTTTGCATACCTGGTCTCGGTGCCTGTCTGACTAGCAGCTCACTGCTGAAACTCGCCGTGAAAGTAGGAATGAAATACTAAGTGCAAGAAGGAATAAAGGAAACGTCACCCTTGTGCATGGCTCCGGAATAACTTCGACCAGCTGCGGATCTTTCACTCGCACCAACATATCCTAAACCCCCGCAGTATAAAACATTTTGTCTCCCCCAAAACGCTGCTGCCGCGGCTCAAACTTCTTCTTGTGAACTCGAGCAACAAGGGTCGCAACCGTTAAGTCACCGTGGAAAACGTAAACGCTGCTCCCTTTGAAAAGGAAGGTGGCATGCACAATCATCACCGTTCTCGAGAAAGATGGCAATAGTTATTGAAAAACTGTGTATAAATAGTGTGAAAGGCACATATTATAATTAAACAAGTCTACACGAAAGAGCTTGAAAAAAGCATCGGAAAGCTTCAAAGAGTGCTATGTGAAGTAAAAGTTCAGTGCTCAATTGAGTAACCTACAGATTTTCAAAAAAGAAATGTGCCCTCAATATAAGTCCACTTCCGATGAGTCCTCTTTATAGTTTATTAGTGCAGTATTAATTCATCCAAGTTTATCATTTTCTTTAGAAAGTGACAGCCGATTCGTAAGCATGGTAGCGTTAGGCTTTATACGAGATTTTTGGTAGTTATCAACGAGGGGTCTCATTTTAGTTTTGTTTTATGTCTTTATTCTAGTTTAAATCGTTTCCGGCTTATTCGGACGCAGTTTGTCTCGAAAGCACAATGAAGCCGGTGCGGAAACGGAAGTGGCGGTGAATCCAAACATTTCAGAAATGTTCTTTTAATTCAGTGTTTGAAAAAAAAAATACTTTTCGTATCTCGATGTGCATACCTCACAAAGTCAGCTTTGATTCGATAGACTTTAGACCAATTTATTTTCCCCTCTGCGTCTCGTACTATCTGTTATTACTGGTAATAGCAACCATTACGAATAACATTCCGCTTGTAAATGCTATCAGGGACTAAAGGGTCACCATCATATATTACCCGTTTGTTATGTGCTTCTAAGTCTATTACACTTGACCTTACACTTGACCAGTATACATTCAACGGTGCAAGATAATTGCAATAATTATAATCGTCACTTGTGTATCTCACGCCAGTCTGTAGTAAATAGACCGGATATCCGCTCCATCACACTATGGTAGGGAAACGACATTGGGTACGCTGAAGTTTTGAACAAACGACTTCCCCCAAGCCCCAACCATCCACACACACACACATCCCCTGCCTTACTTCCCAATGGAGCTTTCAGTAAGTCAAGGCACTTGAAAGCTAAAAGGGGGTGAAAAGACTAAAGTACTAAATCACTTGGTCTCTGTAAGCTGTTAGCCCGGTAGTCTAAAGCAGTTTGTTTTCTCGAGGCGCGGCCCCTAATGTCATGATTGATTCCTCAGTATCAAAGGCAATACCTTCACGAGATATTGGGCGTGACTGCAAAACCCATGACTTTACTACAAACCGTGGTTGCATAGTTCTCAAGCGTTTATAGCTTACCAAAATGAACTATAAAAACCAACCTTTAGCCGCATAGGCAGTTTTTTCTGAAGCCAATATGCATGAAATCCCTGTGTAATGTGCCAGCGAGTGCGGGTATGCAGAAATCCGAATATTAGGCATCAATCTAGAAAACATAGAGAAGGGTTCAACGCTGCTGAACCAAATGTGGAGCGGAAACATTAGCTACGGGTATTGTTGTTGGCCTCTTGAAATTAGGGTAAGCGAGCCTTCTTCTTCCTCTTCCTCTTCTTCATCTCCTTCTGCTTCTTCGTCTTCTTCTTCGCCTTCTTTTTCTTCCTCGGATTCGTCGTCTTCTTCTTGGTCGCCTCTTTTTCTTCGTCTTCGTCGTCTTCTTCTTCGTCTTCTCCTCCTTCTCGTAGCGACGCCTCTTCACGACATAGCGGCGGCCACCCAAGGTCTCGCTTTGACTGTCGTAGTGTTGCTTTCGCAAGAATATTTTCGCTCTGCTGATTTCTGGCAGTCATTCTTATCCTACTTCGTCTATGAGAAGTACAATAAGTACTTCGAACTTGCTATGCTCAGAAAAATCGCTTTTTTCCCCTACGTCCGAACTTAACACGGCTAAATGCTCACCAAGTGACAGAATCCTCTCATTTTATACGAGTGTGCATAAAATGGTGGATTAATGCAACATGACTCCTCTTTTTTCATCATCCGCAGTTCGGCGATGGCTGACTGGCCCTGGATGGTTGAGAAACTGGATCTCCCAAGTACTGTGGGCTTCGTGTTGGCGTTCCACTTTTTTTTCTACGTACGATACGTGTTCACCTATGGCTTCGCCGGTGCCCTTGCTCACGCTGAAGGCATCGAAATTCCGCCGCATTCCAAATGCATCGCCAGGCTGAACAAGTGCTCGCAGTTTTGGAGGTCAGTGACCAAATTGGTTTAGAGCGGCAGGAAATATTTACCATTTCATGGCACCGTTCCTTTGAATGTGTATATTCACCCTTTTACATATGGAGTTTAACGAGCATGCATATGGAGTATGTATATAAAATACGTATATCTATACATACATATATAAAGTATATGAAGTGCGTATACAAATACCTACCTTTACATATGGAGTTTAACGAGTATAACGGGGTCCTTAGCAGGACCCCGTTGCCTCTAATTTGATAGGTTCTGCTGTGCTCTCTCGCTTTAGTGCATTCATAATGAGACTAAGAACAGTATTGTATTCTTCTCGCCGTCTCTATCGCGCCAACGTTCACTCTGAGTAAAGACCCAAAATAGTAATGTGTAGAGACCCCATCTTGCCTGTAGCTGCAATGCTTTATGTGTGTGTGTGTGTGTGTGTGTGTGTGTGTGTGTGTGTGTGTGTGTGTGTGTGTGTGTGTGTGTGTGTGTGTGTGTGTGTGTGTGTGTGTGTGTGTGTGTGTGTGTGTGTGTGTGTGTGTGTGTGTGTGTGTGTGTGTGTGTGTGTGTGTGTGTGTGTGTGTGTGTGTGTGTGTGTGTGTGTGTGTGTGTGTGTGTGTGTGTGTGTGTGTGTGTGTGTGTGTGTGTGTGTGTGTGTGTGTGTGTGTGTGTGTGTGTGTGTGTGTGTGTGTGTGTGTGTGTGTGTGTGTGTGTGTGTGTGTGTGTGTGTGTGTGTGTGTGTGTGTGTGTGTGTGTGTGTGTGTGTGTGTGTGTGTGTGTGTGTGTGTGTGTGTGTGTGTGCGTGCGTGCGTGCGTGCGTGCGTGCGTGCGTGCGTGCGTGCGTGCGTGCGTGCGTGCGTGCGTGCGTGCGTGCGTGCGTGCGTGCGTGCGTGCGTGCGTGTGTGTGTGTGTGTGTGTGTGTGTGTGTGTGTGTGTGTGTGTGTGTGTGTACGTGCGCGCGCGCGCGTGCGTGCGTGCGTGTGTGTGTGTGTGCGTGCGTGTGTGTGTGTGAGGCAGGGGGAGAGAGAGAGAATTAGGGGATCGAGCCCTACAGTTAAAAGTTAAGCAGCTAGTGCAACCCAGGGCCAAGACCATCCAAATCACTCTCTAATGTTTTCTCTCTCTCTCTCACGCTGCTAAAGTGCAGTTCTTGAGTAGAAAACCTGGAGTACCCAATCCCTTTGAGTTGTGCTGGATCCTATATTAGCCAAACTAACCTATGGTTCTAGCATTTTGAGGCAGCAAGTCCATAAAGCGGTCTTGTTTATAAAAATTGAAGAATCCATTTTTCTGGTGAATGACGGAGGTATTCATTGCTGACAAAAACCATATATAAAAGGAAAACAAAAAAGAAAAACTAAGTGACCATTTTTAGAATAATGCAGTACCTTACCCCTCTGCGCACCGCATGGAATAATGCTATACAGTTACCGCCTTCAAGGGCTTATTGACTATGCCAAATATTCAACCACCAGTAGCCTTTTGGCGATGTTGAATGAAATCTGGGTCCTGATGTCGCACTGTTCTACTACAGGTACTTCGACCGGGGTATGCATCTACTAATACGAAGGTATGTGACGTCAGATATTAAAAATATCGTTGTTCACATGTTTACAATAAATGCGGTAAAACATTCTCTGGGAAAGGAAATGAGAATACAACCAACCTCTGAAATGCTTTCAACTCGAGCTTCTTACGTAACGAACGAGACTGTTTAGATTGAATGAGGACCTAGAAAGAAGGTTCACGACTGTAGGCGTAAACAATGTACATAAGACTAATTTACCTTTTCAAAATAAACGAAGTTTACAAGACGTTTTGAGTAATCGTCGTCCAGAAAACGTATGCTGGAATGAGTATGTTTACCATACGTTTATTTCGGATATAAGTTACTAATATCCTTAAGACCTACGGGTACGCAGCAGGCATATTATCCCTATGCAATTCGGTCGGAACATTGAGGCCGTCGACTCTGCACAGTTCCAGTTAAGGACAAGAGCGCCAGTGAAAAAATGAAAAACTACAACCCTATCGTTATGACGTATAAAATACAATGTATTATAACATACATTAAGCAAGGCAGTGTAGAAAGTGAAGTTCAGAGTGGCATACGGTTCCAAAGAAGTAATGGGTTGTTAGTTGAAATAAGTGTTACGCATACCACTTTGTAAAGGAAAGCTTGGTTACGTTCGGCACTGCCTTCACTGTAGTGGTAACAACGAAGAATAATTTTCGAACGTGAAAGTGCATTTACCGTCCAAAGGTGTGCAAATGTAGGGAAAAAACTGCCCTCCGTTAAAACAGTTTATAACCCCTTGACATTGTTGCAAAGACATTGTCGGGCGACATCCACCGGCGTCAACAGCGAACAATATTTGAGGAGCGAGCCAGTTTGGTGACCATGTTTGACGAAACAGCTCAAAGGACGAGGGCGAAGATGGTAGTTGGCAAGGTTCCATGACCGGCCACTGATTAGTCGGCAGTTGTGTGACGTCACTAGTCCTAATGGCATAGGTGAGTTAAAAGCAGCTGTCAAAACGGGCAGCTCACTTTATTTGCAAGGTGTAGAGAGGAACAGAACACACAGGGATTCGTGCACCTCGTTTTTGAAGCTGGCAGACTCAAACAATCAAGACAATGCCTCTTTCACGTGATTGTTGGCATCTGCACCCCAAATGGTTTAAGTTATATAATAGAAAACTATCTCGGCGCTATCAATGACACGGAAAAGATGAAATATTGTTTGTGCACTTCCATTTGTTTATTTAACAATGCCGCATACTCTCAATCGAAAGCCTAGCAAACGGGTCAAAATGGAAGCATTTTATGTATATGCCTACATAACAGATTTAGAATGAAGCAATGCGGTCCAAAACATGTAAAAATATGTAATCTTTGTAGAACACCCATCAGAATAATGCGAACGCCAGAACAGTCACATTTAGAAGAAAAAAAGAAAACATAACTGTCAGTACTATTTAATAATAATTGGCGTGAACAATAACAGTGTATACTCTCTCTGCCGTGTGAACAGAAACCAGGAATAAATCTAAAAAGTTCTAGTGATCTCCTGTGACTATAATTATAGCTGGGATACGAATGTCGACAATGTATTCGTGTTTCTCAGGAGTGGGTTTGATTCATTCCATTTTCTTTTTGCACGAGGAAAGAACGAAGGCCTGAAAGCGCCGTTGGAAAGAGAAATACTGTGTTCGTGCTTGTGCCGTTTTATTCGACACTGCGAATACAATATTCACTGGCTGATATCAATTTTGTTATGACGGTGTCGAATTTGAAAAACAAATTTTAGTCAAGCTTGTATTGCTCTAGTCGAGCGTGTGTTTACGTCTGACCGATCTAAAAGAAGGGTGAATGAGTCTGTACAAAAGTATTTGTTATTGATATAACCTGCTACTTTTATTTGAGCGATTTCAATTTTAGTCATGTAGTTGCTATGTAAGAAAACCAGATTATATCATCGTGTAGCGTATTGCAGAACACTAGCGCTCACTGCTCAAGAGCGCATGCATCTTATTGATCGTTTGTGCATTCTTTTTTTGTTTGCCCGTGGCTGCTCCTTACGTTCTTGCGGCGGGTGCGTTTGCAGATACTTCTACGAGCCCTTGGCAGGTAGCACTAAAGGACCCTGCTGGCTGGTAATCGGCACTGCGGGGTCTTTTGCTTTTACCTGGTACTGGCACGACATGGAAAAAGGGGATGGAATCTGGTGCACCCTGAGCGTGCTCGGAATCTCCTTCGAAATTTTCGTAACTCAGGTCAGGAAGTGGACCGTCATAAAGAACCTTGAGGTACGTGGATTTAGGAGAAATAGCGATATTTTTACTTTTTTTCGCCTATCTTTGAATTCATGCTGGAAGTCGTCAGAACTGCAATTACTTCCTTCTTTTTCTTCATCGTGTCATTCATTTTCGGCACAAAGAAAAGTGTGAAAGCTTTCGTCCAACAGAAACTGCCAGTCATCGCGCACAGCGCCGAGTCAAAAAAGGCATTGAAAACAAAGCTAGAGCATAAAACCGTATGGGTGAATATCATGAAGGTGTTGAAATTTTTAGGCTCAAACTCTTGATTTAAAAACCGCACTAAAGAGGCGAGAATGTAGCGCGCTAGATCAGAGTTTCAAGCAGGAAGACTCGATCGAAAGCGCCGTGAGCTTAGAATGCACGGGATGTGGCCAAGTCTAAGAGTTCCTCGAATAAAGCACAGTAAGGCAGATAACTAAGCCGACAGTGTAAGTGAGTTCCTACGAAGAATACAACTCGAACCCAATCGTAGAAAAACTTCGGAGAGTTTCACGATATCAAGGCTCACAGAAAGAATACTCCGTCTGCTTACATTGCCTGTTGAGGGCCCTCTTTTCCTGTTTTGCTTATAAACAGACTCGTTTTGACTCGCTACGTTAATTCTGTGACGTCTTTGGAAGCATGAAATAAAGAGGAGGGGCGATATTAACAAAGCAGACTAAAGGACGGACGCGCAGAGGGGGCTAATGAAACACAAAAAGTTAGCGAAGATAGATGGAAAACCTCAATCCACCAGTAAACGTTTCGACAAAAGGGCTTGCCCTGTGCGTATTATATAAGGGCGAACTTGCGGTCTTCTTACGGAAGCGTTAGCTAGCGGTCAAGGCTCCCCTTCTTCATTTCATTGAATGCCAATAGCAGCTGTGAAATTTACGGTACTGTCTTCCACCAATTTTGAGGAAAAAAGCTAACGACGAGTGGGGATTATAGGGAAGCTTGCGCTGCAGCGAAATATTCATGCTGCTTCTAATATGAACTTAGCTTGAACGGACTTGGTACTCGTGCTGTTACCCGAAATCTTTGTTTTAGTGAGTAGCACAAGAGAGATATACGCAACCGCCGTCTCGCTGGTTGAATTCCTCTACAGACGCGGTACCTCGGCACGGCTGGACGAATGCGAGAGGCAGCAGCTCTACTTGGTTCTCCTCACTACCTCCTCACCATCCTGGCCTGCCTCTTCCACCTCGTTGAAGTCGAAGTCTGCTTCATCGTGTGCCGAAAGATTCTGCTCGGTATGTTCATCCCGTCAAGACTGCAGTAAATTGGCATAGTTGTCATCATAATCATAAGGCAAATAGCATCCTGCCTTTAAGGAAAAGCAGGTCATTTTTTGTGTTGAAAATGGTACGCTTCAATCAAGCCTTGTTATAATGGCTTTTCTTTGGCATCCATAGAGAGATTTTCTGTCTCTGAAGCTTTCTGGGCCTGCGCATAAAAAGTGAATGCCTTATTGCGATATAAAGCAAAGTGTGGGTGTCGTCACAAGTAGAAACGACCAATTGCTTCCGACAAACTACGTAATTCAAATATATCCATAAACTGCGGCTTGTAAATGAGCTAAATGTACGAAAATACTGCGTTTGGAGATATAAATGTTTTTAAGAAACAGAACAGCCAGCGGAAAAGCGAACATAAAGGGGTATCATTGCTCACATAGCGTCAGGAAAAGTCGGATTCTGGGGTACAATAAGCTTGATAGGTTTTGGATTTGCGGCAATTGCAGTACTGCGCCAGTGTTGTTTTTTTTTTTTCAACTAAGTCTGCAAAAACTAGACACAACCACAAGACGTGGGAGTTCAATGCCTTATTCATTTAAACTTTGGCCCAAGAAGACAGATTCATGATAGTCTGACTGGATATAGACTGGATATTTTTCATCATAGTGAATTTAGCCAAAGTACACAAACTTTCCGCTCTTACTCGGATAGGGAAGTAGTAGAGACCGGTTTTTTGGAAGCAGCTCCTTCAAGTTGCAATTTGCGTCCAGAGAACGTTGTGTTCAAATTCATTCCATTGAGCTGATATTTCTTTTTACACTTTCTACTACAGGATTCCCATTCCCTCTTGTTCCCGTACTGGCTGGCTTGTACTGTGCCTGCCACGTCGCGTCCTATGTTAAGGAGTGGGAGGAGACGGAAAAAAAGAAGCAAGCCTAAACGGCGGCCATGATCTTCAAACTCTGCAGTACATACCCATATTCATCGACTAGGAACAAAAAGAATTCTCTTATACCCTACTACTGAGAATGCCTTCCAGTTAGTGCTGCCCAATCATTGTTTATCCTTATCGAGACAATAAACTTGTTAAATAAGAAAACATTTGCGGAACGGTTTTCCAGCATGCCTACCCTGAAACGATAATTAGTAGCTCAAGCGTATTATGGATGCATCTAATATTTCACAAATTTCCTCCGCGTCACGACCTCTATTACGACCAAAATTAATTCCTACACTCATATTTGACAACAACCGGCAAAGTGAATTATTTCACAAACATGTGAATATCAACAGCAGCCTTGGCCTGCTCTGATATACGAATATCACAAGTTAGACTCCTTCCCACATCAGATTCTTTGCATTATACAACAGCCAGCTTCCTGTATTGCATTATTCCAGATTAGCGGCTACCATTCAATTGTAAACCAAATGCTAACCTATCGGCTTTCACTAATAATAACCAACTCGCTGTCGGAAACCATTCAATATTCACCGGGTTCAGCTGCTCTAGAATCTATTTTTCATGAATAAATTCTGCAGTGTTGCAAGCCCCGTTCTGTGTTTCTTCCGGGCGCACTCTTTGTTGCTGCTGCAGAATTTTTCTGTCCGTCCGTCCGTCGGGCCCAGTAAAGAGCCCCAGCAGGCAGGCCAATAATTAGAAAACGAAGTGCGAAACACTAAGTACAAAAACATAAACATGAACCTAAACAAGTGCTAAGCAAGATGCAGCAAGACAGCAAGTCAGTGGACGGTCTTTTCTAAGGCATCAATGCCAGCGAGTGATGATAATGCCAGCTTATTTGACTCGTTTTGGGTACGCCAGAAAAAATTAAACCTGAAGACGTTTGTTCTCGCAGAATAAAGTATTAATGACTCAATGTATCTCTTTCTTTTTGCCCCGGACGTTATTTGTTTAAAATACAAATCATGTGTAATTCGTTATGCCTGCGTTGTATAATTCGTCTACAGGAAAGGAAAGATGCAGTATTAAACTCGCGGAATCGCGATATCATTCTCACTGTAGACAAGGGGAATTATGAAGAGCGTTTCATGATCCGGCGCGTGACGCGCCATATACAGGGATGCCAGACCAGCTCGAATTTATTTTCCAGAGAGTATGGAGCGGTTTATAGCCCTTCAAAACGTGGCTGCAGAACCTCCCGAATGGCTCTCAAGCGCAGAGCCTTTGTTGTCGCTGCGGAAGTTTTAAAGCGACGAGGTCAGTCTAACACTGGCTGATCATGACATTCATTCATGTACATTACCTTGTATCTTTTTTCATGTCTTGATGGGATTTTCCTTTTGTGTTATGTCGTGTGCCAAAGCAAGGCAATAAAAAAAAACAATCCATGCGTGGCGCAGTGGTAAAGCGCTGGGCTGGAGATCCAAAGGATGGAATTTCGAATTCCGGTGAAAGACAAGGTTTATTTGCCGACACGGCTACTAACGACAGCGCGAGACATTAAAGCATTTCGCCTTAAAAGAACGCTATTCGCTCCCCGGAACATCTTTTAGTGACAATTTTTAACTACACTGATTGATAACGTTTTCACTCAAATGTAGAAAGGGGCATATGTTCCTTCTCTTTCTTTAGAGTGTGGTCAACCTGAATTCGTTAACATTGGTAGGAGTAAGAACGTTTTTTCTTCCACATCAGCATTGCTCATTCGCTTACAAGGGCAGCCTCTGTGAAAGAGGATTTGTCGTGCGCGAATGCATGTAACTTTTGTCTTTGTAGTGTCAAATTGCAGCCGACAGAGCAGCTGCTTTCTAGTGCTTTGGCTCAAGTCCTCGTAAGTCGGATGTTTGTGCACTTGATTTATATTTGGCGCAGTAACGTATTAATACAACTTTTACCATTTCCCCCCTCTTATTTCCACTTCTATCTATTTTCACGCTGCGAGGATAGCAACCCACTTAATACCAGTGCACCGGTCGGTGCACTTTCATAAGTTTTCTTCAGGCAACCGGTAAATGGAATCCCATTTGCAATACATTATGGCTCAGTTTGCGCAGGTGGTTGGGTATGTACCTTCATATCAACATAAAGCCGTGACGCCACCACACGCAAGCCTACGTTATAACAATTTCCAGGTCAATACTCTAGCCTGTGGGGTGCTCAAATCCGTTACCTTTACTTTTACTGCCGGAATGCTTGATGAACCATGTTCACAGGGGTAACTGAAGTTTCAAACCTGTAAAACAAGCTCTGAAAAACAGCTTTTTCTTAGCCTTTTCGAGTTCATCTGTGATATATAACGGTAATAGTTGCCACTTTACTCAAAATATTCCAATGAGCTAAGTGCCAATCTTTTCGGTAGAGAGTTGAGTGCTACGCTCAATAATTCAGTGTCGGGATGCAAACACTATGGCACAGGGAGACGAAGATCATTGGCATAATTCACGTGAGGGCAGACTTGAGATGAAGAGCCGGCTACCGTACAGTTAATTAAGCGTGTGGTCATTTATGAACCAGACGATCGCATGTCAAGCTAGAAGGGCGTTTTCATTTTGCCAGCTCCACATAGGCACCTACAACATGCACAACCATGCATGCGACAGGAGGACTGAAAGGCAATGAAGTGTAGTATCGAACGTCATAGCCCCAGATGGTCGTCATTAGTAGATTTCATTGGGCTTATCCGGTTAAACTGGCCCTAAGTAACAAGGCATGACAACGCTTGTTGCATGTATTAATTTGATGTCGTTGTCTGGTGTTTGCCAGAATTACATTTGTCTTTTATATTATATTAGCTATTTTAGCAATGCGTTGAAAGTTGATTTCTAGCATTGCTATCCTAGAGGATACGTCACAAACTTTTAACGCCGATTTCGCGTTGTTCGTGGTGCATCGTTCCACCGTGTGCTATATTGTTTATATTGCATTTTTTTTTCGCGCTATGTTTGCTATATAATCATTGCGTTGTGCGTCATGCGCTGCCTCAATCACAGCTCTGTATTTTGGCCATTTTGTTTTTCTCTTATGGTTCAAAACCTCCGCCATCAACTCCATCTATTTATCCATACTACTGCGTTAACGGAGAACAGAATGCACCTGTGCGCCATAAGACGGACACTTCTTGTAGCAGAAATGTTCCTTGTGCCCTTCACTTTTCCGTAACTGATAGCTCGTAAGCAGCTGTTTTCATGGTACAGATTTATCTCAAAAACAAGCATTTATAAACGGCTGTATTTGTGTCGTAGGGTTGCTCTTGCAAGTAAAGAAAAACGAACTTAAAATAGAAAACGAACGAACTGTGTTGCAAGAAAGTGCAGCTGACAACTCCACAAACTAAGACACAAATAAATATAGTTCACATAGTGTATCAAGTTAGTTGGCGCTACAAGTGAACATCACAAATATATAGGCCAACAAAGATTACGGTAACAAAAACAGCAAAGTAAAACTACGTGCAAAAAGGAAGAACTGGAGGCAAAAAAAAAAAAAAAGAGATAAGGGCTGCTTGCTAGGGCCCGAAAACAACGCTGAGTGAAATGGAGGTACGATCCATGATTAAATGGTCACGTGGCAACAAGGATACCCCGCAGGTAAAATTTTGGTGTTTCTTTCCTAAAGCACGCGCTAAAACAATATAACATAAGCCTCTGTGCAAAATTATCTTCTCCGACATAATAAATAGGCAGCATTACATAATTACTTTACACTGCACATGCAACTTCACTGCGCTACAATTATTCCCTCTTGGTCAACAAACGCGTCTGAAGTGCTGAACGATGGCATGCTGACCACCAGGCGGATCAGTATGCCATCGTTCAGCACTTCAGATCCGGTGCCTTTCCTTTCAGTATTCTTTTATTCTGTATGATTTGAAGCTTTCAGAAAGATACAATGACCCTTAGGTTTAAGCGAATGGCCCATATATATATATTGTAACGAGTACAAGGCAGCGAACACTGAACCGATCAGTTCCACCCACTGCACTGTATCGTTCTCTTCTTTCTCGGTTCCGCGAGGCACGCTGCAATATATATATATATATATATATATATATATATATACAGATCAATTAAGGGGAAATGAGGGTGCTCGTTATAATACATGAAGGAAAGAAGCCAACAGTCGGCGAGACCAAGGAAAGCGTTGGGGATGGTACTTTGTCTTTTTTTTTTATTTTTTTTTAATGTTTACTTGGATAATCACAGAAATTAGTAATGAAATCTCTTTAGGGGAAAGATAATTAAACACAAAGTAGAAGAAAAAACAACGTGCCGATGGTGGGATCCGAACCCACGACCTCCGAATATCGCGTCCGGTGCTCTTCCAACTGAGCTACATCGGCCGCTGTCCCCCCTGCTACTTGCTTGGGTATTATTACCCAATAATAATAATACCCAAGCAAGTAGCAGGGGGGACAGCGGCCGATGTAGCTCAGTTGGAAGAGCACCGGACGCGATATTCGGAGGTCGTGGGTTCGGATCCCACCATCGGCACGTTGTTTTTTCTTCTACTTTGTGTTTAATTATCTTTCCCCTAAAGAGATTTCATTACTAATTTCTGTGATTATCCAAGTAAACATTAAAAAAAAATAAAAAAAAAGACAAAGTACCATCCCCAACGCTTTCCTTGGTCTCGCCGACTGTTGGCTTCTTTCCTTCATGTATATATATATATATATATATATATATATATATATATATATATATATATATATATATATAGTATATATATATATATATATATATATAGTATATATATATATATATATATATATATATATATATATATATATATATATATATATATATATATATATACTATATATATATATATATATATATATATACTATATATATATATATATATATATATACTATATATACCTTAAATCTTTATACTACACCTTGAAGCGAAGTTTGATATGAAGCTTCGCAGCAGTCGCTACCTAATGGTTCTAGATAGTTGCAGCTAGCTACTCCTTCTAGAAGAGAATTGTGTGCTCCGCTTCTCTCTGGTTGGTATAACGCCAATAACGATACTCCAACCTAACGACAAGGCCATTTTCAAAGTCAATTCCATGTTACCTCTCTACGAAAGGTGATAGTAATCGGAGGCGTTTTTCTGTTCCCGATTAACACCGACAGGTCGGTTCACTGACTTGTTAAAGCAATTCCTGCAAAGTAATATCCTGTGTATTCTGTGCCTCTAACATGAAGCCTGCATTTGTTTACTGTGTCTCCGCCCTGTTCTCACCCACGCTGAGAGCAATCTGCAAGAAGAAAAAGGAAAGATGCTTACACCGTGCATTTTAAAATCGCCGACTGGCAGCGAGGCTACAAAATAAAATCCGGCAGATGCGTGCTATGCTTTTCTTGTAGCGAGAAAAAACCCGTGGATGTTTGTCGCAAATGATGAGTTTGTCTCTGCCACGACATTAGACCTTTTCTCTACACATGTGCGCCGCCTGTCAGCTGGCGACCTTATCGCTCATGCTCTTTGTCCGACTAGCACTGCTCGAGATCGCCTAGCTGATGCCACTCCGCTATAGTCTCTCACCCGCCATTCGGAAATAGTTGTAAAAACAAATTACGAAAAGAGAAATGGCGTCCCCCATAACTTTACGGGCCTAGCTCTTTTTGCCGATCTGCGCACGTGTCTCAAGTAAGTGACTAGTGAGCGTTGTCATTACCTATAAAAAAAGAAAGCTGCAATGCACTCTGTGTAAGAATGCTACATATTTATACAATGCTGACATTAAGTACAATGATACTTTCATGTCTCGCATGCCAGTTTGTAATTAAAACCAGGTCGATTCAGCTTCTTTGACGGCAACCAAGAGAAATATGTATTATTCCTTCGGCAAGAAAGCAATTGTTCAAAATAAAACAGGACATCTGTATTTAAGAAATGGGCGCTTGTGAGCACGTGTTCTTGTGTGTATTTGAAAGGGTGCGTGGAAGATTGTGCTTGCGCATGCGTGATCGTGTTTTCGTAATTGTGTGTGCTTGTGCGCGTGTCTTTCTTAGCGTCTGCCGCGTGCGTGAAAAAACAGTTTAGAAAAACGGCAACCGCGACTGTGAAAAGCAACCTGACGTTTTTCGATTATTCCGTGGGGGCCGTAGTCTGCACGAGACATGCCAGCTGGCAGAGGTTCGGCGACTGAAAGAAGGCGGGCTGCCAATACGGAGCAACAAAACGAACCTCACAGGTATGCAAGGTGCAGCCCCAGGGTTACCTTTTAGTGCCTTTGTTTATCAGGCCTTTATTTTTATTGAACAAGTCTTATTGAAAACACGCTAATTTAATCGTCTACGCTCAATTCAGTGGGACCTGGAATTGTGTGGTACTTCTTCACTGGTGCACCGGCCTCTCAGGCTTTGTCTACGTCATTTGGAGATATGCCAACGATAAAGCGAGTGAGTGACCATTGTTGCATCATCTACACTAAATTCTAATGTTAAATATGTAAGAAACTACACCTCGAAAGATTGTGTTGTGCACAATGTTTACTGCAGAAATAAAAATGTTACAACAAGACCTAAAATAAAAACAGTATTTACAAAAGGAATTATCATTCACTTTATCTATGTGTTATATGTTCAAAGCTATTGTAGTCATTTCTAACTCAATCCAGGCGCATGCTTTTGTTGGTCGATCCGCAGTTCTTTGCAACCGAACTCTCTTGGAGTTCCTAACCGCTAGCTCCTGTTCACTTTGGAGAGGTTGAAGGCACGACATTGAGCTCGCACGTGGGCAGCTTTCGCCACACTTTACTGATGACTGACTAGAGCGCTGACTGCCAAAAGTAGCCCTGAAAAGGGAAACGCCGACAGTGGCAAGGCAAAACCGTAAAACAAATACACTATAGAAAAGCAATACCTATTTGAATTGAATACCGAGCGCTTAGAACGCATGTCAACGATTTGCTAAGCTGAAATATTTCTAGTAGATAACAGCGTACATTCAGTGCTTATGAAGTATATAGAACTGTCTTTAATAAGGCACTCTCAGTCCGGCCAAATACACGAGCATATATGAATGCCAAATTTAAGCTTTAGGTTTCTATTACACTCACAGACTTGATGACTATTTTCATTATGTAATTATGTAATGTATATGTGCATCGGAAAGGAAAAATGTGACGAGCTAAGACCAAAGAGATGAGGTAAACATTTTAACGGGCCGTGTAATTGCAATGTTTCGATATTCCCCTTAGAAGCCTTTTCCCGCAACGACATAAGGTGCCTCCTGTCCTCTGCTCTCTGTCACGCACACACCAACCAGAGGCCCTCTAACCAAGTTTTTCTTTAAAGACAATCAGCACTCAATATCTTTCAATTCACTGCCATTCGAACCCGACAAAAATATGCAGCGCTGGCAGATATCTAAAATTAATTTTATGTAAAATGTTTCACAAAATGGGTAGGATTAAATGAAACATTAAGCTGTCTTCGCTCTCATGCGTGATCGTAAAAGACGCCATCCGGCAAATAAAATTGATATCAGTTACGGTTGCCTACACTAGTAAACAATTTCTTGGCCGCAGAATATATTTTCTCCCCTTTCATTTCTGCGCCTTTAAGAATGAGTGGCACAGTTATACAAAAGCGAGTAACAAGCTCATAAAACAAATTAAACCGGCTTTTTTTTTACAATGCGCCTTTACTATCGAAGTGACTTCATCATTTCATGTTACGCTTCATGTTCCCATCATGCACGATATTCATAATTAATTGCTACCCAGCCGTTCCATGAAGCGCCACACCGTTCACAACAATGTGCATGTGATAGTTTAGGTAAGCGCTCTCAAAGTTATGTATGAGCGTGGCTTGGACCATGGGACAGTATGAAATTGAAGAATTTGGAGAAGTAAAAGGCAAATAGGAAATATAGTCGCTTACATCAGCAAACATGACACAGTCCAGCAGCATTTACTATACAGGTTATACGCCCCGAAGTCGCCTCATGACTTCCTCTGCTCACCAGATGAGTACGCGAGAACATAATGTTCACTACAGCTTTGCTCACACTTCCCGTCAAGCACACACGCAAAAATATGCGACGCGTTGATGGAGCCGCTTACGTATAGCCTTGACGCAGCCCTGGTAGGCGGCACAACATTAAGCGGCTCGCCTAAGCATAGGCGGTCACAAATGCGAGAAAAAAGCAGTTGCTTCTGCGGTCGTTCGGATTTCGTCGAAGTTCTGCAAACGCTGTGGAAAGCAGCTGTCGAGCAGGACACCTACTTTCATGCAGAGAAGGTGCCTTATTTGAAGTGTCGTTTTATGATCAATTCTAGGTGTTCCTGCTATTCATAACTACCTTTTTCAAACTATTCTCTTCGGTGGATCAGTGGAACGCCGCCTAAACTTCGCCCTGCCAACATCGTTTCCTTTTTTGCGTGCACTCTGAGGCACCAATAAAAATAGCGAAGGGACAAGACACGGGCCGCGAAAAGACATGCATGAGTGCTCGTGTGTGTCTTTTTCGCCCTTGTCTCCTCGGTGCGCTATTTTTATTTGACATGTGCTATCAGCAAGCCCGACCTGCCACCTAATGGAATATGAGAGACAAACTCGGACAGCCCTTAAATATATTTTACGACAAACATTTTCTATGCACTTTTCAACAAAGTAAAATTCAAAAGCCTTGTTAGGCACTCGCAATCGATAAAAATGCTAGCAGCGTTCTTCAGTGGCTTGCTTTCTATAGTAGTTATTGCAAAAACAAGCCAGAAGACGTCCCTCTGCATAGGTATAAATATTCAGTGAAAGGTAGATCAAATTAAACAACTCCGGCATGATCATTCAAACCGTCAAGGTTGGAGTGCTTCTCTTTATGCAGTAATCGTATATTCTCAGGGTTCTTAAAAGCGAAAAGGACTCTTGCTTTGTGCTGAAGTAAGATTTTCGAATTAGTGACTCTGTAGCGCGAATTTGAAACTGTGAGAGTTCTGCTATTCAACACAGCGCTGCAGAACCGTGTCCCTCCGTTAAGTACTTTCCCTCCAACCGCAGTTAAAGTGTCAAACGAGACTGACGCAGTGCCGGTACCATTAATTCTTTATGGCCACATTCAGTTAAAACTATAAATGAGGCCCATGACGTTGACGCATTTCAAAAGTATTTCATTACATTTTCTTGTTCATCACAAATAAACTGTGTAGTGCTTGGGTATAATGGAAGTCGCCGCCCATAACTGTCATTTAAGTGTTACTGTGCAATGCAAGTAAATTCCCCCTCCAGATGTTGACTGCTATGTGCTGCTTTGTCTTTTGTACGCTAAATATTTTTCTCTGTAACTCTTTATTAATTACTTCCACATACTTCTCGCTGGTCTTTCAGACACATCTCTTCCGAACGAGATGCGGCAAGATTTCAGACCTAGTCCGTATGGTTTTTGGCGAAAGCAGGTACGTTATGCGCATTTTGGACAACAGCATACCAGATATCGCAGGTAACTTAAGTATTATATGTGTGTTAAAAAATAAAATATTTGAGGTCGGCCAGGCACGCTATTCGCATACAGTTTCCATCCGTCTAGTATATCACAGGCATTTGTTTTTTGTTTTGCAGTTTATTATTCATTTAACTAAGTTAATTTAAATTGCTAAACATTCACTTTGACCTATAAACGAGATACGCAAAGGTATAGAGTCCCTTTAGAAACCCATATTCTACTATTCGCGATAAGGAAAACCTCACGTCTATCTTTTTTCCTAAGCTGAAAAATAAAAACACAGCAAAATTCGAGAAAAAATCACGTGACTAGCCCATTCGAGTGCCACAATTGCGCTACCCTCAATCACATTTGAGCGAATGAAATCTGCTCCATGGCTCCATGGCTCCACCGTTACTCCATGGCACCATTGCAGAGGCAAGCCCAGATGTCCCCAATGGTTTCCTTTCCCGTGTCAGCCATTCCAGCGCCTGCTCTAAAATGTTTCTGTACATCGAGGCGGCGCTGGCCAGCCGGCGCACATGGCGGTGCAAATCGCAGCAAGCACGAACAGCTCGGTGCAACCATCGCCACCATATAAGCCTACCGCTGCATGAGGTCACCGAGTCGTGGCAGCAGCGGATTTCGTTCGTTCAAACTGGATTGAGAGCCGTCCGATCGCGGCGCATAGATAAGCTAGTTAGCTAGTTACGTGATTTTGTTTTGCATTTCGCGGGAGGCCGCAAAAAAAAAATACACGAAAGGCTTTCTTTACTAGACATAATGAAAGGAGGGTATCTGAAGGTTCTCCCCGGCTTTTCAATTCACATTTATTGTCGAAGTGAATATTTAAGTAATTTGGAAGATTATCTTAGTAACTATTTAATTGTAAATAAAAAATTCGTGCTGCGTGCGAGACAGCTGGCAGCTGAGTAGAAATAAATTCCACGTCCTAACCCCAATTTTTATTTTTTAACTGTTGGTTAAAATTCCCTAGTACACCCGGCATACACAATACATGTACTGGGGCTGCAGATGCAGTGGCTTTATGGAGCGTTGTTCATTTGTTCTCGGGAATATGTTCCAAAATCATGGCGTGTTTTAGCACTTACTTAAATTCTTTTTTTGCACAACAACGTCGGACCCTTCAGATTAAAAGCGCCCAATTGATGTCGTGACTTTGTCTTTACCTCATGAGTGTTTACTTCGCGCAGTTTTCTTTCAAATTTTAGCGAATTAAACAAAAAACATCTTAACAGCACCAATGGGCTTTTGTTGCATAGCAACTAGTGAATGAGTGCAACTTTATACTGACGAAGTGATCTTTGTTTAGAAGGCATCTGTGCTCAGCCAACAGATAACAGGTAATTATACCATAAGTGGCATCTACTTCACATTTAGAATTTAATATAAGTGCACTGGATGAACAAAGAAGAGGCTGAGAGCAGCGTCCCTTGTCCGTCTGTGACAATGCTGATTCGCTCAAAAGGGCCAGAAACTTATGCTTTTGCTTTTTAATTTCTCCTGTTTGTTTATTTTATAAATTCCCTTTCAACGTGATGGCCACATGGCGCGCAGGACATGACGAGTTTGGACTGGCAAATAGAGCGCTCGTTCGTCTTGGCCACATGGAATTGGCTACTGATCCATCCCCTGCTGGCACGGGCGACAGCCTATGCTGCTCCGACGGTGAGTTCCTAAAACTAAAAATGAAAAAATGCATTTATATACTTTTTCCCAGAATTTGCATGCAGCTATAACATTAGAACCACCACATCTGTAACCAAACATGGGCAAGCCTAACTCAAATTTTAAATATGGAATGCGATTTCACTGCGTTAAATATCTCAAAAAACGCATTCAGTCGTGAACAAAAGGGCAAGATATTTTTTATCTTCACCTGACAAAAACTTGAGCATGAGCAAAATGGGAAGACAGTACTGCATTTTTACACGATATACATCCAATTTAAGCTATAGTCTTTTTCCCTCAACAGATTTAGCTAACTACTTTTTTCACTGCCAGAAAGTATCGACAGTATTGTGGGTTTTCATTTCAAATAAGGCACCAAGTCTAAAAAAATGTTCGCCACCAAAAAAAGAAAATAATGCTAGCCAATAGTATACTTCGCGTGCAGGCCTTTTTTTTGTCTCTGATTACTGCTTGCCATATCTGAGGCATACATGGCAGTAATTGAATTACAGTAATGAAATTACTGTAATTTGATCACTTTTCTCGGTAATTTGTAATTTCTTTTTCGGGTTGGTAATTTAGTAATGTAATGAATTACTTTTTGGCAGTAATTTCGCAGCAAAAGTAATTAATTCCTTTCGAAATTACTTTTACTAAAATGCGCCACTACTCCTTCAATAGATGACGAAGTAGAGTGCCGCGAAAGCAGGAACGACGTGCGGCAAGAGAAGCCAGCGTAACGGATCAGCAAATGGGAATAGAGATGAGCAGAATAGTGCGTCTGAGACCTCCATTCTCCAAGCAGCAGGATACAAGGCATCAAGGGAATCCCGAAGGGAGAGATGGTGCAAGAAGGCTGGAGCTGAAAACTAGTTTGGAGCGCGGCGTAGCGGCACTCCCTGTTGCGTCGGCTAGGGCACAGTGGTGCCTGGTCACACTCAACACCACGGGGCGAAGGAGAATTGGGGTTGGGGGAAATAGGCAGAAGGGTCCATGACGTGAGGCGCCGGGGCTTGAGCATTACTGAGCAGTGAGCACAAATGTGCCGACATCGATACTTGGGACTGCGGAAGCAATAAATAAGCTAGCTTCTTCAGGGCCTTCAAATGGCGGAGACAGCTCCGGGCCAGCAAGACGCTGGGTTCGCCGGTTATTTCAGGACCGTTCGACCGTGTTTATTACTATTTTATGTTTTTGCGGTAGTTTTGTTTTTGCAATGGCACGTACTGTAGGAGAAAGAAGGAATAGCTCTCTGGGGCGGAATATGGCGGGAAGACGAAAGATTGTGTGTGCTTCGCGTCTGGAGAACAAGTTGTTTTGTTTACTAGCTTTGCTTAGTTTTTGCATGGATGGAAACTAGAAAGTAATTTAATTACTCAGTAGAAGGAATTGTAATGTAATTTCATTACTTTTTGGGAGCAGTAATGAGTAATGTAGTTTAATTACTTTTCTGCGATTTTCAGCAAAGTAATTAGTAATGTAATTTAATTCCTTTTCAAAAGTAATTTTGCCATGTATGATCTGAGGCATAGAGTCCAGAAAGCTCTGAGTAACTGCCTAGTCTACGTTTCCCTGCTCTTGCAGCAGCTGATTGAAATTTTTATCTGCTCTATCCCCTTTTTGTCTATTAAACCAAGGATGAAGCCTACGGAGATATATTTCATTTGAGTACTTTCAGCACACTGGCTTATCAAATTCATGAGGTCAAGCCTCTTTTTCTACCAATTTCTCACAAGAATACCAGTGTTTTGGGTCAACGTTCTTTATAAACGCATATCCGAGGCCAAGATGCTTCCATCTCTGGAACTTTTCTCTCCTATCGATTTTTATATAAACGTTTCTGCTCATCACACTTCAAATTTCGCGAAAGAGGACACTTCCAAGAAAGCAGAACCAGTCCCATATAGTAAAATTACCACCTCTATGGTTAGACGTCGAAACTTGATGGCAAGGTTTCAATAAAGTGTGTTGGGGCAAAGTATGCAATGAATCCTATCATTGCCATGCGTAAAAGCTTCGATTCATCTAACAGCATCACAATTTTTTATATGCCACGTTTCCACACAAGGTGTTCACTTGCCTTTATTATCCTGGAATCACGATTGCTTTCGCGGGTCGGGTGGTATTGAGCTGCGCTTCATTCTTTTTGCTCAGCACATAGCGTTTTACGTTTCACAGTTCATAGGGCTGCTTTTGACCGTGGAACCAGGGAAAGAACTTCGTAAGTGTTGGTAAGCTAGGGTCGTGAGTTTTATTTGCTGCTGCGAAAAAAGAAAGTTTTTTTTCGGCAACGCATTTTGTTTATCTGGCCTATGCCGAGGATCGAAGATTAAAAAAATAGACCAACTCTGAGTCTTTATAGCGTCAAAGCTTGCAAATCTTCGAAATGCGTCACTCTGCAAAACACTGGTGTGTGGCCGGAGATTGATGGAGGGTAGCGATTCGTGCTGGTTGTTCTATGTAGTTCATTGCTATACTCTATTACAGCGCACATAAAACAAAAACGCAGGAGGAGGAAAGCTCTTGCACAGCCTTCCTCCTGTGTTTTTGTTTTGTGTGCACTACATTAGAGTATAGCGATGGCCTAGGATATTTACCACTTGAAACGTTGTAGGGATTTTAAACCCTGCCCATCGCTTATAAAAATGTGCATTTATACAAGTAGACATCAGACATATTATATGAAATTTAGCAATTTAGCAATAATTTAGAAAAAGCGGAAAAGCGAATGCTTGTAAAAGCTCGTTTGAAAAAATAAACGTAGAAAACGAAACAAAATGAGACAGTTTCGGCCTAAACTATAGTTCTGGAAGAATCAAACGGAATTATAGCACCAAAATACATTCAGATGTAGTAGAGCCGTATGTTACACATATATAAATTTTCAAAACATGTCTTTGTTAACTAATGTGCATGTGAAAGTGCACAGAGAAAAAGCCCTGCAAACCATAGGAAAGGAAGTCGGAACGAAGTAGCCGGGGACTAATTGGGGCAGATTGAATTTTGAAATCTTCATAATGGCCTCGGCAACTCGTGTCACAAACGCTCCCGGGTATTTCATGATTTATGAACTCGTCATTTGAATCAGCTTACAGTCAGCAGACAGGAGCAAAGTTGTATTCATAGCCGAGAACCCTTTTTTCTGGATTTTAAAGTGTAAGCGTTAAATTCCCCGTCCCCATAAAACCCGGCAACGAAGTTGTTTGCATCGATGTTGTGAGCAAAATGTCACAGGCGTGACTGGCAGGTGGTAGTTGGCAGGTGACATAACCATGCACCGACTGATTGTGTGACGTCACGTGACCACAAGACATGGCAGGTTCGGTAGGCGTTGACAACTCTAGCTTCGAATTGAAGGTGAGATCGGAAGGCAGAATTCCGGGGCTTTTGACTTTCGAGACACACGCAGTGCCCGTAGGTCACACAAGTGTGCTCTTACAGCGTGGTTAAAGCGAGACTTTTTACCTAGACATCCAGAGACCTTCCTTGTAGTCTGTTAGCTTAGAACTCTGCTAATTGGTATGTGCGGGATATTTGAGGCAAAATTAAAATATTAGTGCTATACAAGTAGCAAAGTGCATGTCGTGTACGCCAACGAGGATCTGCGATAAGAGTTAGCAAACGGAAGCCATTAAGGCTGCTGCGTCGTGCCCTTAAGGGTTCCTGAAATGCTACTTGCGGTAAAATTCTAATGCCATAAATTCATAGAGGTAATATTTGTGAGTATTCGAGCCAAATTTGGGGGCATTGCGTGGAGCCGATAATTTGCTAATAATTTTTAATGCTCCTGGTGACCGCTCTCAAGAGATTGGGGCGACACATTTCCGCGTGCAAACCTCCCCACTGACGTCAGTGGGGCAGTTCGGCACGCCCGCTGATTAGACGTCCCCAAGTTACATGGGCGGGACGGGGCCCGGTGGGACGCCGTCGCGACTTGTTTTTTCTCTTTTTCTTGCGCGCCGACTTGGGCCGAGTTTCATTTGCGATCGCCCTCATGTTCGGTGCCAGTAAAGCTAGACTAAACATTTTTTTGCGCTGCAGAATGGACTAATAGAATACCTATTTCTCGTGCGCATTTCGTAATTTGAGTAAATAGCTTTTTGATATAGGCCCTTTAAAGGCTGTAATTAAAAGTCCCTCGCCACAATTTTTAGCTTCGGCAGGCACAACTCACCATGGTTGCTTCGCAGCAGTACCCTGGCTTCACTACCAATATTAAAGCAGGTCGTTCTATTGGTTCGATAGAGTTGGCTAAAACTTTCCTTTGCAAAAGCTGCCACAGAAAACTCTTAACTCCTGTAGTAATCTCGTCTTTTGCACAGGTAAAATCCTAGTTGGGAAAGAATCTGAACAAAAGTTGTGTTAATATGTTTGCAAGATTTTGAAAGAGAATTCGTCTTCAAAATTACAGGTCGTCTTATTCGGGCTAGCTGGAAAAGCGATCCTCAAAACCTCAAACGACTTGCATTATAAAGAACAACATTGTGCAGCTTAAACAAAGGACCAGGGAACGAAAGGGCGCGTGCGGTACATGTACGTGTTATTTTTTCCACGGTCTCTTGTTTAAGTTACGCTGTTTCCTCCTTTAATATGCAATACCAAATCGTTCCCTATGCTATGGTACTATCTTGCATTATACCACCATCACTGCAACTTCACCTTGACTGACAAACGTTGCACTCTTCTGCTCTGATAGCAGTCACCGTGGCACATCGTGAAAATACCCGTGTTGTCTGATGGAATAAAGTCTGCGTAATTCCGAAACACAGTCCCTTAACGATCTCCCTCAAACAGTGCCTTCAGCAGTTCTAGAAAATATGTCCACACGAAGAGAAAGTCGAAATTGAAGTGGTGATCACTGATAGCGCCCGATCTTCATACATGTGCACTACGTAAATTTCTCTCCTGGCATACCCCAAGACCCCTGTATGAATTCATTTGAACCCGTCTTTCTTATAAACGACTCATAATTCTCATCAGCTTCTTTTGTCGTATGCATGATGTACCTAAATCCAAATATTACCCTCTGAAGAGCGATTTTATTGATTTCCATGCAGCTTTGAACATCATCTTATTTCCCTCTAGGTATCTTAAATACTCTTCCCTGGTTTCTAGTTGCACAAGTTGAGCTGTCCCTCTGAAGAGCGGTTTTATTGATTTCCATGCCGCTTTGAACATCATCTTATTTCCCTCTAGGTATCTTAAATACTCTTCCCTGGTTTCTAGTTGCACAAGTTGAGCTGCTTCCGCAGCCAAGTATAAGAGCTGAAATCATTTTTACGAGGAAGTTTTAAGCCCCTAAGGAAACATACATGACGCTTTCCCTCCCCACTATGTAGTTGCTGCCCATCTTCTACACCGTATACTCAGCGCTGTTCGTGACAGCGCTCCTGGGCGTGGAAGTGGCGGCCGTCATCGTCATCCTGCACGCCTTGTTCATCATTGTGGCTAGCTTGCGTGCACCTATTCTCTGCTACGCTGCGGCTCTTGTGGTCCTTCTCCTCAAGTTCTCAATGTCTGACAGCTTCAGACAGGTGAGGAAAACTCATTTGTATTTACACGCAGCCCCTTTAAGGCGCCTTAGCTAATCGCTTTAATACTTATGCACTATTAATTTTGTAACAAAGCGCATGAAGCTGAGTCTACTTGATGTGCAGGCAATAAAGCTTATGGAAGCCACGTAGCGAATGTTGTCGTCCCAAGGAATAAAGCTTGGAAATATTTACTGTATACGCTACAAAACGCGCGTGGCAAGCGCTGTAAGCAGCTTTAGCCAAAGTAACCTGAAGCACTGGCAGCTAGTTTAGAGACAGTGGTATATTTTTGTCATATCTGCCAGAGGTTTTACCACAGCATCCCAAATAAGAACGTAAAGTTTGGCCATGGAAGGTTGTGGTCTTGACTGTAAGGTAGAAATCATGACATCGTTGTCCTAAAAATCCATGGTCATTATTAGTAAGCAATTCGAACTGTGTATGGCTCCCAGTTTCAGAGCAAAACGTTTCGATTTGATATTGACTTCACATCTCAACCACGTCATAAAAAAGAGACAGAGCCGATAGTGACAAAGCTGCACCAGAGTTATACTGTGGAGCTTTCTTCTTTAAAATAGTCGAATATCTCTTGCGACACAGATGGTTATGTAAGTCATTTTACTCACACAATGTTTGCGAGCGAAAGAAATCAAACACACCTACCTTGGTCGGCAGTCCATCAGGAAAATTAGCAGCGTGATCTAAAACTTCATTCTATTTTCTAACAACACAGCCATGAATAATGAGTTGCATGGGCTATACCTTGGCAGTCAGACGCGGTGTTATGTAAACAACGTATGCTCTTGTGCTCAAATTGCTCGGTTAAGAATCGGATTGTCCTTCATGCATCCATGCTAACAACCATGTGAAATCGTTGCCGCGTATTTTCCCTTTCGGTATTCAGCTCCTGTATTTCCGTTACGGCACCCTGGGATATGTGGTGATCATGGCCATCGTCCAGTGGACCTTACTGAGGTGTCTCAGCTTCAGCCTGGACTTCATCCACGCTGGCTGCAAAGCTCGCCACCAAACAGCCCCAGGACCCCCGTACTGGAAGACGTTGGCGTACGTCTTATATCTGCCACCTCTCTACCTTGGGCCAATGCAGAACTACAGCGAGTTCGAATCCCAGGTATATCGCACTCAGTGCACGACAGCCCCCTTAAACGGAACATAAATCTTGGCGTAATGTACGTCTGGGCACACAGATTGTCATTCACTGTGGATTTCACGATAAGCACCAAAAACATGCAATGCTGGACGGCAGGAATCAATAATGCATCACGAAACACTTACACGTTTTCAACGCTATGCACGCATTTTGATAACAGTGTGCAATATTATTCTACCGAAACTGCTCAGAAAGCACTCCTCGACCTTCAGCGAAAAGCAGAGCTCGGCTGACCGTTGTGTCATGACGTGCAGTGTTCGAAGAATATCTTTTTTTTTTATTTTCAGGTTGAAAAACCGAGGCCTAACTGCACGCTGTGGGAGATAGCTGCCGTCTTGGGAAGGCTGACCCGGAGTGGCATCCACTTTCTTCTCGTGGAGGGATTCACTCATTACTTCTACAGGTTGCGCCATCGTTCTGCACTACTTGTTCATTTGGCCGTGCTAACAGCTGTATCTAGTATCGTCAAAGGCAAATTTTCTGCTTTAGCTTCTTTCGATGATATTCTACTTTAAATACGGCAGCAGTCAAAGCAAAAATTTTCTAGTATGTTTAAATAATAAAAAACCTGGCATCTAAGTTCTTAGCCGCACTATCAAGGTCACCTCTGCGTATGGGGTGAATTCACTCTTCCGTTCATTACTCTGTGTTAGTTAAATGATGCCTTCGCTGAACAACATGACACTTACCGATGTTAATCACTTTCCAGGCTTATTAGATATTTTTCTCTTCGGCCGTCTTGTTGAAATTTATTACGACTAGTGGTTTGACTTTAATATCCTTTCAGATGAGAGCCACAAAGGCTTTAGAACAGGTCATGGTATTTAAAGATGCACCGTGGGGGTTCTACAAGACCTACGGTTGCACCTTGGCCGCTTAAAGCCTTGGAAATGACGGCACCCGTCCGGGAACTGTGGTGCGCAAAGGAGCAGCCTTCGGACATGTGCGATCGCTGCCTCCTCCAGTGCAGAAAAGTAATAGCAAAGCAGAAATTATCTTAGTAGCTAACAGTGATCGAAAACATTTTGTAATTGTAGTCTTTATAACTATAACATATTTAATTTTAATAAGACACTTCTGGTTTTACTTTCTTGATGGAACTTTCTATTTCATACTTATATCTCTAGGCAGGGAAAATACAGCAGTAATAAACTTATCGCATAGTGCCCATGGAATCCACGACGATAGACAAAGCCTGCTGCTGTTGCTGCTCGTGATAAACACTTCAGGCAGTTATTTTTAGGGGCAGCAATATCAGAAAAGTTTTTAACCTTTAAGACTGCACCATAACACTCCGCTTAATATATTACGCATTTGTGGTTTTTTGCACAAGTGCGTCCTACGTGCATATGCAAACCTACGTCCAGCCCCAACACTGGGTTTGACAAAAGCCGATGTTGGGATCACTGTGTCTAGATTCATGTCTCCGTTAACAGTTTGGGGTGGTGATCCTCGCTCCAAACATGTAGCTTGCTTGGCGCCTAAAGGTCGGTCGAAATCGTCAAGTAATGACTTAATTGACTTCAATGAAACCAACTACTCGGATTTTCAAATTGAAAGCTTTACTTTTAAACTCGCACTTCAGTCCCCCATATATAACAATGGGTGCTGAAGCTTCTATCACCTTATAAAGGGTTGCAACATTAGATGCGTCCCACCTCCTTCAGGCCCCTTCATGGATCACTGCCTTGTCGTGGCGGAGGGGCTTGCGAAACTCGATGAAGTCGTGAGCTCTGCTGTGTAGGGCCACCCAAGATAGACAGGTCACGGCAGAGAGTTCTGACAAAATGTGATTCACTGGAGAAGGTAATGGCAACCCACTCCAGTATTTCCTGCCAAGAAAACCCTATGGCCAGTCACAATACCATTATTGATGTGGCGCCGGAAGATGAGCCCCCCAGGTTGGAAGGCGTCCCACATGTTACTGGGGATGAACAAAGGGCGATTCCTAGTAGCTCCAGGACGAATGAAGCGGCTGGGCTAAAGCCAAAAGGACGCTCAGTTGTGGATGTGTCGGGAAGCGACCGGAAAGTCCGATGTTGCAAGGAGATATATCACATAGCAACATGGAATGTAAGATCTATGACGCAAGGTAAACTGGATATCATCAAGCGAGAAATGGACAGATTGAACATTGATATCTTGGGTATCAGCGAACTCAAGTGGACCGGAATGGGAGAATTTAACTCCGGCGACCATTATGCCTTTTATTGTGGGCACGACTCCAAGAGAAGGAATGGGGTCGCTCTCATAGTAAACAGGAGAATGGGCAAAGCAGTGCTAGGGTACAACCCCAAAAACGACCGAATGATTTCACTTCGTATCCAAGGTCACCCTTTCAACATAACAGTTATCCAAGTCTATGCACCGACCACTGCTGCTGAGGAAGCTGACGTTGAGAGATTTTATGCGGACCTACAATGCCTTTTAGACCGCACCCCATCATCAGACGTCGTTTTTCTCATAGGAGACTGGAATGCTAAGGTCGGGAGTGAAGAAATATCCGGAATTACAGGCAAGTTCGGTCTTGGTGAGCCAAATGAAGCTGGGCAGAGGCTAGTAGAGTTCTGTCAAGAAAACAACCTGACCATAGCGAATACTCATTTTCAACAGCACAAGAGGCGCCTGTACACATGGATTTCACCGGACGGTCTGTACAGGAATCAGATCGATTATATTATTTGCCGGCAGAGATGGAGAAGCGCTATACAAGCAGTAAAAACAAGGCCTGGGGCCGATTGTGGCACCGATCATCAGCTTCTTGTTGCCAAAATTAGGCTTCGATTGAGGAAAACGCAGAAAACTAGAAGGCCTTTCAGGTATGATCTGGATCAGATTCCATTAGAATATGCTGTGGAAGTGAGGAATCGATTTCAAGAATTAGATCTAGAAGACAAAGAGCCCGAATAGATGTGGACTGATGTTCGTGATATAATACAAGAAGTTGCTACTAAGGTAGTTCCAAAGCAAAAGAAATGCAAAAAAGCAAACTGGTTATCTGAAGAGGCTTTGCAAATAGCTGAGGAAAGGAGGATGGCAAAAGGTATGGGGGAAAGAGAAAGATACAAGGTTCTCAATGCGGATTTTCAGAAAATAGCAAGGAGAGATAAGAATGCCTTCCTGAACATACAGTGTCAAGCAGTTGAGGACAACAGCCAATTAAGGAACACAAGAGCTCTGTATAAGACAATCAAAGATATCAAAGGAAGCTTCTGTGCTAAGCTGCGCGTGATAAAGGACAAACGAGGCAAGGACCTCACTGAAGCCTCAGAGATAAAGAAGAGGTGGCAGGAATACACAGAAGAACTGTACAAGAAGGACCCGGACGTGCAAACCCAACATAAGACGGTTGTGATTACTGATCTCGAGCCGGGCATCCTAAAGAGTGAAGTTGAATGGGCCTTAGCCAGCCTTGCTAAGAACAAAGCTAGCGGAATTGATGGTATTCCAGCTGAGTTGCTTCAAAACCTCAACCACGACGCTGTTAACACACTGCATACATTATGTCAAAAGATTTGGACAACCCTGCAGTGGCCACAGGATTGGAGGAGGTCAGTTTACATCCCCATTCCAAAGAAAGGCAGTGCCAAAGATTGTTCTAACTACCGCACGATCGCGCTTATTTCGCATGCTAGCAAGGCGATGTTAAAAATCCTGCAAGGTAGGCTGCAGCAGTATGTGGATCGGGAGCTCCCGGACGTGCAAGCTGGGTTTCGCAAGGGCAGAGGAACTAGAGACCAAATTGTCAACCTTCGCTGGATCATGGAAAAAGCAAGAGAGTTCCAGAAACCCATTTACTTCTGCTTTATTGATTATGCGAAAGCGTTTGACTGCGTAGATCACAGCAGATTGTGGAAAGCTCTCCAAGAGATGGGAGTTCCAATTCACCTCATCTGTCTCCTCAGGAATCTTTATGAAGGGCAAGAGGCCACAGTCAGAACTGGGCATGGTCTTACTGATTGGTTTCCGATTGAGAAAGGGGTGAGGCAAGGCTGCATACTGTCGCCCTGCCTATTTAACCTATATGCAGAGTGCATCATGAGAAAGGCCGGTCTGGACGAGTCTTCAGCTGGAGTGAAGATTGCTGGAAAACGTATCAACAACCTTAGATATGCGGATGATACCACTTTAATGGCAGAAAGTGAAGTGGAACTCAAGAGACTTCTGATGCGCGTACAAGAAGAGAGTGAGAAGTTTGGGATTAAACTGAACATTAAAAAGACGAAGATCATGGCGTCTTGCCCTATCAAGTCCTGGAGCATCAATGGACAAGAAGTGGAAGCTGTGACAGATTTTCTGTTCTTGGGCGCCAAGATTACCTCGGAGGGAGACTGCAGCCATGAAATTAGGAGACGCCTGCTTCTGGGAAAGAGAGCAATGGTTAGCCTTGACCGCCTAGTAAAGAGCAGAGACATTAGTCTGCCAACCAAGATCCGTATAACCCGTGCTATGGTCTTTCCAGTTGTGATGTATGGATGCGAGCGTTGAACTGTGAAAAAGGCTGACCGCCGAAGAATTGACGCGTTTGAATTGTGGTGCTGGCGAAGCCTCTTAAGAGTTCCTTGGACTGCCAGAAGATCAAATCAGTCGATATTGTCGACCATAAACCCTGACTGCTCATTGGAGGGTCAAATTCTAAAGTTAAAGCTCAGCTACTTTGGTCATCTGATAAGAAGAGAGGAGTCGCTGGAGAAAGATTTGATGTTGGGAAAGGTTGAGGGTCGCCGGAGAAGGGGTAGGCAGCGAACGCGATGGTTAGATGGAATTCTCGAGGCATTGCAGATGAAGCTATGTGATGTTAAGAAGATAGTGAGAGACCGGAAAGCGTGGCGTGACATGGTCCATAGGGTCACGAAGAGTCGGACACGACTGAACGCCTGAACTGAACTGAACTGACCTCCTTCAGGGTTGCTCTTTGGCGAAAAAAAAACATATTCGCTCGAAAGGTCTCAGAGGTGTGCTGTGAAATAGGGGTAGAAGCAATGAAATAGGAACGCATGGCACCATGAAACCTAAATATTTTAGGAAGGCGACAACCTTCCCTTTTCAGTAAAATATTTTTATAGCATTCTTCGATAACACTTTCTGCAGCCAAGCCGTTGTCCGAAAGCTGTACTATGCAGCAGAAAAGCAAGCCAATGGCGAGAAGATTGATATGCGCAATTTTTATGCAGCGGGCTTTTTGGACATGGACGAAAGAAACTGTACAAGAGTGGAGCGAATTGCGAACTAAGGAGAGCAAGGCGATAGCAGTGGAGAAATAGTATGGTGCCTTTTCCCGGGCGCGGTTTGCTTATCCTAATCCTTCTTTCTATATATATTTCTCTGTCTCTCTCTCTTTTTCTCTCTCTCTCTCTCTCTCTTTGGATAAATTGTACAGCGATAGAACTTTCCCCTGGACAAGTGGCCAAAACGAAGAAATTATCAGCACAAGTGAGCGCGCTCACATCATCTGCCGGGACCTATTTATGCCCTTACCTGTTGCTCGAACTTACGCATGGCCGTAGCAAGCTAAAACATAAAGGAAAACATAAACCGGCATTTCCAATGCACTTTGTGCACTTTAGTGCATGGCAGGTAATTATCTGTGGTCAGACCTTCGGTCCATAAGACCAGGAATACCAAAAAAAAAAAAACAGTAGTATGCTTACAGTTTCGTATAGATTGATTTGAAAACTGGAAGAAGACTACGTCCCATACAAGAACCAAAGCACTCATTTTTGCCTAAATATCTTGCGCGGAATGTACACCTACGTCTGCAAGTTCGTTCGCTCATGCCTTGATTGCCAAAGCCGGAAAGTCGCCCATCGCCATTCTACCGACCCCATGAAGCCTCTTACTTGCCCATCAAGACCTTTCGACCAAGTAGGCATTGACCCTTACGGCCCGCTTCCCTACACTGCAACCGAAAACCACTGAGTCGTTGTAGCGGTAGATCATCTCACCCGCTATGCCGAAACTGCCGCTCTAGCTGCTGCTACGGCACGCGTTGTTGCTGCCTTCATCTTACACCACTTCATCCTTCGTCACAGAGCGCCACGGGAACTGCTGAGCGATCGTGGTCATGTATTCTTATCTGAAGTGGTTTCATCCCTCCTGCAGCAATGTAACGTTATCCATCGTACTATTACGGCCTACCACCCGCAGACAAATGGTCTGACTGAAAGATTCGACCGAACCCTTGGCGACATGTTGTCGATGTACGTAGCTGACGACCATTCCAACTGGAACACATTGCTACCCTTCGTCTCGTATGCATATAACACCGCTACGCGGACCACTACGGGAGTCTCGCCATTTTTCCCATTATATGTACGTGAGCCATCTTCACCACTTGATACCATACTTCCTTACCGGCCCGATTCGTCTGAAGCCACCACCGTGTCTGAAGCCTCGAGATACGCTGAGGAGTGCAGGAAGCTCGACCGTTCACTCACGTCTTCCGACCAGGTACGACAGAAAAATCGTTTTGACTCAGTTCACACCGCCGATAGCTTTCTTCCGCAAGCCCGTGTTTGGCTATGTGTGCCTTGTGCGTCACCTAGCCTCTCATACAAGCTACTGTCGATATACCAAAGACCCTACCGCGTCCTTGAGCGCACCTCACCCGTCAATTACATTGTTGAGCCCGTCACGCCTTCGCCAGACCTTCGACGACGTGGGCATGAGACCGTCCATGTTTCTTGGCTAAACCTCTACTATGACCCAGACGTATTGTTGACCCCTTAAGTCGCCAGGATAGCTCCCTCTTCTCCTGGGGGGTGATTGTAAAGAAGAAGGTGACCTGGCGCCAGCGCGCTGGCACGTGACGCGAACACCAGTTGATCGAGCCAGCGCCTACCTTGCAAACACCTACCTGCAAGCCTCGACCTAGCCCTAGCAAACGAGC
Source organism: Amblyomma maculatum (assembly GCF_055883805.1). NCBI lineage: Eukaryota > Metazoa > Arthropoda > Arachnida > Ixodida > Ixodidae > Amblyomma > Amblyomma maculatum. The sequence goes on along the minus strand of NC_139353.1, from coordinate 21,313,617 downwards.
TCGCCTTACAATAAAGTTCGCTATAATCTCTTTTTCAGATTTTTTTATGCAACATGAAACTTCAGTAGTATCTGAAAAGTAGGAAAATAGTGTGTTTTAAAAGTGGCTCAGCATCCGTAACATCATTCTTTCGTGCACAGTGTATTGCTTAAACCGCAAGAAAACGAGAAAACTCCAGCATTAAAGCATCGAAAGCAACCCCACCGCAGTGACTTAGGGGTTAGGACGCTGAACTATTCAGCCGGCAGACCTCATTATGGGCCCATCTGCAGCGACTACTTTTATATAGATGCGCGAAGCCAGGCTCCCATGTATATTATCAGGGCATGTTTGACACGCAGTAAGCGCATATTAAAGAAACCAACTCGGTCGCGAAAAAAATCTCTCCAGGAATGACATCGAGAGTTTTATTTTATTTATTTATACAAACTACTCCTAAAGCCTCTCACTGCTGAGAGTATTGCATAGGGGAGGAAGGGGAAGCGGGGTTATAGGCAAATGGTTCAAAAATAGAGTCACGAAAAGGAAAAGCAGCATATAACTTTGGAATCAAATAGTTATAATTCACATTCATGCGTACGGGAAAAAGAAAAACAAACAACATTTTAACACAGAAGCAGCAAGAAGATTAATGCTAACTATGAAATTTCATGGAAACAACACCAAATCTAATACAACACAAATCCATAAAACGACAGAGCGAGAAGACCTGATGAATCGACAACAATCAACTCGAAAAAAATGAAATAATTATGACAGATATCAGTTTGTAAAATTTATGAGGCTCAATGGCAGTTACAAATTCTTGCAGAAAAAGCACATCGTTTACGGGTTGACAACACATAGCCATCGGCGCTCTAAGCTGTGCCCTGTAAATCCTTCATCGGAAACGACGGCAACGACCGGAAAAGCAACTCGAAGTTTCCAGAAAAATTTTCTGCTCTTGACCTATGGCGACTACCTACTTGTCGTCAGGGTTAGAGGACGTTTGCACTATGAACGCCACTGTGTGCGCGTCTGTCTAGGGCAAATGTAAACAACAGACTCAGCGAGACCTTAACGAAGGTTGCGTAGCGTGAGGAATCAATTCGAGCAAGTTGACTCCTATCGAGGTTGTACTGCACGTCTCCTGAGGGCGAACACGCTAATCTACCAGACACGAATCTGCGAGCGAGGGAACGCACTGTGTCTTTGCGACGACCATAACATCACTTTCCAGGTATCGCTGGACATTCTGTTATGTGTTTGTCTCTCGCTTCCCCGCGTACATTTGTTGCCGGACACCTCTGTGTCAGAGCCACTTCTGTGTTGAGGGTTGAGTGCACTGCTTTGGTTTGCTTTGCTGAACGCTTTCTACGTATGCTGAATATTATTGCCTAATTCCTCTGTGCATTGGCCTGGCTGTGTAAAGCTTTTTTGTTTGTGAATCCGTCGCTGCGAGCGATTATCTGGCCAGCAACAGACCATCTCTTTTGTCACTTGATAGCTTACTTACGGCGAGTTTTCCACGCATGACATGTTTCGAGAGACCCGATCTGGGGCCTAGGAGTGCACAAGATAATTTCGCATTATGAGGCGGCAACGTTAAAGGGGCCCAGGTTGACGAAATTACCCGGAGTCCTCCCTTACGGCGACTCTCGCAGCCTGGATGATTTCCATTGATTAAAGCTAGTAAATGAAATGAAATTTAATCAAGCATCAATGGGAGAGTCTCAGAAGGAAACCAAATGAACATGAGCGAAGGCGAGGATAAATGATGCATGAAGAGGGGTGGATTGAAATGGAAAGATGGCGTCTTGCGATTGGCATTCGCAGGGTTGCTTCTTTTCAGGTTTGCTTCTTTCCGTGAAGAAAGGTTACATACATCTACTGTCAATGAACAATACTTCCATTCAACTCTTTTGCATTTCTGTATCAAAATAGTCATATTCATGGTGAAAATATTACCAAGTCGTTACAGTAACGTGAATAAAAAGTACACATTTGAGTTTTTAACGCAAATGATCCAGCGTTAGTAACTGAGGGCAGTCGCGATTAATGTACAGATATTCGAATTTATTTATTTAGGGCGGATACGCATGTTTGCTTTGAAGCTTCAGCGTAGCGGTCGCCGCTTGAGTCTTGCTAATTTTCGTGGTATTTTCTTCACTTGGTATTTTCTTCAAGGCACTTGTACATGCAGTTCTATTTGTGATATCTGGGCGTATGGGTAGGAGATGCAGTTTTTAAAGTGTAGCCGGGAGATGCAATATCAACGTCAAGATATGAGTGATTCACTTCACTGACCCTTCAAGGCAATTCTCGGCCCTGAATCGTGTGCCAGGCCACTCAATGGCACTCGCACTGCCACCGAAGTAAAAAGGAACTTTGTGCCGAAGTTCTGTGCAGCGTTGTTCATCCATGATTCTTTTTAGGTTACATAAGATCAGTCCACAAGAGCAGTAATCTTGCAAGGCCTTTACTCTCTTCTCCTGCACGCAGTTCGGCTTTGTCCCACCGGACATCGACAGTCGAAAAATTGAGCGTGAGCAGCCTTCTGGGCTACGGACTGGCTCTGTACTTTTTCTTCTTCCTGCGCTATGTGTTTTGCTACGGATTCGCCGGCTCCCTGGCTCGCGCCGAAGGCGTAGAACTGCCACCCCACTCAAAATGCATCGCAAGAATGCATCGGTGCTCGCATTTCTGGAGGTGAGTGTTCGCCAACCCTTTAGTGTAACGTAATCGGAAATATTTCATTATCCACTTGACGTATGTAGTGATTATTGCCGAATACAAAATCTTCGCGGGAACAGCACTCACTGCACACTGTAAGAAAGCCTGAAAGGACTGATGTGATTAATTGGCAAAATAGTAGAACGGGGAAAAGACTGTTAGAGATGCCGAAAAATCAATTAATTGGTTGGGCAATCTATGATTCGAAGAAATGTTAAATGAATAATGCATGCTTATGATTCTGCCCGAAATCTTACATAATTCACTTGACTTATGTAGTGATTATACAGAAGAGACAGCGGCCATCGAATTTGCCTGGTTCAACAGGGAGTACCTTACCCATCCCACGCCCTAATTAGAAAGCAATAGCAAGAGATTAGGCGACAGGGTACTGTAGATGGCGGACACATTGCGTGGATAAGATCAGAGGAAGTGGATTATCTCGATGCCGGCTGGAACGCAATTACTTAGCACCATGACACCAATGCCTGCAAAGATGAGGCTGGTCTTATGCTGAAAAAGGACCGTGAGAACGAAAACGAAAAGGACCGTGGGAACACCTTGTGAATAGCGTACATTTAAGTGGTATATACAGTGAGTTGGGCGGGGGATGAACTTCGGAACGTTTAGGGCATAATAACGAAGTGATGCATCAGTAGTTGACCGATGACAACCTGTGCAAACCCGGGAGTGAATTTGTCGTGAATTTTCGTGGGAGTGAATTTTGCTTCAAATGCTTCGCCTTTGTGTGTGTGTGTGTGTGTGTGTGTGTGTGTGTGTGTGTGTGTGTGTGTGTGTGTGTGTGTGTGTGTGTGTGTGTGTGTGTGTGTGTGTGTGTGTGTGTGTGTGTGTGTGTGTGTGTGTGTGTGTGTGTGTGTGTGTGTGTGTGTGTGTGTGTGTGTGTGTGTGTGTGTGTGTGTGTGTGTGTGTGTGTGTGTGTGTGTGTGTGTGTGTGTGAGTGTGTGTGTGCGTGTGCGTGTGCGTGTGCGTGTGCGTGTGCGTGTGCGTGTGTGTGTGTGTGTGTGTGTGTGTGTGTGTGTGTGTGTGTGTGTGTGTGTGTGTGTGTGTGTGTGTGTGTGTGTGTGTGTGTGTGTGTGTGCACGCGCGTGTGTGTCATTTTTGCTCTACTGGGGCGCAATATGTTCCAGAAATATAGACAGCTACGCTTGGTATTGAAAACTCCCAGAAAACAATTATCGCTTGCTCTCATTAGAACATTGTTGACTCATACCGGTCTCCTGGTCTCTCTAAAGTACTTAAACATTAGTACGACCATACGCTGCGTTGATGTTTACCAACTTGCCGTACTTCGATATCTTTGCCACTATTTAGTCGCAGCCATATTTCATACAATAAAATGAAACCCTCGTGTTTAAAGTGAGTTTATTACTCAGCGGACGTCATTACGGTAGGTATAGATGCCGAAATATGTAAGCAGCGCTGGACAGAAGGTGATAAAAATTATAATTCCTCTTCAGACTAACGCAATCACATTATACTCTTTTATAGTCATGAATTTATGACTTCTTCTGCAGTGATAAAATGTCCAATTATACGTATTAAAAATTTTATTATCTGCTACTAGGCTTCCAGAACCAGTAAGAGAAACTTAATGTCACATGCAGGTCCCTATCTGTCCCTCTGCGTACGAGCACAAGGGGAGAAAATATTTCATGAGGTTGCCTCAATTAAGGCTTATCTAATAGCCGGGCATTTTGTCCTTTACTTTCAGGTACTTCGACCGCGGCATGCACTTGTGGATCAGGAAGTAAGTATTATTTTGCTTTCTAAACCTATTCGGCATTACCTGTGAGATTTTCCTACTAAAAAGCGCTATGAGTCACAATAACCTACATATCTTTTCAAAACAAACTCATAAAAATGGCATAATAACTCGTATATTCATCATATGGTGAAGGATATTTATATGAGATCATATGAAATTGCTATCAATTAGGTATGAGAAATCATGTATGAATTTATTGACATCTCAAAGCTTTCTCACAGATTTTTCCCCAGGCCTGTCCTCAACCGCTCGTCTCCCAATACGTTCATGTGATATGTCGATATTGCTAAAGCACGAAGCTCTGCTCAGGATAACTCAAGATGAGGAAATGGCAAAGTAAGGCTTCGCTTACGCAATGAAGACCATAGACACAGTGCTGAACCCAGGCATATTGTGAGAGTAAACATGACAAATGCTCCAAAGACTGCACGGGCAATTCCGCGTCTTTTAAGGAGGCCGGAAATACCTCAAAATATTAGTGGCTACACAGACACCATTATTAGCTTCGAGTTTACTGTATTATACCATACTCTTACGGCGCAGGTACAGCTTACAATGTGTGAGAAATAAACAGGCTAAATAAAAATGAAAAATAAACAGCAATCGAAATAGGAGACAGTGGAAAGAACTAAGCTTCTACGATGAGCTAATCACACGGCTCTGCAGTACATCTCAGGAGATGTATTTTAAAGATCTGAGTCCGTAGAAAGAGCAGTGCAATGATACCTGCTTAACGATAACGAATGTCACAAGGGTTGTAATACCCGTTGTGGCGCAACTGCTTTTTAAAGAAACTGCTTTCACTAATAACAGCTAAGATTCAAAGTTGACCGCAAATCATTACTCAAGCCTCTTTGAGCTCTCATCTTGTGTCCTATGCATCACTCTCGGCTCCAACTTTGGCAACGAACATCTTCCACATTGACCAACACTGTGTCCTGCGTAATCGCAGTCTATGGGGATCATTTTGTTGCCCGTCACATTGCGACATGAAGTATAGTGCTGTCGTTTCCTGATCACCTCAGTGTTGTCTCACCCCCGGATCAATATTATATCTTGAAAGTGTACTAGCCGTCCCGTAGGGCATCTGATACATTGGCCTTCTCGTTGACAACTAGGAGTCGCATTCGCCTATCGCGGCTTTTTAGCTAAACTCGAGGCGTAACGCGCCGCACAAACTCATTTCTTGAGCTTTGCTCAAACTTTTTTGGCTCGCAATGCCAAACTGTATAGTCCTTGCGAGGCTTCCGGCGTTTTATGCTTGCACCCTCCGCTCTCAGGTTTGAGCTCTTCTGTCGTTCCCACAACGATGCCTGCAGCCAGCTTGCCCGTTTCCCATGTCTCACTGTCGACCCCGCTCGATGAAATGATGTCTAATTCGATTTATTTCAAAGCTTCCTTGCCGATCGCCTTACATGCGACCTTTACCAAACGAGGAGTTACTGGATTTTGAGTCATCGCGAAACTGTGGTCTTGTGAAGCCACCGCAAAGGCGCGCGGTTCCAGAAAAAGTATTGGGCGCCATTCAAGCGCAGTAACACGTGGTCGAGAGCTTTCCACTCACAGCACTTGCACCATACCTAAGTTATGATTGCGACTTTGCATTTTGACCTGCAATATTTCCAGCCCGGTAAGACAATGCGCATTTTACAGATGAGCTGTATATGACACATTGGTCGCACTCAGGTAGTCACTCACGTCACTCACTCCCACGACTTCCTACAGCGCACAACTACACTTCGGCACTCATCAGGAGAAGATCGCAAGTCCATGCCCTTGGTGCTAGTACAAAGGCATAAAGTTAAAACGGCTAACACTCTACCCCCAGCAATATTAAACACTGATTTCTCAGTTATCGCTGAATTTCATATTCCCACAAGAGTGCACGTGCAATGAATTCGAGCACTCAGTTGTCAATAGTTTCTCGTTACTATCACCATGCTCCGCCAACAAAACGCTGCGCTCGCAGGTACGTTTATAATGCCTTGGTCGGCGAAAGGAAAGGAGCCTTCTGGATGCTGTTTGGGACAGCCACTGCGTTCGGCTTCAGCTGGCTATGGCACGGCATGGACGAAGTGGCTACCATATGGTCCGTGTTGAGCATCGCCGGCATCGCAACGGAGATTCTCGCGGCAGAAGCATGGAAGACGAGGCCCGTCAGGAACTTTGAGGTGCGCGTAATATTTCAGGTGCCAATGACCGCTTGTTCATTTTTTGCTAAGGGAAATTGGCACGAATCGAGAGCCATTACCTGCTTCGAGTGTTAGGGTCACTAATAATCGCTTGCTTTCTCTTACTTCAAACACGGTGAATCTTTTTAACATGGCTACTTTTTTTACATTAGCTGACAAGATGAATTCGATAGAAAAACAGACCAGCCTACTACATCACTTATAGCTCAAGTGTCCCGGAGACACAAAGTGTGCCTCCTGTAGTACAACAATAATATTAACGCGAGAATGTTAAAGATCCCGTTCTGTAAAACAAAATCAGAAAAAGAAAGAAAATCAGGGGGTGTTGGCAAGTGAAAAGTGACAGGGCCGAACACTGTTGGTAGGTGGTTTGGTTGAGGTCATTAAACTACATGGCAAGGCCACGTCATCCGGAGCTCCCACATTGAGTAGCTCTTTTGAGAAGAGAGGCTAGGTACAAATGGAATCCAGCATGTTTGAAGCCTGAGTCGTGACACGCCCCCTAGGCAAAGCAGGCATATTCGCACGGCTTTTTTAAGGCGGGATTTTGTATCTATATCGGCTGATCTTGCCGTTAATGCGGTAGAGGATGACTGCGTGCTAATGAGCATGTGCGACATTGCAAAGGCACCACTTAAGTTACTATTTATTCAGCAAGTATACAGGTACTTACATCTGAATATGATCAGCAGGTGGAGCCGCAGACGTGAGAAACTAGCTATGTTACGCCTTATATGGCTAAAATTATCGCATAAACAGGAACACAGGAGCACATCAAACGTTCCCTCTACATGTCCTCTGTTTGTCCGCGTTTATACGCTGGTGTTAGCTATGCATTCCTTTCAACTCGCCCAGATATCTGTGTTGAACAATGTTACACCTTACTCTTCAACGCCCCTCAGCGCATTATGAGGTAGACAGCACCTCTTTGGACTGGGTGAAGAATTGGAGTGGGAGACATTCACACGACTCGCGTGCAAAATGAATGTTCTGCTATTTGTGATGTAACTCCACTGTAACTTTCTGCAATTACAAAGAATTCTGCAATTACAGAGCAAGTTATAGTTATGTTAAGTGATGATTAAGTAGCCTATCCTTAAGTCGAATTTCGCAGCATGAAAGAAACAAAATGAGAAGTAGAAACAAAACTAACACATCAAAAATGAAGGCGACTCCCAACACATTTGACTATACAGGAATGTTTTCACAAAGTAATATGTACGGCTGCCACAAGTGACGAGAGCCAGAGTTTTCTTCTTTTTGAAATACAACAGAAAGGTGCAGGTCAAGATACAGAGAAGGTTCACTGTTCGGGATCCCGCCGGGCTGCGATCGTATAGATATTTACCCCCAGATCAACTACCTACGCGACCGCACAAGATGTTGTAATTATTCATTTTTTTCTGTTGTTTCTGAACATTTTTTTTCTCATCATATGAACCTACCTCTCTTCTTGATGTAGCATGTGACTGACAGCGTTTGAAAATGCTAAGGCCTCACGTTATATAGCCGTTTACGGTGGAAACTCAATACAAACGTTAGGTAGCTTTTACAGATCCATAGTGATTATAGTTCTTTGGCATGATTATATAGGCTTGTAATCATATGCATGTTGCAGGAATGAAAGCTATGAGTTAAGGTAACATGCAGTTACGAACGGGAAATTATTGTTGTTGTTTTTCTGAACCACTGCAGCTGAAGTACCTCACTACGCCACAACGTACTCGGGTGGCCGAAGCAGTGCTGGGGGCTCCCCACTATCTGCTCACCCTGTGCGCCTGCATCTTCCATCTGGCTGACATGGACGTTTGCATCATCCTGTGCAGAAGGATCTTGCTCGGTGGGTATGCGCATATAGACTAGGGTGAAGATAATGACCTGGGTCTTAACTTTCTGTAAGAAGCGAAATACACCAGCAGCGCCTACTATAATGCCTTTATTACTCCACATCGCAATCTGGCAAAAGGAAAACAGCAAAACTATAATTTTTTTACGGCACTGCTCTACACCGATACCGATGTCGTGGTTCGTCCCTTTCGCTTACACTTTTGCATTTCTTGACTTGCAGGCTTCCCATTCCCACTCGTATCGGTGTTGGTAGTCCTCTATACAGGCTGCTTCGTTGCACCAGATATAATGAAGTGGGAAGCAGCGGCGAAATCAAGACGGAAAGAAGCCTCCTCTTAGTTGGTTGAATTGATAGGCAAGCGACAGCACATGAGACTAAGTAATAAAAACTCAATCCTTGTTTTACTTATCACCATGAACCCTTTACCTTTATGTCTCTTGCGATTGTAGTGTTTGTAATCGGAATGTTACCACTCTGCTGGCCACTATGGAATAAAACATGGTGGCTGAACTAACAGGCTCGCTTCATCAGTGTCTCGCCCAATCTAATCAATCGGAACCCATCACAGTCTCCGGGAACACTAAGGTGATAACAGGTCCCGTGAATAACACCACCGACTCACACATTACACAGTTTCAAACCTCAAAATACAGCCATAGCCCATCGAAACGCCACATAAGTGAAGTGCAACCAGGCACATCACAGCAGAGCACAAACTACTGGATACGTGTCACCATGCCAAAAATTGCATTTTAGTAAACAATAAGTTTCATTCTTGGGCAACGAAAGCCAGGCCCAACCAGAGATTCAGACGTACGAAAAGATTGGGAAGACGTTTACACTCCGCCTTAAAAATAGACGCAAAGGGCCTTCACATCGCCTTTTCATTCCGCATTTTAAGTATCTACATCTATAAAATGCTGGACTACTAACATTGTTGTGAATGGATAAGTGCTTATTGCGCCGGAGAGAAATTTCCGACACCATTGGTGAGTGTATGAAAATATAGACAGCCACCACGAGCACTCTTGGGAGTATCTTGTGGCCCAAAGATCAACGACTCTATTCATTTGCCTCAAAGTATGGTGAGTGCCACAGAGACACGCACACTAAACTACATGGCCACTATTGCTACTCTATTATGCTCTCTATAAGCCTTGAAACTTAGAGTATCGGTTTTATATGGTTTTGTTTTGATAATCTGCTGATTCCGAGATAATTTAAGGCATTCCCAAACCTAGCAAAGTACCACAACATCTGGCCCGAAAAATTCACAAATAACACATGCACTACATGCGGTGAAGTCTCGGACATCCTGCGCATGATATGGAACTCCAAAGAGCAATTAGAGAAATATAAACCTCGAGCACTCAGCCAGGCGGAGTGGGAGGCACAGCTGGCCTACAAGGGTCTCTCTGAGCAGCGCAGCCTGCTCACCAGGGCCCGGGAGGCAGCCCTAGCCAATGGTATCCTGAACTGAGGAAATCACCCACGCAGTTCCTTTAACCAATTAAAGTTTTTTCTCTCTCTCTCTCTCTCTCTCTCTCTCCTGAAAGGCAATGTACGGAGGCATCTCATATGATGTGGTCATTGAGTTCGTTGTCTTTTAGGTTCTGGAAATGAAGGAACGTTAAGCGCTGAGGCTTAGATGATGCCCAAGCATTGAAGTTGTGTTGCATAATATCTTCCTCCAATAGCAAGGCCCATGTATGGTGCGAGCCCGCAATTCCAAGCTACGGGGTGGCTGGCGCGGGATCACAACAGGGGTGAACCCGCTCCCGAGAGCCCTCCACGGAAGCGGACAGGACTCAGGTGTAACCTGTTGAAGAGGGACAGGTCAGCCTGGCGGCAATTAATTTGTCGCAAGCAACGAGCAAACTAAAACAGTTTTTCCGATGATGGATAGATTTACTTCTGGTTGGTCACTGGGAGGGGCTGCGTCCTCCTGTAACCGAGCGAGGTGCAATCTTTGATGATGATGCCTTGAAGAATAAGGCTAGGAGCTGCTGCGCGCTCCTGTAATCCAGTAGGCCACTTTGGGGGATGCCCGGACGGCAGACTGGAACCTCGGAAATTGGTGCACTCTGAGGAAGTCTAACTCACTAAAGTGGGATAGATTCTCGGATTTATGGAAAACGCGGCGGGGCACATTGAAACTGCAGCCTTTACCGATGATGTCCCTATCAAGAAACGAAACTACGGATAAGGCTGGGGTGCTCCTGACTCCCTTTCATCCAAGGAGGAAGCCGCTGCGGTTGGAGATTACCACTCAAAAGTGGCGGAAATAAAGAGTTGGTTCACCCGCTGGTGCAATCTAAGAATGGACTGTGCCGGCTAAGTCTTTATGTAAAGGCGCCGCATTAGAACCCCTGCTGACTTATGCCCTCAGGAGTAAGGATAACCATGTGTAACGCAGCCCGCGTGGATACATCGGGTCGTTATTAGAGACTGTCTTCACACCCCCTCCGGCCGATCAGGGACGTCCTGGGAAATGCTGAGGCCCTCGGGCGTCTCAGTAACCTAAGAGAGTGAAGACGAAGCGAAACCAAATCTGCTGCAAACCCGGCCTCGGCGGCCGCTTTTCGATGGAGGCGAAAAGCAAAAGCGCCCGTGTGCTGTGCGATGTCAGTGCACGTTAAAGAACCCCAGGTGGTCGAAATTTCCGGAGTCCTCCACTACGGCGTCTCTCATAGCCTGAGTTGCTTTGGGACGTTAAACCCCACAAACCAACCAACCAACCAAATCTGCTGCAAACACTTTTTGAGTAGTACCGTTGTGTGACCAGACGAGTGGAGGATAAAGCCTCCACTCGCGCTTCCGGTACATAGGCGGCAGGCCCTGGTTCCAGCAACGGGGCCGGTTTCACAACCAAGACGCTTAGCAAAACTTGGTAGAATCGGGCTCTCGCTTGGAGTGCGGCACGAAGAGAGTTACCGATGCCATGGGCCCTACGGCGTCTGGCAGGTGTATACGTCATGAAAGTGCAACACGGGTGTTGCGACCACGCCTGCACGAGCACTTGGGTGCGACCCACAACACGACCAACGAGGTGGCAGCGATTCCATGTAAGCCCGAGTGACACCATTTGGCGAGCTGTAACTCTTCTTGGTGGTCTTGTGGTAGAGTATCCTTGTGGTAGACTGGTAGAGGGGTGGCCTTGTGGTAGAGTATCCGTCCCGCATTCGGGAGTTACCAGGTTCGATCCCTGGTGCCATCGAGTACCCATCGGTTTTCAATGGGTACTAACTTTTCTCCGGCCTGGTGCTCAGCTTTTTTAGGTGAAAAGGTTGGGAAAAGGGTCATAGGTCCCAAATAGTTGCGCGGATGGAACAGTGATTCTTTTCGCCATCGGACAACAATAGGTCCGTCTCGCGCGGTAAAATCCCATTATGTGGCCCTTTTGATCAGCCAGTCCTGGTGCAGTGCCATTCCTGCTTCTGTACCACAGCCGGACCAGCTCAGCCGTCAGGTCCCATCCTTTTCCCAAGGTTACGAATCTGTTTTGCCGACTTCTCTTACCTACACTGATCTTGAGACTAGAGGCTGTTCACCTTGGAGACCTGCTGCGGATTTGGGTAGGTCCGGCACGAAAATTCACTCGGATTTTCAAAGAACCTGGTTAGGCTGCCAGAGCATGATTAGCACTAGGGAGGATTGTTTCCAGCGTGTGCGCCAACATCTTCGAGATATCTGCCGGATTGTTTCCTGAACGTGTAGCGAAAAGTGTTTAGCCCTTTTTCGCGGATGCTGACGTCCTTCTTTACTGTGGATACAAACTCTGCATGCACAGGTACTTGCCCAGAGTGGGTATCGATTTTCCCATTGTAGCACAACACACAGAGTGGTTCAGATTGTCCGCGCCAGAGGAGAGACCGTGCCTGTTGCCGGCATGTACATGTGCTGTATGTGGTAACTCCAGTGAAACAATTGACCATATTATACTCGAACGTAATGGTATCCATCCGGAAGTTGATGCAGGCGCAGTCACTGTTCCTGAAGCTCTGTGGTGTAGAGATACCACTGGCCGGGTGAATAAACCGGCGGTGGAAACTAGCAAAAAACGACTGGAAGATTGGTGGCTTAAAAGCAGAGAAGTGACATAATGTCAGTAATGTAGAAACAAAAATTTAATAAATAGAATGATGGTTTAGTTAACCAATCTAAATCAATAATTAAGACATAGGAAGAAAAATGAGCATGATAGCTACTGCTACCACCCAGTTTCAAAGGGGACGCTCCTATATTCCATGCATCCGTCCAGGCATACACAATGAGACGCAGTACAAATGCCCCACTAGAGCCTCCTACTCCCATGCAACAGATTTGTAGCGGCGGAGATTACAATAGGGTAATTCAATAGATGGCCTCTCTCAAAATCTCATACCTTAGCGTATGTCTCATATGCATACTATCAGGGTACAGGTGTGCACGCGCACGCCGCATTGTCGGGTGCAGAAGATTGCTCGAATTTCGCATTATATTTTACTGCACCAAAATAAATCGAAATTATTGTCCGCAATGGATAGAGCGTGAGCTTCCATGTCCGACATCTTTTCGCTCATTCCCGAGTCCGCACAATCGAGTCGGAGTAAGGAGTTTCACACGCATAGATTTGGTCGATGTTTCTATCTCTCTACTGTCGTGATGTGCGCGCTAGAACGTAATAGTTTCTTTGCAGAACCTTTTTAAACACTTTCCATCAGACATTTCTACTTGTTTGTGAAACGGGCATAAAATCAGGACGATGATTGTCTACGCTGTCACCACTATAACGTTGTTCAGCCGGTGGATTATCACCTGTCAGGTGCATAAGCTAGAGTCGGTACCAAACTGTGCCCGGCAGGCGACCCCATATTTACAGGTGCCGTCTCCATAACGCTCAATTAGTGTTATTACTATACTCATGATCATGACGTGACTGATCCTCAACTACTCAGCGTACTACGTAACCAATGCGTGTTCCAGTGGCGTCAGGATTAAGTCTCAACATCTTTCCATAGTAGCTACTCTCCAAATGATTCCAGCGATAACACGCGCAAAGCTAGATCGCACTACACGTGCCCTCCTCTTTACTACCCCGCCGGCGGTTTCCATGACAACGCATCCACTGATTACGTTGAGTTGTATTACTACGTCTACAAGACATCCAGAAATGGGAACATAAAAGCTAGGGCTTCCAAATATTTTTTGAATTTATGGCAAGAGTCCAGAGAAGCGGAAAATAATTATACAAAGTCCTAACTTGATATAACTGAGGTATATTCGGGACATCCTAGAATGTGTTCCTAAAGTTCCCATGTATAGAATGAATCCGGCAGGTTATGACTGATTACAAGCAGAAGCATGAAGTGCAGACATATTTGAGAAAATGAATGCGTCCCTGGTGAGACTGAAGGAACTGAAAGAAAAACTACACAAAAATTGTGACGTAAACTGAATACAGTGTGTAGAGACGATATTATGACCCCTAAAAATTTCTCGCTGTTTAACATGCCTATATCGCGTGTCATTCTAGGAATTCCTGCTAGCATGCGCACACAGCGCTACTGCCGGATCTGTATCCTACTATGAATCATGTTTTGACATTACGAGCATGGTACACCACCTTAAAGCCTCCATTTCTGGGTAATTATTCACAAAGTAAGTCCACGTGTGTTAAGCCTCTGTCGCGACGCCGGACGCACAGGACCGGAGCCGAAGGTAGCGTTGACCGGCGAGGCGTCGAGGAACCGCGGAGACGTGGAGCTTTCATTAGAGCTGAGTACAAGTAGTTTATTTACATGTGTACACTTTGGAGATTTCAGAAGGAAGCCCCCTCCCGATGTTGGACACCAGGTTTTCTTCTCTTGGGTCTCCCTAGGTCCCTAGGCAGGGAATTGGTTCATATTCGGCCCGGGCCAATCGCAAAGCGCGAGGTGACAGTTTGCGCACTGCATCACTGAGCCCCGCCCCGCACATTCTTGCACGTGTGCCAATACACTTTAACAAACACGTCGCCAGTTCACAAGCGACCCCCCATCGTTCTATTCTCACGGCTTGCCTCTGTTTTTGTCCGTTTGGTCCGGCGCCTTGTGGGCCTCCCCCTCAGCGGCAAACACTTCAGCCAGCAGGCCAGAGCTCGCGCGAAGCCGACGATGGCTTCTCCCTTCGCTTTTGTCCGATGTCGAGTACCGTAACCCGACACCGCGCGGCTCCGACGACGGTCGCTTGCTCCGCCGCCACCCCTCTGTAGGTCATTAACAGGCCAGGCTCTTCTTGGGAAGTCAGGCCGTTTCTTCACAAAGCGACCAAATCGGCGCTTCGAAATGGCCATGGGTGAGGACAGCGGCTGTTGAGGCGTGCGTGCAGACCGGGTGGGCATCTGCAGACGAAGCTTGCTGAGATGCCCGTGGAGCGAACGCAGACACACCGACGCCTTCTGAGCAATAAATTAGCTCGGACACAACACCTCCTTTAAACTTCTCATTTATAATTTTGGTACGCCATTTGAACTACATTTCACGGCTGCGTTTGTGAATGTATAGCTTACGTTAATATGAATATATTCACGCAATGTGTACATATTCGCAATCGCCGCGGTGTTACGACCAAGCCGCTCCACGTATTCCCTCACGAAGTTAAGACATGCTTAACATGTCATATCGTACTTTCTATATAAGGGGTTCTTTGCCATTAACAGAGCAACTACATTATTCAGGCCCTGAAGCAAAAATAGCCCGTCAGCGCCGAGACGAAGCCAGTTTTCAAGGAAACGCCTGTTGTACATTACACAGCTCTTGGCATGCTCAGATGACGATCTTTCAGACCTCTGATGAGACTCGCCCTAAACACCTCGAATCACAATAACGTTTCATGCGATATCTCGATATTTCTACAGCATGAAACTCTACTCAGGATAATTCAAAAAGCAAAAAATGGCAAAGTCCGGCTTCCCTTATGAAAAGAAAGCAATAAATACAGTGCTGAACCCAGTCATAGCGTGAGCGTATGCAGAACCGCTGGAATGACTGCACAGGCAATACAGCTAGCTTAAGAAGGCAGGAAATTCCACAAAATGAAAGGGGTTGCAAGGGAACAATTATCATCTTCGAGTAGGCTAGAATAAGTCATATCGTTTCAGTGCATGCGCAGCTTTAAAAAATGGAAGAAAAAATCAGAGGGTCTCTTAGATGTCTCTTGAGAGGAGAATGGCGAAAGCCTACTCTTCCTCTCCTATCATTTGCCTCTTATCGATGTTTGTTGCAGTGCTACTTATAATTGTAATTGCTTTACAGGAAATTAAAGGCGCAGTTTCTGTCACATTTTCTCCCGCAAGTGTGTTTGGTCGGTACACCATCGCTATTGTCGAGTAGCGTTCCTTGGCGCGCGTTCAAGTGTATGTTTTCAGATGACCGGAACGCTAGATCAGAAGAAATCTCGCATAATCTTTCAGAATATGACATATCTCGCGCACAGATCTCGCGCACACCTCTCCGTGGACGGTGACCTTGACTCGACTGAACATGAGCAACTGCTCACTCCTCTCCAGATTCGTTCTTCGTTTGACGTTTAGACGACTTCCTTCGACAGTGCTACCGCTAATGTTCCCCACATCGACACCGGCAGCTTCCCCCCCCCCCCCTCTTCGCTGCGCCCTTATCGTGTGTCGCCTTCAGAGCGCTGTGTCATTATTGACTAGGTCGACAACAGATACTGGCTATTGGTTTACCTCTTTTATCGTCATGGCTGTCGTACGGCTGCGGAGCTGCACGGTGATCGTGTTCGAATCGGGCCCAGCACCTCCACCAAATGAAGAGGGGTTTACTTGGTTGTCCGTAGAACTAGAGGCGGCGACATGGGGCTCAAGGGGATCATGATGCGAAGCACGATATCGGGTGCTACCAAGACAGCTCGAGCTTCCAGTGTGCACAATAGCTGATCGGCGAAAAGCACAGAAGCCTTCATCGTCGTTTGTGTCTGCGCAGTGTCATCTTCTTATATCCTCTTTACATCCATCCTCTCTATCGACGGAGAGACGATATTGAGATCAGAAGGTGGCCACCACTGAAAAAGCTAAGAAATCCATTTATAACATAACCAAGAAAACTGTTCAAAAGACGACACAGAAGGTATAACACGTATACATACACGACGGCTCATCTATGTGTATGCGTGTTCTTCCCTTGTACCTCGTCGTTTTTCACGCAACGTTTTCTTGGACATGTCACTTCGCCAACTGGCACAGCAATCTGCATTAATAAGCTCCCTTTGTAAGATAGATAATAATTACAAATGATTAAAAGAAAAGTGTACATGACACAGCATAATGCTGGGGATGAGAAATGACTGAGCAGAACAAAACGCTTTATTAAAAATATCATCAAAAGAATGAGCATGACCAATAATGACTCAGCAAGACCGGCAACAAAACTGGTCTGCCTTTCGCTCAGCAAAACGCAGAAAAAATATTTCATAATCTAAACATTGCATGGCAAAGGATATTAGAAATTTAGCACAGACACTTAAAATTACTTTTGGGAACACGAAAGCATTACGCTACTTTACATCATGTTACTTTGTGCTTTGAGTCATGCTACGTAATTAAGTAACTCAGAAGCATGACTGCTACTCTGTATCATGAATATTCGTAATGTTTATAGAAACTCGACACCTTACATTACGTTACTCTATAAAGCACTGAGGTCATGCTATGGCCGAGAATTTAATGTCCGGACATGTCACCTGCCAAATTCTACGCGAGAGCAGGACAGGGATAAGTGCTGCCCAAGTCTGCAGGAGCGACACAGATATAAAGCCCCCTTTTAACAAGTTGTACGGACATGTCTGCACGACCTAGGAGAGCATTTCTGACTCGATAACCAAGGATCTCAATGGGTTCGATTCCTTTCTCATACAAGCTTCCGAGTTTGGCAGCTCTAGTGAATCTGGTCGTTACATGTAGTATCATAACATTCGACCCATCTCATCCCCGCCAAGCCACCTGCCATCCGCCAGAGGCATTTTCTTGATTTTAATGCTTTTTGAGGGATGTTGGTTTCCCTTCTTAGCGAGGCGTCTAATGATTTTACAGTAATTGATTCAACAAATAATGACAGATGACTGTTGGAAGAAAGATTTTATGGCACATTGAGTGACTCTAGGCCTCCCTTGCAATGAGGCTTCTATGCTTTGTCATTGGGGATCAGTCAGTTGACGGAGACAGGTGGTTGTTGGAGCGTGGTTTATGATGCCATTCTAGTGCGCTAGCACTGTGGCTTCAAATCCGACCAAACTCCTTTGTCTGCCAAAGTGTCTGTCTTTCTGGTCCTCGTCACTTATGCATGCATCTGGCAAACGGTATGCGGCAGGTGGCCTTATCGTCTTCATGCCTACATTGTCATGCCACCTGCCAAGGGCATGGTCGTGATTTTTGTACCATTAAACACAGCATGTCGATGCCACTCGATTTTCCTTTTATGAAGCATATAACGTTTTCGCCTTAATATTTTCACCGACAAACGAAGATAAGGAGCATCATAAATGTAATTAAAAAATCACTAGAGTACTGTGGACTTTATACTGGAGAAATGCGAAAGCCGGAGCGTTGTTGGTGCACACGGTACACCACGTTTTCTCAAATTATCACTATCAATTAAATGCTCCGTCATTATCATTGCTAATGCCATCATTGCCATTAGCACTAATTGCATGTGGCTTGGAGTAACTAGTTGCCATGGTTACGGTGCATGCGCAGTAGTGACTAGCGACGCTTACCTGACATGCGCCGCTGACTAGCTTAGGGTAGCTTTGGCTACAAAAGCAAGAAGACAACCAAATGCAGAAGCATTGTGATAACACATTAGATATGCGCACTTGTAATGGTTTGCTTGCAAAGTCAAAAAATTTTACAGGTTCTGTTACCCCCATAAAAGCTTACATTCCTAATCAACACAATTTTGAACTAGATATTGTGACGTAAAGTGACCGTCTACGACAAACGCGCTACCGCTTCCAGTGACAGGTGCTTGGCCAGTGACATTTCTCTTCTTTTGACCCATTTCAACGTCCTAACACCATATGTTATGGCCTGATTACCAGGAGCTGCCAATGTGAGCGCCCATTCTATCTCAATAGCTTTATTGGCCCCGTTCTGGGAAAATCGTGCGTTGTCAGTGCTGTGACCAAAAAACCAGAGGCGTGGCTCTGGAAGGGCTGCTTGCCAAGTAACATGGCCGTGCACTGATTTATCGTTACAGCTAGCGAATGTGATGAATAACAAACTCGCGCGAACTAATACATGTATGAGCTGCTTCACCTCCTCCAGTTATATTATCCATTTTCAGTCATGCGTAAAGCTGGGAATAATCATACGACCACATTCCTCGCCCCTGTGATGAAGCACTGGTTTTAAAGTATCGACAGTAAGGTGGGCAAAATGAGCTCCCCAAGCGCAAAAAACATTGAGTAAACATGTTCTGGTTATATGCTGTTAACACTCTAGAACCATCTTTCTGCCCATTTAAATATCGATCTCAATGCACTATTATCTGAAATTTCTGCAGTCGTATAACCTATGTGCCCTTTCTGCTTGACGCTGGGTTAGTTAACATACATGGCGGGTAAATGCGAGTGAAGACGACCCGCTTTTTAGACTTTTAAATTGGTGCATACTGTCTCTGCGAGTCGCTTAAGTCTGGCATATCTAAAAAGGGCAGATGCTCAGAAGCGCACTGCCTGGATTGCGTTAGGCTAGTTGTCAGCAGCATCTTTGAAAAGTTTCATACGCCCAGCAGGTCACTCCTCAAACGCATATTAAAGTTATATCTTGTTATCTGTTTGTCTACTTCTCATTCTTTACAAATTATTTCAGACCTAAAGCATTAGCTCTTTCAGTCTCCACTTCATTATAAGTGATTTTTCTCTGTTTTTTTCTGTTCTCTATAACCACCCGTGAAGTATACTATAATTCCTTTTTTCCGGGAGGGGTGACCATTCAACAAAGAATTGTGTACAGTGCGTGTTTTTATTATAATACCTATATTCTTGAAGTAGCAAATATTTCTTCAGCTTTGTAACTCAAAGCCAGCATAATTAGAAAAATTGGCGGTAAAAGAATATTGGCCAATGGTTACGGTATACTCAGTCATGCGAAATTTGAGCGCATCTGTCCAAGAGTGTTTAGGCTAAGGTAAAGTGTTTTTATAAATGTATTCTTATGCGCATGCAGTTTCAGTTTACTCAAGACTCTTCTGTACCCATTCTTAAACTGTAACTGAATCCTCCACTCATTTCTGATTGTTGAAAGCGGGGCGCTTTCATGACACCTGCTGGCGCCGCCTCCGCGTTTCGACGACCTCGCCTCGAGCGGCGCTTAGACGACTTGGATGCGTATCTCTTCCGTGAACACATATTTCACCACGAATAATTTGCGCAACCCTTAAGCTTCGCCTTTAAGAGCATGATTCAAGTGTCTAAACGGTTCCTTCTCCGGCTCATCATTCTGACTTACGTTCCCGTTCATGCACAGTGCTACTCGCTAAACAACTACTCAGTCATTGCCCCAATTAAATAAAACTTCATCTCTAGCACGCATAGCATACAGCCGTAATCTGTCACATCATGTGAAAGGCCACCCGACATAGACATGGATGATGGAAAACCAACTAGCCGCCATTACAGCATAGATATAAAGCCCCTCTTTAACCAAGTCGCCCAAAGTTGTCTGACTCGGGATGTAAGCGTGCCTGGTTCGATTCTCCTATCGCCATCTCGAGATTCTAACAGATGTCATGTTGGCAGTGTTACGCACGTGTAGTAACTTATACCACCTTCATTTCATGCCTGCAATCCATTTGACCTACCAACTCCCACGTGCCAGAGACTTTCTCGGGATTTACATTGAGCCGAGAGAGGTCACAGTGGAGGGCTCCGGAAATGTTTATTTCCTGGCACCGCAACTACCAAAGTTATTAACTTGCGCGTTTGAGCTTTAGCCGAGAGACGTCGTAGTAGAGGGCTCCGAAAATTTCGACCAACCGAGATCCTTCAAGACGTAGCAACCACGTGACGAATCAGAGCATTTAACAACATCCTCACCGGGGCTTGGTTGTTCAGTCTCGCCATGGATGAGATGCTTGCCGATCACAGTTCGCCAACTCTTAGGCCTATAGGCTAGGCTGATGTGTAGTCATGTTTAACAGAGTTTACGCTCAGATAACTAGATTTAATTGAGATAATTAATCACCATAGTTTATTCGCTCACAACACCCACTGTCTATCATATACCTCCCTTTCCACCTTACACTGCACCATCTTCCGACATGATTGCCCAGGCGCCACTGAAGTACTTTTCTCAACACTCGCCATAGCTTGCAATGTTTTGAGATCGGTTTTGGTTAACCTGTTACCCTATCTCGGGCACATTTAAGCATCGCTTTTAATAGCAAGACGTGGGCTCAGGATCCCAACGCCACCCGTCACTAGATTGTCTGGGACGTCTGTGCTCTGGATGACCGTGGCGGGTTGTAGGACGAGGAGAATCTTGCGCTCCAAGTTGCCCAGGGCAAAATGTAATAGGGTGGCAGCTTGGGCTACCCTATAGTCGCCGGCCGGTTACGCCGATTGCAACGCTGACGCCACTCAAGCAAAGAACGGGTGCTAAAAGCTGTTCTCTGGAATATAACTATACACTCCTATTCCCAATATATTGGCTGAATACCTGAGAAGAAAAGCAACGCAGTGAAATATTTTGCATTTTGTTTTCATTTGTAATATTTGCAACTGATTTAATGACGGGAGCAAAGTGGCAGCTACAAGCATTTCTCGCAACAAAACGCCAATTACAGCCCTCACAGAACATTGGATTTCATTTACGCCTTATTACTCGCAGCTCGTCCTCCTTTGTGACTTGTCATATATCGGTGCTAAAATTTACCGGGAATTATATTTCAATGGGAAAAGATAACAGTACAACTCCTGGCGCCTCGCATCAGTTGTTTACGTTTTTTTCTTCACGCGCTTAGAGAAACAAGACATGTGCTGCAGCGTCTTTTTTTATTTGATCATTGTAGCGGTGCGACAGCTGGAAGTGAGTGATCCTTCTTAAGCGTGCTACGTGGGCTTTGGGGGCCAAGCCGTGAAATTATTCCTCGCCGAGCATATATATGCATGACGACTCGCCTGAAGTTCCGAGAGGACAGTCGCATCGTACTATAATGGATGCCGGTATGTCGGCGCCGGCGATGGAGAAAGGGCAACATGTGTCTGCAAAGAAAGAATCTGACAAAGGAAGGTAGGAAGTGAACCCTCTTTTCATAACCTTTTGTTTTGCGAGTTTTCTTTTTTATATAATAGCAGCATATCCCAAAAAGCACACTTAAATGCCACAGTTCGCTCTCATTGATCGAGCGCAGTGAGCTCGAGCAGGACATTTGCTAATTAGAACATAGGTCATGCATAGATATAGGAGGGACATTCGAGACTAGATTTTGGTGAACATTTACACGGGTTAAAATTACTCATCGCTCTCTTGGCTTCCGTGCAAAGATAGGCAATGATAGCTACTGTACACCACGTCCTGAGACGAAAATGAAAATTGCTTATGACAAAACGTGAACGCGCGAAATATAACAATATACCGTGATGCGGGCTACGAAAGTAATTTCTTCCTTCTGCATTTTTCTAACCATTTAGTATTCCCACATTATTATAACATTAAGGCTAAATATTTATTTGCATTCTGCGCTATTTATTTCATCCACTACCCACAATCGAAACTCGGTATAGGAATCTTACAAGGGTCGCTAAAATGTGAGAAAACAGCATACCATTAATTTACAAGGAGAATAACTAAGATGCTAATCAAAGAATCGTCAGATACAAATACGAATGTCTTGAACCAAAAGGTTCATTCAGAGACAGTAAACGATTTCATTTTCTGTCCACCAGATGTCATAAAAGGCGAGAAATGCCAGTTGTGTTAGCCCCTCAGCAAGCTGTCTGAAATTTTAAATGAAACCGGCAATTTTTGTTTAGTACACCTGATTAAACTGGCATATCCGGAAATTGGCGAAATCACGCTGCAAATTGTTATCATGCACTGACACCACACATCACAAGCGCAGCTTGTTCATTTTTTCTCTGAATTGCCAGTTTCCGTGCTTTATCTCTCTCGAGATAGTGAAAGTGTAGGCGAGGGTTTGAGTAAGTGTAGGCGAGGGTTTGAGTATAATAAAGAATTGCATCTAAAAGCCTTTGGAGGCCAAGGAGGTTATAAATCGAACTGCTGATGTGGAGGTCCGTTTTGACATAGTCAAAACGTCCACTTAGTTCACCTAACGTGGTTGGTGCGTTGACTAACTTTCGCTGCTTTGATATCCAAGACGACATGGCCAGAGAAAATGGTGGCGTCCTGCGTTGCCCATGGTTTTGCAAATTGAGCGAAGGAAGGTTCATGGTTTATACTTCAACTGTAAGTTCAACAAACTTTATTCAAACAATTCCTGCTGTTGTCGCTGTGCTTCACCTTTTACTAGGACTGCGCCCGTGAATTCAGATGCGCAGTTTTGTCGATAGGTTTCCAAAGAATATATACATTCGACGCTTATGGCAGCTAGCCATTCGAAACCTGGGAACCAAAAGACGGAAATCATATGTGCTTCGAGAATTTCGCTCCGAAGTCTCCTCACTACGTTGGGCAAACTACTCCGCTGAAACCGGGCAGTCTAGCAACTGTGCTCCCACGTTTCCACAGCACATTCAAAAACCGGTAAGTACATTTGGAGATTTCACTTCTTTGTCATTATTGCCGACAGTGGTGCAACTCAATTTGTGGTGCAACTCGGTGCAACTCGGTGCAACTCCGTTTTCAATTGAGCAGCCTATTCTTCGCTCTAATTAGCTCGCCTTTAACACTACTGCGCGAAGGCGCATCTCGATTGCAAGCGGGAACCACAGACAAGAACTTTTTAAATGTTTAACGTTAAAATCCTGAAGGATAGCTGTCATTCAATATTTTTTATGCTCTGATTATGCAAAATGCAATGGGCAGTTTAGGTGTAAGTTTTAGCTCATGTATATCACCGCGATAAAAAAAAATGAGTTCGCTTCGCACTAGTGTCGTTATTTTTGATCAGCTGTCACCTTATAATCTTCAACTCTTCCAAATGACCGTATATATTTTGGTCTGACCTCAAGCGAGTCCAGTATGCATACACCAATACTTTGAAATACTACTGCTTGCGATTTTATATTGCAGGCGAAAATGATAACACCATCTCCAAGACAAAGCGGCTCTGAGGATGCCGGAAACTTTGAAGACGTCGACGACATTGCATAGGCAGTTTCAGATTCGCCTAAAAGGCAACGCTATAACTGCTGCATTCGTCTGAGAGAAATGTCATGCAGTTCAAGAGGCGCGCGAAGTCAGCAAAGCAAACGACGGCTGACAAAGAGGATCGAGGCAGTCGCTCAAAGAACAGAAGCTATTGTCTGAGGGGGCTCTGGAGTTTTGACAGCAACTTTATCTCCTGGCATTGAACAGCTGCTCCGCCGGGCAAAAACGATACTTGGAGACCAGCATCCTGCAGATTTACGTGTGTTCGCTCTAACTAACGCTCCACGTCTACACGCCGGCTGCCTACGAGTAGGTTTGGTCAAAATTCAACTGCGCTCTTTCATCAACTGGGGCACCAATAAAATGATACAAATCTGTTTATGAAGGCCTGGGATTTCCGGCTGAACCTTCCTCTTTTCTAGAAACGCTTGCCGGAAGTCGGAATGAACAGCGCTACTATACCCTGATCGTGTATCACATCGCAGCCAGGAATCATGTCGAGCGTGTCGGAGATAAGGTTGTCGGCGACGTGGACTTCGGGATAGAGGTACAAGATGACAGCCTCCTGCCTGAGCCCGAAAACGCATGTGTATACATGCTGGTCGGATTGAGCATGCGCTTGAAGTGCCCCGTTTGCTTTTTTTTTATTGTCTCTCACGGGAGTACCGATCGGGCTGAGCTTACTGGGCAATGCATTGATAGGTTAGCATCCATTAGAGTTGAGGTATGACGTTCCACGGTGCTGCATCGCATTTTAGCATGAAGAAATATTTAGGTGCCCAGCTGCGACATAGCTGTGGGCCCTCTTTCAGCAAGTTTTAAGAACCCAAGTGACTTATCTAAGATCGTACGCGCCATTTAAGACGCCTGCCATTGGGTTAGACTGAACTTATATTCCTTTAGCTTTCAGAGGTCACATGGTTGATAATGACGGGAATTTCGTGAAGTGGGCATGCATAAAGGCATCACTTGATGCTTTGCACGCGAGGAAGGATTTCGGCTTGGTAATAAATTGACCGATGTCCATGTTCAATGAGAGAAGCACAAAATGAAGGTGCGGCTTATCGTGCAAGCGCTGCAGTGCATCAGTAGCTGATGCGTTAGACTTCTGCGAGAAAGTGTTGAAATTGACACAGTTTAAAACAGCCCGAGCCACTGCAAGGTTTATTACGGTTTTTGATCAACAAAGTAAGCAATGTATTGCGAAAGATAATTAGGTAATTAGATACGGTGATTAGTTAATTAATTAGAATAACTGGTTCACAGCAAAGGAAAGGCGCAGTATATGTCACACTTGTTCTGTGGACACTTGAACTGCACCGTAAGGGAAGGGAGGAAGGTGAGAGTAAAAACGGAAAGAGAGAAAGGGGTGCAGTAGTGGATGTGACGTCAAGGATATGTGACGCCACGCATCCGGAAGTAGAGCCAAAAAAGGGCATAGGAAGTGTTTGACGCGCAATTCGAAAGTACCAAAGACTAAATGGGTAAACAACAAGTGAATTAAGCAACTAGAAGCAACCAGAAGCAACCAACCGCAGCATCCGTGCTTTCGCATTACTCCAATTAAGATTCAGCAGTGCTTTTTAATTTATTTGTTAGTCCGGCGTTTGGAGCGTTGATCTGGGCGTACCAGCGCGGAGCGTTTTTCCCTCGCTGCTGTTTTCGGCGCAAATTCTGGGCGCTCGGCTGGAACGCCCGGTAACCTTATCCTTATCTTTGACTCTTTTCTTTGATGGAAATTGTCCGCCTCACCCTTTCGCAGTTTTCTTTGTTTTTTGTTTGTTTCTTCAACCGCGAGTTTGACTATTTTGGTGCTGCCGAGAGTAAAAGCGGTTAGCACACCCTGGCCTGTGGTTGTTCGTCGTGCGGATTGCGCTTGCAGACACTCTCCTTTCCAGGGTGAAGGCGGCAGCCTTCAACATGTTAAGCGTTTCTTTCACAGGCCTGAAAACAAAGAACGGGGAAGAAACACGTACAAACAAACCAAGCGGTGACTATCAACTGAATTTTTATTAAGAACTCGTGCTTAAAAATGCTTAAAGTGTTGCCTTGCGCCTGCGTACAATGTATGAAAACACACGCACACAAAACGGAAAAGCCAGACAACACGTGCGCTAAATAAATTGCACTAGTATATTCCCATGAAGACAATGCCCTTCTATTGGGTGTAATGCCACCGAAGGTTTAGTAATCGCGAGATGCTCGATGGGGCGATCAAATATGCCTCCATTATTTCCCAGCACACTTGATCTATCTGTCTTAAGGTGACATTTGCACGCCCCAAAGTGCTATAAATGTACTAGTCTTTTCTTCCTGTGGCAAGCTGGCGCCTGCACGCTCTGCTAAGCCTCATCTCCGCACATGCGCCGATTTAGACAGATTCCACTAGAGCTGTTCTATATAGGACCTCCTTGGTGAAGGCGACATGGTATTTAGCGAGCAGATACATGAATGATTGAATTAGTGAACTAGAGAGTGAACAACTAACCCAGGTGATGTTCATGGGTCATCGATGAATAGAGTGAGGGCGCTAAAGAGAGAGGAAGAGAGAAAGAGATGAAATAAACGAGAGAGCGAGGTAGGATTCAGCGTTGAGGCCGACGCAACTTCCAACGAATGGCTATAGCCTTGCTTGAGAGACCGTAGCAAACTGCCTTTTAAAATGCATTCCTATAAGAAAGGTATTTGTGAAATGAATATACGAGATGCGGGAATAAAAAATACGCAGTGGAAACGGAACCATCAACTCAAGGCTCGCGATGCATGGAAACCTGGGGCACATAACGAACAAACTACGAGGAATAAATATACAAGATTTACAGCTTTAAAACCCTCGAAGTGCCATTGCCGTGCGGTGGTGCACAAGGCGGCATGATCGATATATAATCGTTATATACACTGCTAGCCCAAATACATTCACCGAATACAAAGTTTTTTTTTTTTTTAGGTGGAGATTTGACCTGGAAAAAGTGGTCTACTGGACTGTCTCCTTCGCAGCTGTTTTCTATGGACTGTGGAAGTTTGCGACCAACGAACGAAGTAAGTAACGCATTCCACAATTAGTTGCTGTTTAGCTTTTTAAAGAAAGGAAAGCCGTAGTGTCTATCAGCCTTTTCGGTCAACTTCTGAGCCTCGTCTTGAGGGAAGGCAGGGTGGCGGAAATGAAAAAAGGAGGAAAGAAAAACGTGCCGAACTTGAGTGATTTCGACCACCTGTAGATCCTCAATATGCTTCGATGGTAGATGATGGCTACTGCTACGCGCGTCTTTTTTTCTTCCTTTCTTCTTCCTCTCTTTTTCTATTGTTATCTGCCCGCACGAAGCAGCACGTGGTGGCTCGGCTAAAGCCAGTTGGTTGGCCCGTGCGCTTTCTTTTCCTTCTTCCCACAGTCGCAACAACAACAAGCATTGACGTCGCAAGCCATGCGGACGTCCTTTTGCTTTTCGCCTCCATCGAAAGGCCAGCCGCCGCGGAGGTGTTCGAATCAAGGCCCTCCACATACAGGACCGCCGATTTCTTCGCGGCACACCCAGACGCCTCGAACGAAACCACGAGACCTTCTAGAGGAACTGGACATTAACAATAGCTGGCGTCTGCTTCAACCTGGCCGAGCAGGCATGACTTGGACGGGCCGCTGTCTAGAAAACCGTACAGCCCGAGTATATGTCTAGGCCAATATGATTTCAGCACTACTGTCCATTTGTGTATTCCCGACAGCTCTCAGTGACCAACAGCTTCTAGTGCTGCGTCCATGTGCAGCTGACATCATTCCCCGTGCCAAATGTGACTGGCGACTAAAACTGCACCTCCTCGATGTTTAAGACGTACAACAGGACACAGTTTCGACGATACAGCAATATATATCTCCATCCATGAGTGCTGAAGAGTGGGATCAGATGATGTAATCGATGCGGCAATGCCTCCGTGAGTGGTGCAAGCGAATGGCAAGACAAGAGCGTGAACAGATCTGCATTATTTCGGATGCGATAATTGTGCTTCCCCCCCCCCCCCCCCCCCACGTCCCAAGGCCCCAGTATCGCGACAACGCTCGCTGTATTCCGCAAGGAGCTTCGTCAGTTTCTCAAACGGCAGTGGGACTAACTGCGAGCCACAGCGCGTGTCAAACGCTGCGAATGCGAGACATGGTGTTTAAGACATTTGTTGCGCCGCCGCTTCTCAACGAAAAGCAACATACTGATGGCAGTGCAGGGCTCCATCTCAAACCTTAACTCAAACTCCCCAGAAAAAGTAATGGAGAAGGCATGCATCTTGTTCAAGGAACTATATACCACTGAACCCTGCAATCCGGGGTCTTTCCCCTCCATAGCCCGGAAGAAAAGCCCCTCGTTGACGCGACGTGACTCATCGACGAGGACCTGTATGCGACACTTAAATCAATAAAATTGAACAGCAGTCCAGGAACCGATGGTCTGCCATCCGCCTTTAAAAACTATTCTGGTCACTCTTGAAAAGGCCTTTCACTAAGATATTGAACGTTCTGCTGGAGGAAGGCAAACTCAGCTACAGCATGAATGAGGAGCTGTTGATCCTACTGTACAAATAACACCCAGAAGGGTCATGTATCTCACTTTTGAACACAGACTACGAGATTTTATCTAAATGTCTGTCATCGCGCCTGACACTCGCTCTCGCCAACGTTGTCGGGCCGCGCCAGGCTTGCTCTGGGCCCGGTCGATCTCTAGAGCTACACGGTCTCGCACAGAAAGACCTCATAGCTTCGCTACGTTCGCGCAACCTCGAAAGCATCTTACTATCCCAGTACCAAGAGAAGGCATTTGATAGGCTGTGCCATGAATACCTATTCAACCAGCTGCATCAGGCCAAAATTGACAAAGAATATGTCCGCATGCTGCCAGCTCTGTACGCAGAGCTGCGCTCGCCAGTGATTATTCAAGGACTAGTCTCTGAGCATTTTATGGTAGCGCGTGGTGTCAGGCAGGGGGGCCCTCTTTTCCCGCTGCTCTATACAATAGTGATAGAGCCGTTGCTACAACGCCTCGCCACAGACCCTTCCATGAAAAGAACCAAGCTCCTAGTCGGCCCACCTATGGTGACAATGTGACATTCACTGTCCCAGACACGTATTCAGCGGACCCGGTACTGCAGGTTACTAGCAGCTACTGCACTACGAGCGGAGTGCGCCTAAATAAGCGCAAAAACTCCGTCATGCACCTGAACAGCAGTAATGCTGCAGTCGCAGACATCTCAGTAGTACGTGAAACTAGGATGCTTGGATTCTTTGACCAGAACGGGCCCTCCACAACGAACTGGGAGCAACCGAGGACAAACTCGTCAGGAAGCACGGACTTGAACTTCCTACGTTGCCCTCTTACAGCAAAGGCAACCATCATCCGTTCCCTCCTCATCACCACAATAAGCTTACTGTCAGCATCCTGGACATGCCCGCAAGTACCAAAAAAGACGCTGGACAGAGCCGTTTTCCGATTCCTGTGGAAGGGCGCCCCTGACAAAGTTAGGCGCCCTGTCGTCCGCCAAACAAGACATAGAGGAGGCTTCGGCATCCCAGACCTCACAACCCTGTCTAAAGCGTTGCACGTCAGTTGGACAGCGCGAGCAGTGGAGTGTGACATTCCACTGACAAGGATGTTCGCACCCACTTCCTGTCAACCAGGCTCACAGCATTTACCCGGGAGCCCCTGTCGCATACCTCCCGTCGCACTGGCATGCCGCTCATCTTCCATCATATGGATACGGAGGGTTCGCTACTGCTGCAAAAGAAGTCAAAGGAAGAGCCTCAGTGTGCACAACTGAAGGCAGTGCTAGACGTATACTGACCCCACCTCTACCGAACTATCTACATAGAGATCTATCGTCCGTCGAGCGTCCCATGTGTCAGTGCATCTCAGCGCATTTTCTGGATGCGCACCGCGCATCGCTCATGTAGCATTACGCTCGCTGCCATTTACCGATCCACCACCGAGCTTTTGTGCCAGCACTCTCTTGATCCATGCATGAACGCGTCCTTTCTGTGAAGAGTGGGGGACCGCGGAACACATGTTTGGTTGAGTGCATCCTCCCTACCTCATTCCTGGATTGCCTGAAAGAACTGTTTGAGCTACTAGGAATGCCATACCTCACCGTCCGATATCTCAACCCGTTGTCCAGCACAGCACGAAAGCATTTCGTTCTGACTCTCGTCGAAATAAATTATCAAATTTAGATCGCGAGGTGCCGAGCAGTCTTCAGCGCGAAAACACCTTGTCTCCTCGAGGTGAAGAAAATTAAGAAGGAGCTGTGGTTCCATCTTGAACGCGAACGACACAACTCGCAAAGAAAAAGTTCTACGATGAATGGGGACACGCCACGATAATTTTCAAGGAAGAAAAGGGAAACATCGAAGTAAGATGTTAGAAGAATTGTTCAGGTCAGGCTTTGACCCATCGGGTTGGCGTGAACGTGATGCACTGGCACTGCGACGTTACCCCAGCGGGGATCAGCCAGATTGCATGAGTCTCTTGGCTGGAAAAAGCCCGCTCCCCGAAGTAAACCCCCCACCCACCCCTGTTGTGAGGAAGGCCTCGCCTACGGTTGTCGAAGAATGATAATGGTCTCTGGTTGAGGTCTGTACCCTCACAGGAGGACTGCACCTGGTACATCCCCCCTTTCATCTGACAAGACGAGATATTCCGTACGGGAGCGGAGTGTCTAAACTGTGGGGCCAGCGCCGTGGGTGTACAATATTAGAGTTTTTTTTTTCACCTGTTTTACTTTTGCGATGTGAAAAGAAGCCTTAGCCGGATGTGATCACTATGTTTATCGGTAAAGCTAATTTCATGGAACAATGACGCGTATTATCGCATCTAATCGCCGTCTCTAGAATTCACACGAACCATGGATACCATGTTCCATGCAAACATTTACCCTTCCTCCCATGTATTCGTTGTAGGTCGGTGTACTATGGACAATATCTTCTTTCGCTAGTGAATGTGGGTATTTCAGAGCGAAATATCTCCTACCCGGGGCTCAACCTCGGATTTCTCCTCGTTGTGTTCAAATGACCTTGAGTGAAAACAGATGCTGTGCTATTCTTCTCTCAAGAACTAACTGAAAGAAAAAATGAAAACATCGGAACTAAAGGGTGATGTAACCTTAACCTAATCAGCTGTAGTTGTCCTTCGAAACGTGACAGATAGCGCACCTCCCTTTCCCCAAGACTCAACCGCCTCTACAAAAAATGGCCAAAACTAACCGCGGTATGAAAATATCTGGTGTTGTATTGACCTAACTATATGTAGGTGTCTACCAAAACGTGAGACAGGTACCACACCTTTCTTTCCCCAAACCTCAACAAAAAATGCCCGTCCCTCCGTGGAGGGACACTTAAGATCCCATACTACTGTACCGGAGTAACAGGCTTCAAACCCGAACATCGGCAACGGAGGCGAAACGGAGAGGCGTGTGCTGTGCGATGTCAGCGCACGTTAAATATGCCTATAGGTGGTCTAAAATAGTCCGCAGGCCTCCACTACTGCATATCTTTCCTTCCGCTTTCACGCTCACCTTCATCCTTTCCCTTATGGCACGGCCGGGTCACGTGTCACTATAGTTATTTCCTGATGTAAGATGCCCGACTACTGTGCCAGAGTTCGCGGATTCCATCCTCACCGCCGGAGGCTGCATTTCAATGGAGGCGAAACAAAGAGGCGTCCATGTGCTGTGCGATGTCAGTGCACGTTAAGATCCCCAGGTGGTCAAAATCACTCCGGAGCCCTCCACTACGGCACCCCTTTCTTTTCTTTTTCACTCTCACCTTCCTCCATTCCCCTACGACGGGGTTGAGGTGTCGATGGAGGCGAAACGAAGAGGCGTCGTGTGCTGTGCGATGTCAGCGCACGTTAAAGATCCCCAGGTGGTCGAAATTACCCCGTAGCCCTCCACTACGGCTCCTCTTTCTCTCTTTCCACTTTCACTCCCATCTTCCTCCCTTCCCTTACGGCGCGGTTGCGGTGTCCACAGAAAAACAAGTGAGACAGTTACCGCGCCTTTCCCTTCCTATAAATAAATCAGTTTACGGAACAAGTGTGACAAATACTGCGCCTGTCCTTTCCTGTGAACCTATTATTATTATTATTATTATTATTATTATTATTATTATTATTATTATTATTATTATTATTATTATTATTATTATTATTATTATTATTATTATTATTATTATTATTATTATTATTATTATTATTATTATTATTTCCTAATACAAAATGAACGTGTTAGGTTTACTTAAGCCTAAAAGGCCTAGTCTGTAGGTTAAGTTGTACGTTGCTTTCTGGACCCACATTGGCCGTAATTACAACTAGGCTTATTTAAGAATAGCTGAGCCTGATAGGCTTAACAAAGCTTGTTTAGGGCTAAAGTACTTCCAGATTTCACATGTGAAACTTGTGCATGACTATGGCTACACGGCTGCCTTTTTCTCTTTCCCTGCCCTTCAGACGCAGGCCTCCTGAGGGAAATGAAGCATGGATTTGCCCCTAGTCCGTATGGGCTCAGAAACCTGCAGGTAAGCTAAGCGCTGCTTTTAAAACAAGCATCGGCTTGGGTTTAGTTTCCGGGCTCGATTTTGAAGGTGAAGCGCGCTTCGGAGAAATACCAGCGAAATCATGATTAGGGACCTTGGTGGTAGCACACTACTACTTTCGGGGCCTCAGGCAATCAAAGACGGCAATGTTTTATCATTATATTCTCGATACATTGTGCAATAAACCATAATCTCCGATAATGCCGTTCTTGTTCTTTTGTGCAGGACATGACGAATTGGGGATGGCGTACAACAAAGTTTATTCTCTACGAAGCATGGAAATGGTACCTTCTGCATCCAGTATTGGCCAGGGCCACCGCCTTCTACGCACCATCGGTTGGTACGGCGCTATTATAAGCGCCTAAAATATCAACAGCTGATGCGAATGTTTTCGGGAACGTTCCAAGTAGTGATAGTAGCAGCAGAAGTCGCTGTTTTTTTCCTCCTTTTTTTACCTGAAAGTGTCGAATGCTGTAAAGCTGTCTTAGGGAAACACGCAGTGAGACCTTTTGTGCGCTATTTCCAAGAGGGCTTGCTGATCGTGTGCCTTAACAGTTCTATATATGCGTAAATGTGAGAGGTTGAACCAGCAGCCTGTATTTATCATAATTCTTCAGATAGCTGAAGAAAAACTACAGCCGCAATTAGTCGACCGCAATTGATGATAAGCTGCCATTGAGTCGATAGGCTACTCTTTTGCGTCGACACTGCTTATTTCGTACTTTAACACTATGGAGAAAATGCTTTTCTTCTGAATTCATTGTGATAAATTTCTCCTAGAGGCATGGAAGTCGAGTCGCGAGGGTGACTTCTTTGAAACGACGTTCTCTCAAGAGAAAGAAAACATGTCCTAGTGTAAAAAAATGTCAAGCAGTAGCTTTAGCAGCATATCAGTAATAGTAGTTGCAGGACTTGTGCTGGTAGTGATTACAGAATTAAGGTTAGCGGCAGTAGTAGCATAAGAAAAAGTAAAGGTGGCAGGCAGCTGTGGAGCTAATGGGGGTAGCGGCAGAATAGTAGTTGAAGTATTATCACCAGTTGTATAAAATGTAGAACTTGAAATTGGCTTTTTGTTTTAAACAAAGAGACAGTGCCCCACTCTTTCTGGCGCCAGATTCGTCAGCGGCGTCTATATGACTGCCTGCTGTAAATCCTTCACACAACCACCGTGCAAGAAGCGCAGAGTGGAAACGTTTTGACACCCCGATGTTTAAGCACACCGATAAACTTTGTTTCACTAAACCTTGAATAAATTGTTTTAGGTACCGCATCATAATCTCATCATACCAACCACCTCGTACTGAACTGTAATCGCTGAACCGTACTTCGTTAATATCGCAGATTTTTCAGTCCTTAAATACGTTAAAAGATGATAAATATAGGTTTTCAGGGTGATTTTATAAGCATAATTATCTAGAGCTCTAGAAGGCGCGTTCTTTCACCGACCTTGAATATTACCGACCACATGCCAATTGAGGTATTCTTTCAAGATTTGGGAAATAAATCACTCTTTGTGCGAATATGTATGCTTGACAGAGTGTAGCTGCGAGCACTAGGCCACTCTTGTACGAAGCGAGCGTACACCAAAGGTGCTGTTCCAGCGCTCTAGAAAAGTTTATTGCTGTCTCTACTGATACACTTCTAAGAAGAAAGACGCGTTTCTTTAACAGTCGTAACTTCAATATTCCATTACATCGCAGCATTTCGTGGAGGTGGCAGACTACTAAAAACAAACTTGCTTTCAAGCCTGTGCACATGTCGAAAAACTGGAATAACTTAATTGAACTTCCTGAAATAATATTCACACGCTAACGATTTCTGCCGATTCGTAGTAAAAAAATTACTACATTATTCTTTTCAAGCTCATCGCCCTTCTGACCTTGCAGCTTCTGCCTGTGTTCTACGCCACCTACTCGTCAATTTTTGTGGCTTGGCTCTTCGGCTGGGAAGTATTGATCTTGTTCCTGGGCCAACACGCCGCATTCTGCGCCATCACCTGGTTTCGAAAGCCCATACTGTGCTACATTCTCGCATTCGCAATGCACTTCCAGAAATTCGTGAGCCCATTTAATGGTTTCGAGGTGAGTTCAGCCAGTCCTTGTTTTCTCTTCTTCGTTCACAATACTTTCATACACGCAGCACTGCGGTAAATTTAAAGAAAATGAAAAGAAGAAAAGCCTATATATTTCGCCCATTACGAAGACCAAAATTGGCTGTAGTTTAGCTCTGGTTCAACCGGGTTGAATTGCGTTAGCAATACCTCCATCGCTGCGCTTATAGTTCAGCATGTAGTGTACCTCACCCTTCCTTGGACTATGTGCCACCAAGGAAGGGTGAGCATATTGGTCAGTGTTATTACGCTGAAACGAGACTGCAAGACAACTAACCGGGCCAACACCTGGGAATTCCATAACAAAAGTTTCTCTCCGGGCCTGTCAGCACCTAATACCAGTCATTTTTCGTCGATTAATGCCCTAAGCCACTAATATTACCTCTACTAATATTCTTGCGTTGCTTTATAAGACATCATATCATCTCATGCAGCTAAACCGACAGAGACGACAGGATAGACATCCGTATGGAACCACCACATGACTAAAATTAGAGCATGAGCTGTATATACAACTTCCTTGGATCATAGACGTTGGAAGTACACGGATGCTGAATGAATGAACGTACGGCAGCAGCGACTGAGCTTAGAAGCTGGAAATTGAATCTGAGGAATACGAAGCATGCGTGCTTGACGCTACTCGTAGCCGCTGGTGAGGGGAGAAAGAAACCCTTTTGCTCCCGGCGCTGGGCGGAAAGGCATGAAGTAAAATAAAGGTTAAAAAAAGAAAAAGAAATTTAAAGCATGCCGGAAAGGGGAGT
Organism: Amblyomma maculatum; assembly: GCF_055883805.1. NCBI lineage: Eukaryota > Metazoa > Arthropoda > Arachnida > Ixodida > Ixodidae > Amblyomma > Amblyomma maculatum. The sequence goes on along the minus strand of NC_139353.1, from coordinate 21,278,334 downwards.
TCTTATGGCCTTGCTTTCTAGATGGCATAGCCGGTGCTTGTGAAGGTCTAAAAACTTGCACCCGGGGCACACTTCCCGCTGAGTTGCATGGTGCGACAGCCAGAAAGCTTTGCAGTCTTTTTGGCAATGGGTCATGTGATCGACTCGCTAAGTCGGATGAACATTTCTGCTTCCTTTTCCCAGTATATTCATCCCAGGTACGGACTCATGCCATACCGGGCAGCCTTCGTCACGTTCCACTGGAACCTAATGCGTGGCATAAGCTTCAGCATGGACTTCATCAACACCCAGCGGTCCGAGACTGACGAAAGCCGCCGCCGGAAGTGGCCGCCTTACTGGGAGACGCTCGCCTATTTTTTATACCTGCCCACGATCTACACGGGACCGCCACAAAACTACGACTACTTCATGGAGCAGGTATGATGTGCGGTTGTAGAGGCATGCTCCAATTATAGCTAGTTACCCTTGAAGTCCTGTCAACCAATTCCTTTTTCTTTTTCTTTTCTTTTTCCTCTTTTTTTTTTTGCTTCTCTGCTTAGCGCGCTTGAAGTGCTTTCGACGCTCTGTAACGCCAGATCAGGACATAGAAGCTAATTCGTTTACTCTCCAGAGCTCGATCGATACTTCTGTCTTGACTTTCAGGTGATAGCTTATAGAGCTCGTTCGGTCGAAAAGCCGTCGGCGTCGTAGTAGTTGTAGTAAATGCAGTAGTCGGCGTGTCGTAAAGGGGGGCTGCGTAAAATATTCGTATCATGGCAATTTGTGGTTCTAGTGATTAATGATTGATTGGTGTGTGATAGGCGAAGAAGACTTAATGAGATCACTGTTATTAACTGATCACTTAAAGAAGTGAAAACATTTGAGAAATTAGAAAGGTGTTCACAAATATCCAATTGTTCAGCATGAAAACCCTATGCCTGATAATGCTAATTAGAAAATTTTAAAGCGTGTAATTGATCAATTATTGTTCACAGTTTTCTTAAATAAATAAAAATTGAAACGGTTGTCCAATTGTGTCAAAATGCTACAATGATATATCATTGTTTGATAATCCTGATAAAAAAATGTAGAGTGTAATTGATCAATTAAATAATTATTTGATATAAGTGAAAAATATGAAATTGAAAAAGTTGTTTCAAAGGTGCCTAAATGCTCAGAATGAAAAGCCAATGCCTGATGATGCTAATTGAGAACGCTTTGAGTGTGTGATTGATCAGTTAATGAATTGAAAGAACTGAGAAGTAAAAATTGGGTTCAAAGGTGTCAAACTCCTTGAGAATAAAAAGCCAATATTTACAATACAAAGCATCGGTGTATAAACGACTTAAAAAAAAACTTAAAGGAGTGAAAACACATCGTCCGTGTTTACGAAGAGCTATCGCCTCATAGCTTTAACGGCGGAGCTTAAATGTCCCCCTAATTTTGTGTCATTTCCTCTTCTGTTATATACCTTGACTGATGACACGCCTGCCCTGCTGTTGCGTTAACGTTAGCTGATGCAGATATCATCACGAACCCATCAGGAGTCGCAATAAGGATGTAGATACTTTGCTCATTTACAGAGGTCCATATATATAATGCGCCTGATATGTTTCATCCATAATGGTGCAGATAGGCCATTCATTACAGTGCCGCCAGCACACCGCTATGACGTAGCGACACTTAGTACATGTTGGCGTTTATAGACTGCGCCTTCCTAACGAAAGATAGGTCGATCACACCCGACAAAAACGGTCATTCGAAAGCAAGGAAAGAGCAAAAAAAAAAAAGAAATACACGTGTCGCCGCCAGCGGCCTATTTCGCAATTAAACTGCCTGCACCGGCACTGTTCACTTGCGGATTCCGGAGGCTATTCTTAACAGACATTCAAATCAAAACGGCCTCCACCAGTCCTGGATGCGGACATTCGAGTTTAAATCGACGGGCAGGAAAATGTTTGTATCCAATTTCCTATCCCTAATCGTCTTTATTTTATTCGGCAGGACCGATGCCAACAAACTCGGTGAGTGCCAGATAATCAACTTTACTGAAAACTATTCATTATTTGAAAGTTGTTGCTCTGACTCCACTGAGCATAAACGCTGCCTAGAACTGTCACCAGCTGTAGTATACTTTCATATCTTTCAAAAGCATTTTCACCACTCGAATAGAAAGTCGAAACCATTTCTCGCTGCCAACGTCGTTGTATGAGGTTCCGCCTGACACCGCAACGAACCAAAAGTCGGGAGGACTTCCTTTATAGAACCCCCAGCTAAATCAGAGAGAAAAATGACTTCTCTGAGGCATTGTTACACCTTGCTCCTCTTCAATGATGATAATAATGACTAGAACAGAAAAAATCGTGAAAACTCAGAAAACAACGCGATATAACAAGTATACAAACGTCAAAACTGGACTTTTGTGCATTCTAATCGATCAAAGGGAACTCCACAAGGTTAAAAGCGGACAGTAAACATGTCGCTCCTCTTCTTTGTACGGTGAAGAGAGAGAGATAGAAAACTTTTAATGAGCATAATAATCAGTAAGAATTCGCAGGAGCTGGGTGGTCGGTGCCCCTAGTCCAGGGCTCCGCTGGCAGCAGCTGACTTGCGGACTAGCTGAATAATCCAGGCTTGCTGGTCCAGGTTGTCGCTGGTCAGGGCCGCCTCCCACTGCTCGTGTATCGGGCATGGCACTAGTAACGTTGGGTCAGGTTTGTCCTGGCATTCCCAAGAGATGTGATAGAGTGTGGGGCTTGCACCGCACCAAGGACAGTAACTCGTGTATTTTGTTGGACTTATCTTATTTAAAATGTGAAGATTAGGGAATGTGTTTGTTCGTATTTTTCTCCAGTTTATAGCGTCCGAGGAAGGAAGTTGTTTGTGTGGTGGTGAGAAAATTCTTCTTTCTAACCGTAGGTGTTCCAGCCTGTCGCCGTAGGGTCCTAGGAGAGGGGTGGGGTAGGGATGGGGATCCGCCCGGTTTGTGAGAGCTCGGGCTAGATCATTCGCTACCTCATTTCCTTCTAGGCCTTCGTGTCCAGGTATCCATGTAATTGTGTGCGTCTGGGAGATAGAACGTAATATTGCACACGCTTTTCTGTGAGGTTTTTCGGCCAGGCAGTCCCTGCAGGCTGGTTGGGAGTCCGTCACTGCGTGTGATGACTTCTTTTGGTGGTCTCGTGTTTTTATGGTGATGGCTATTGCCAGTGATTCCGCTTCCGCAGGATCATTGGCATAGATCGAAGCCTGAATAATTGGCCTCTTCTGGTGGTCAACTGCAGCTATTGTGAACTTGCCAGGCTCGCCGTAAGCCCCTATTTCCACGTAGACAACTTCCGCGTCTTTAGACAATTGTTTTTCCAATGATTTGACTCCGGCTTTCCTTCGACCCTTCTGTAACTCATGGTGCATGTGCTTTGGTATCGGGTTCACATAGATGTTGTTTCTTGTGGATGTCGGAATTTGTGATTTGATCTCAGAAGTTCTTAGTGCCTGCCATAGCCCTAGTTTTGACAGGATTTCCCTACCCGCCTGCGTTGTTGTTAGGCGTTGTTTCTGACTCTCTAGAACCGCCTCCTTGAGCTCCTCGAAGTTGTGCACTCCGAGTGCCCAAAGACGTTCCGTTGATGTTGTTGACGGGAGGTTCAGGGCCGTTTTATAGGCTCCTCTTATGATAGTGTCAATGACCCTTTTATCAGTGATTCTAATTTCGTGATATGGGAGCCCGTAGGTAATCCTGCTAACGACTAGGGCTTGTACAAGGCGGAGGGTGTCCTCCTCCCTCATCCCTTTCCGGTGCCAGGTCACCCTCCTAATCATTCTGGAAATTTGGTTGACTGGGGTTTTGAGTGTTTTGATTGTATAATCCATTCTCAAATTGCTTTGCAACCACAGCCCCAAAACTCTGATCTTGTCCTTCTCTTGAATTGTCCGGTCTCCTAGAGAGAGCTGAATTTCTCCTGGGGACTTGTAATTTCTTCTGTGTAGCCTGATAAGTTCGGATTTTTCTGGGGAGCATTGAAGACCGCTCTCCCCGGCAAATTCCTCGACTAGGTCTACAGCGGCTTGCAGAGCTTCTTCTTTTTGCGCCAAGGATCCCTGAGTATCCCAGATGGTGATGTCGTCCGCGTATAAAGTGAAGCCAATACCATTGCGGGTCAACAGTTTTTTTGCTAAATTTATCATTGCTATGTTAAATAGCATTTAAGAGATTATAGAACCCTGCGGTGTACCTTTGTTCGGCATGGGTACTTTTGGTGATCGGATCTCTCCAATTCCTATGGTGGCTGTGCGATCTGAGAGGAAAGCCTTCACGTATTTGAAGATTTTCTCCCCGCAGTTGATATTGTTTAATTCGTGCAATATGGTTTGGTGGCCAATGTTGTCGAATGCTCCTTTGAGATCTAGTGCCAGAATGAAATTTTCGCCTTTTCGGGGTATGGTGTTGATGACGTGTTCCCTAATCCCGAGGAAAGCATCTTGCGTGCAGAGTCCCTTGCGGAAGCCCAGCATGCAGGAAGGAAAGATGTTGTTTTCGTCGATGTAATTTTGGAGCCTGAGGTGGACTACTTTTTCATAGAGTTTTCCCAGGCAAGGAGTGAGGGAGATAGGACGGAGACTCTCCACAGCCGGTGGCTTTCCAGCCTTTGGTATGGTGATGATATCGGCGTGTCTCCAAGCTGATGGGACCTGTCCCTTCTCCCACAGTTCTTCGTTGATGTACTTCGTTAAGTCTTGCAGATGTTCGGTGCTTAAGTTCCTAATCATGGCGTAGGTGACTTTGTCTCCTCCAGGGGCAGTGTTTCTTGTAAATGTACGGGCGGCTGAGTAGACCTCCGCCAGTGTTATGGGGGAGTCAAGGGAGGGGTTTGGTTGACCCGCATATGAAGTTTGGCAAGCCGGAGTAGGGTCTCCTATGTATTTCTTGTGCATGGCGGTGATCAACTCTGCATCTGTGCCCGGGTATTTATGGGCTATGGTGTGGAGGGTTCTTCTTGTGGCCGTTTTGGTTTTTGAGGCGTCTATCATGCTTCTTAATATTGACCCTGCTTTAGCCGTGCTTAGGGTACCTTTCAGCGAATTGCAGAAATCTGTCCAGTTTTGCTTGGCGAGCTTTATAGCATACTCTAGTGCTTCAGCCGTAACCTGTACTATCTTCATTTTAAGTTTTCTATTTAATTTTTGCATTTTCCACCGTTTTAACAGACTTTTTTGGGCTTCCCATAAATGTAGGAGACGTCTGTCTACTTCTGGGGTTTTTGTCGTTGTGTTGGTCTGGGTCGTTTTTGCATGAGCATCCTTTAGGCTTTGAACCCAATCTTCAATTGTTGTGATGCCGTTGTGTGGCGGTCTAATTTGTCTGAACTTATCCCAGTCCGTTATTTTAGTAGAGCCAATGTTCCTTTTAATACGGGTTGTCCTTAGGGATAAGCTAAGGATTTTGTGATCGCTGCCGAATGTTTCTTCTAGATTGGTCCAGGTGCAATGTCTTATGTTTTTGGTGAAAGCTAAGTCTGGGCAGGTGTCTCTGCTTACACTGTTTCCTATTCTAGTGGGGGACATGGTGTCCGTCATAAGACAGAGATCCAGCTGCTCAGCCGCTTCCAACAACTTGGTTCCCTTCGGGGTGTCCTTGTGGTAGCCCCATGCCGTATGTACAGCGTTTAGGTCCCCCATAATAATAAGGGGGTTCGTTCCCGCTATGCGTGTGCATTCCAGTAAAAGTGGCTTGAAATCTTCCTGCGTGTTGCTTGGAGGACTGTAAAGGTTTAGGACAAACACACTCTGCTTTCTTCTTTTTGAGAGATGACCTCAATGAGAACTTGATTAATTTCACTGAAGGGAAGGTCGTGCGGTATGACTTAGTGTGGGGGCCACTAGTGTAGCTATTTAAGTGCCGTGCCATGGGTGTATGTGAGGTATCCTTTGAGGTATGTTGTGCATCCTGTTTCTTGGAGACAGATGACGCCCGGAGGTATCGGTTGATTTTGAATAAACATTTGCAGGGAGCTGCGTTTCCTCTTGAAGGAGCGACAGTTCCACTGCCAGAGCTCTAGGTGGTTTGGTTGCCGGTTAGGGGCGGCAGCCATCAGCGTTGCTCGCCACTGACTCGCAGTCGCTGAGATCTGTCATGCCAGCGGACCTTCGGTGGGCTTTTAGTCGAGGGTCATCGGGGATTCCCGTGCGTTTTCGCACCCCCTGAGTTATTATTTGGAATTTCGAATTGAATTCTTCTTGAACTGCCGCAAATTGAGTTTGCGTGGCAATTTGTTGGTCTTGGAGTTGTTTGGTTAGTTGTGTCATGGTCTGCTGCATTTGATTAATCATTTGTTGCATTTGAGTAAGAATGCTTGGTGCGTTTTCTTGAGTGTGAAGTCCGAGAGTTTGTGTAAGCGGTTTCTGCCGTTGCGTTTGGAGTACACTCGCCAGTTGTGTTTGAGATGCGGAGGTGTTTACAGCATTTTGTACCGGTTGTGGTTGTACCAATACTATTGATGAGGGTTGGGGGGCAGTTTGCTTCTGACCCATTTGTAGGAGTTGTTGTAGTTGTTCTACCTTATTAATGCGTTTCTGTTGTTCTGATAGTTTGATTTTCAGTTGTCTATTGTGCTCTTCGAGCCTAGTGCAATCCTGACATGGACCATACCCGTTTAGAGCAGTGGGAGAGGCAACCTGAGCCCAGCTTACCCTTTTGGTGTCGTGCTCTAGCTTGTCTGGCGTCGCCCCTATCGCTTCTGGTGGTCCCTGCTGGTTGGGCCTAATCTGTTGTGTCTTCTGTTGGGAATAGTAGGCTGTCAAGTCCCGTCCCTTGGATCTCGATCGGGAGTGGGGTCTCTGTTTCTCTGCCAGCTGCTGTTCCTCCTCCTCCGATGAAAACCAGCGGCGCTCCATCGGCTTGATCTGCTGATCTCTCCGGCTAACGTGCTGCTTGGGGGGCTTCTGTTGCTGATTGTTATTGCTTTGTTTAGCTTTGTTGTTGTAACGTCCGATATGTGCCCTGAGGCGCTGCTTGCAGGCCTTGTCTCCCGTTGGGTGGTTTCCCTGCCAGGCCACGCACTTGGCTTCACATGTGTGGTTTTGCTCTGGTTCATGAAGGCCGCAGTTCCGACGTACTTTGGCGTTGGGTGTTGGGCAGACATCCGCTCTGTGGCCTGCCTTGAGACAGTCTTGGCAGATCTGTTGGGTTGGTCGATATGGGTAACATGCCGTCTCTCCCCCGTAATAGATGACGTAGCGGGGGAGAATGGCGCCTATGAATGTTAGCACTGCCGTGCGAGACTTTCCCAACATTCGTGCTTGAACGATCTCGACCCCTTGTGTGCGTAGTCGGATGTTTGATAGAAGCTCCTCTGATGGTGTGTTTGGATCCACTCCATGAATAACTCCTCTGATGACGTCCTCAGGCGCCGCCAGGTAGACGTTAACTTCGTAAGCCTTGTTTTCCAAGGTCAGACTCTTGATGTGCCGTATGGCGTCCGCAGTCTCGTCGTAAGGAGTGCTGACTATGATGATGTTCGATCCTGTGCCGGGTCTCACAATAAATTTGGAGAAGTCGCACAATGCTGGGTTGTTGCAGGCAGCCACGATGGCTCTTGAGAACTAAGTAGGAACGAATTTTCTGAGTTCCATGCCTTTCTTGGGTCATATTATCACCTTATAGTCAGTTTTAGGAAGGGGTGGTAATTTCCTCCTCTTCTGAGACGTTGTTTGATCCATAGCCGGCTGTACTGGCGATGCTATCGTTTTCCTCGGTTTCACGACGGTCTGCAGCAAGTGCGTCGGGGGAGCATAGATCTTTCCTGCGATCACGACTTGTTCGCCTCTTGCTAACCTTTGGCGATTCTTCTTGCGTATGTTTACGTGCCAGTTGGAGTAAAGGTCATCCGGCGTCCAGGCACGACCCTCTTCCATGTCCTTAGAAGTTTGGATTTGGACGTCTAATTCCATTCCCTTGTGTTTAGCAGAGTGAGCTGGGTTAGCGGTTGTTGAACACAGACCACTAGATCCCGCTTCGCCTTGGTCTAAGGTATCCATGCACTCTGGGTCGGCATTACTAGGCCTCGCATCCCCTAGCATTGCCGCCGCCGAGGAGCTTCAAAAGCCCATTTCGCTGTCCAATAAAACACTCACGGGTTTGAGAAAGGCCTCGGTGAATTCCGGATGACTTCAGGAAGGTCCTCGAAACAAACTTTCCAGGATTTGTTGGATTTTCCACACAATTTCCTTTCATGTTAGCCGAGCCCAATCGAAGTGCGTCCGCTCCCGTCGGCTTCTTCTTTTTCCTCTTCTGTACGGTGAACAAATCATCTTGTTTGAACAAATTAATGGTGGAATAAAGCCCTTCATTTTGTCTACTAAATATAGCCCGAAATTAAACGTCCCGCATGGGCACCGAAAAGGCGTTCCATTAGTTCGTGACCACGATCTGTCGACTGTTTGGATTCCTTTTTCTAGGCGAGATTTTGTGTAACCCTCACAGATAAACTGTTTAGTCCATTTACAATTCATGAACATATTCAAACCCTAACGCTTCTTTCGAGGTCTGTGCAGGGTATTTAAAGACAGGAAAATATATTTATGAAAAGTGGAAAACTTGCACAAATTATGAATGTTTCATCAATCGTCTCCACAGCCCACAAATGTTTGGGGTACCTCTACTAGCATTAAAGACATTGGGGATCCAGAACGGATACTCCTTATCTCCTCTTCAAGTCAGCAGACTCAGACCATCAAGAAAAAAAGCGAAAACAGGTCTGCAGTGCGCCCTAGCGTGTCCCTGCCCGTCCGCGTCACTTGGGCTTGGCCACTGAGCAGGACACACCGAGATTGCCTTGTTTACTTGAAAAGGCAAGAGTAACAAAGAACGCTCGTGAGGTGTCGCCATACCCAATTCCACGTGGTGGGAGAAAATACTTCTTTTTAATTACAAATTATATTGTAAAACAGACCACTGTTAAATTGTCTCGAATACTCAAAAAGACTATCTCTGTAGATATGTTGCATTATGTCATGACCGTAAAAAGAACGCAGTGCGATCCGCGATCCGTCATCGTGACCCACTGCCGCGGGTGACCGATGTGTACGCGCTGACTGCTTGCTCCGGAAGCGGCAGATTTGTGTGCCGACTTCCAGCATGTGGCGCTATCTATCGCCGTCAAGTCAACCTGGGCATGCGCAGTAGAACGCGCGGTGGCAGATTGCAGCAGCGTTTATATGAATGCGACGCCAGCGCACTGTATTTCCTAGCGCATCTCGATAAGACGATGCGCTATCGTTTACACGTTCCGCGTCAAGTCAGTGGCGCTGCTTTGCGTCACATTTGTGAGTGAGAGCGAAACCAAACTCACTCTTCCGGTTGCGCTCCCACGGCACCACGGCATACCTTGACCACGGAGCCTACTGCTGAAGCGTCCGGCGCCTCTTGTCGGTCTTCAGATACCTGCGTTAAATTTGGAATATACCTGCATCATGCATCCCACCGCAGCATTTCGTTAATACGTTTATTATTTTAGCAGCATGGACTAATTAATGTCCATGTCCCAGCTTTGTACCATAGCCTACATACAACAACTACAGCGTTGCCCTCGGATGGACAGCCTGCAGCGAAGCGCCCTTGCGTGCTACTGGACTTGCTGCAGGGCGAACGGGCAACGAATGGATTTTAAAACAATAGAATCACACAATGCAGGCTGGAGCAAGGGTGTCCAGAGCACTCGAAAAATGCCCGCGGGTGCGAAGAGAGCTAAGCGTTTAAATAGAACCTGCTTTAAAAACATTTTCTCTTGGACCAGCAGTTCTCTGCTTCAGCGCCCTAGACAAATGTGTCGGTGTCAAGTATCCACCCATCCATCGACAGAAGTGTAATGCATCGCACGGTAGCGTTCCGGCCGGCAGACACCAGCCGTAAAGCACCCCGCCGGGGTGGCGCAGTGGTTACGGCGCTCGACTACTGTTCCCAAGGACGCGGGATCGAATCCCGGCCTCGGCGGCAGCTTTTCGATGGAGGAGCAAAGCACGGCGCCCGTGTGCTGTGCGATGTCAGTGCACGCTAAAGAACCCCAGGTGGTCGAAATTTCCGGAGTACTCCACTACGGCGTCTCTCATTGCCTGAGTTGCTTTAGGACGTTAAACCCCACAAACCAAACCAAACCAGCCGTAAAGACAGCCGTGCCGGCTTATCGGTCGCAATTAGCCAGGGATAGCAAGTAACATTGGAGTACGCGTTGCCCAAATTCGCAGCAACAAAAGTGGTTAGAAGCGCTGTGAAGGTTATGTGACGCACTTAGGCCAACCGGAACGCTGACGCCCAACTCTTTCATTTTCTGTTGTATGAGTTGAAAATGCGCTACCGTCTTGAATCGAGTAGTTTACCGATGTTAATTTCGCTTACGATTGCGAAAAATTTTGTTGTTTCCTCGCAAGAGAAGAGAACACGTCCAGCGCACGCCTTGTCCGCCGACATCCTGTGTGCCGTCTGCCCGTATCCATGCCGTCTACGAGGGCCGTATGTCACCAGAAGTGAGCACTGGCGCGCCTTCTCATTATTCGCAATAGGATGCGCCGCTCTGTTTACATGCACCGTCCAGGTCAACTTCCCCCTCTCGACCTACCCTCGTCTGGCGTATTAATGTGATGCGCTTTCCTGGCGCATTATACCGGTTTACATGAATGCGATACGCCAGAAAGTGAATACGATGCGCTGTAGTCGTATTCATACAAACGCGGCTAGGATAACGGATCGCATATCGCACTACGCAAAAACTCTACTATCTTTCCAGGGTATCTTTAAAAAGGCATTCTGAAATTCGTTCCTGCAGATGAACAAGCCGAGGCCAAGCTGTACACTGCCAGAGATCGCTACTTGCATTGCAAGACTTCTCCGCAGCGGTGCACACTTTCTTCTCATGGAGCTCATGTCTCACTACTTGTACAGGTCAGTGGTTTTCAAGGCAGCCTGCGAAAACAAAGGCCCGGTTGGTCATGAACATCCTCGCTCATGACCACAGAAAATCAAGTCGCGTATTTCAGCCGCTACGCGTATAACTCGACATAATTTGTCGGCCACCGTCAGAAGCGTGCTAACTCCCTTTTGGTAGGAAGCTTTTAAATAACAATAATACTGGATCTGGCTGTCGAACGCTGAAAGAACAATTAGAAATTTAGAGAATTAGACGTAAGGGTCCGTACTACGAGTTTGCGTCGTGTCTAGAAGTATCGTTTTCCCTGTTTTCCGTTCTTATCGGAAGGAAAAAATCGCAGGAAACAGATAAAATTAATGTGCGCCGCCACTTCCGGCATTTCCACCAATCAGCCGTCTTAAAGTGCAATCGAACTCTACACTTCTGAAAACGATGTGAACTGGAATACGGGACCGGCTGCATTTGAACTGCAAGTCTTATCTCAATTAATTAATGGGGGCCATTTTCACGATCATCAATGAACAGTCACAGCTTCTTCCTCGCACAACTTCTTCCACGGAATAGGGCAGGTGTATGATTGCAGGGCATGTAAAACCAGATCTTTTTTTTTTTTTTTGTAGCAAAATTTTTCGATATCACTGCAGGATCTGCACTGGGGAAATCTGTAAGCTTGAGCATTACTGTGTTAACAAGATGTGTCAGCGGAATTCCGCGAGCGACAGATACGGCGCCTTTTCGTTCCTATAAACCAATTATAGAACGCCGGTGAACTTTGATGCGTTCAAAGGAACGACAAGGGGCGTTCCACTGAGACACGCGGAATCCATTCAGAAAGATGACCGTAAGCTGAGAACCGAAACCGTAAGATGGCTGGCGGCCATTTTGGCTCCCGAATACACACATAATCGGATTTAGTTATTTACCTAATTACACCACATTAAAAATTGGTTACTTGCACACCTTTTCTTCACGCTCTATTCAACGATATCATTCTTTTTCGAATAGACCAACTAGTTCCTCTTTTACTGCTCCAACAAGGTCACGTGCATGCGAAACCCGCCTACATAACTATACAATGCTAAGGCATTAATAATTGCAACATAGTTAACCTGATCGTGATGGAAGTCGTAGCATCACATGACCATCTTCTGACCCGCGACAATGCGTTTCTGTGCAATCAATTAGTGTTAAGAATGCGTATGTTCCACATAACTAATATTGGGAGGAGGCGGGAAGGGTGTGATACACTTAAGCTCCAGCCTTTAAGAGTATTACGCGACAGAGCTAGTGACTCCCGTTTACCAACTTTTCTTACGGATCCATGTTAGCGTACAATAACATTCCTGCTCATCTAATTACTAATTCCTAAATTAGTTCCCTACTATATCTCATATACTCTTGAATATAAAGTCTTAAGTTAAAGATCGCTCAAGAAATATGTAAAACCTCGCTTAACGAAGCCGTACAGATGTGCCTGCGTAGTCTAGAGGCAGCGTGTCGGATTTAGAATAGAAGGATCCCAGCGGGCCGATTCTGATACCACCCTCCCCCCTGAAAGGAAAGACTCGAGTTGGCAGCTATTTCCGGATTGGTCATGTCATGGGGTCCGGTAACATTTGACGAATGTGCGAGTGTCATGATTTTTCGCTCAAAAATGACACCGACATCCTATTTTCTGGAGAAACGGGTCTTTTACGTTATCCCGCTAAAATTGAGCTAAGTTGCAGCGTTTCTCGTCGAAGTTGTTTTCCGGACAGTTTCTCACAAATGTACGGCAAATCAAAATGTAAACTGCGCGAAAAAAACGGGACAATAGGCGAAGGAACACAAACAAGGCAACACGGGCGCCAACTCGCCCGCAAAAATAATCTAATGCAGTACGGCAAAAGAAGAGAAAGATGCCACCTTGACAAATTTAAGAGCTACTTTGTACCGAAGCCGACCGTAACGTATCAACACTATTTTTAAAAGATAGCCACCCAATCACGCGTTCAGTCTTCTGTAAATTCTTGGGAGCCACGTCAAGCTAAATATGCTCAAAATTTGCTTGTGACCCCTACGGTGATCGCACGGCGGCCCGTGAGCGTCACTTTACACGGCCGATCGTCACTCTGTCATACAAGATGCGTGACCTAAAAGAAGTTCCAGATAGCCTCGAATCTCGAATCATTTTAATGCTGAAGTCGCACACTACTCAGGATATATATGACATATGTCTCTCGAACGAGACCATCCGACTAATGACTGTGACTCATTTTCGTGACGCTGCGGTTAATCCGATTAAACAGTTGTGAACCCCCGTTCATCGGCGACATCGTAAATCTCAACCGAGCAGGTACGACGAGATTATTCCCTACCTCCAGCGAGCAGATCGATACCATAGGCTGCATAGCAGTCATTTGTCAGCAAAAGCTTCATTTTAATTTTCTGAGCTGTATCCGACAATATTCCGGTTATATTTTACCGTGCTGTGAACGATCTTAAACTTTTCTGCTGACTGCGAGTCGTTCTTCTTCCTTCACGTCTTTTTTTTTTTCTCATCGTACGTCGTTTCTTTTTCAGTTCGGCAATGTCGAAGTGGCCCATGGTAGTGGCAACAATGGACCTCCCCAGTGTCTTGGGCCTCGCCTTATCTCTACTGTTTACCTTCTACGTACGCTACTTGTTCACCTACGGATTTCCCGGTGCCCTCGGTCGGGCTGAAGGCTTCGACGTCCCGCCGCGGGCGAAATGCATTGCTAGGATGTCTAGGTGCTCTTTCTTCTGGAGGTTGGTGCTCACATTCACATCTTGCACTGTGCCCATTAAGAAACCATGAAACGTGTCTGACAATTATGTGAAAACATCGTAGACATCGAAATAAGGGTCGACTTAAAAGGAATATAGAAAAGGTGGAGGTAATCGAACTAACAGTTTTGAAAGGTGCCACAAACATGCAGTTCTGGGGGTTAGGTCCTAAGTAGTCTAGTGGCGCTTTAATTTATACTGAACCTGACAATACAAAGCTTCGAAGCAGTAATGAAAAAAGTCCGGCCTGTCAAGTGTTCAGATTTTGTTAGGTGCAAAGTGTGAACTGGTGCTTTCATACGAGAGAATTAAGCGTCGGAAGCATAAAAAGACAGAAGCTCGCAGTCGATACAAGTATTCGCCCTTACACTTGATCCATTCGGTCCGCCTATGCGACCGTGCAACAGTGCGAGATAGATACACGCAATAGAAAGGGGCTGCCTGCAGGTTTTGACGCCTCCAGGTTTTGACGCCTACAGAAATTGATTCCTGTTAGACTGCACCTTCCTCTTAATGTTCCTCTGGCATCTTAGAGCCAACGACGGATAACGCTCCACTTGGCGCCCAATGTATATTTGTGAAAGCAGAAAAGTACCGCATGGTCCAGAGGAAAAAGCGATGGGCTGTGTGTTTTTTACCCACGACACTTGTGAGTAGCGGGGAGTTTTTCTCTAACAGAGTCTACAACTAACGTGTGGTTTCCACAAGGTGTATGACGGTGACGAATGTGACGCAAGTTCTGAGTGATTCATGGCTGCACCTTGCCCCAATATAGTCCTTAGCCTGGCTACACTAATTACCCCAGGCAATTGTGAATAAGGAATAGAATAGAAAAGAAGATACAGTTCAGTTTAACTCAGTGAGAGAAAAAAACTCGTCACGTGTTTTTCTTTCTTTTTTCAGGCACTTCGATCGGGGTATGCACCTGTGGATAAGAAGGTATGCATCTGAACTGCGCATCTCTAAACTACTGAATGCAGCCATGTTTGCGAAATACTTCGTCAACTAAATATGCGCACGTATTGTTTATTGTCTCGCAAGAAATGTACGCAGTTTGTTTCTAGGGCTTTAGGAAAGGGCGCATAAATATGGCTCCCTTGATGAGACATTACTGTGACGCTCCAAAACACCCATTGATTAGGAATGTGTAATGCAATTTTTATTTTTCAACGAAAACAAATTTGGATAGTCTGGCTTCAATTTTGAATAAAGTGTTAACAGTTTTGTTAGAAACTAAGTGTATAGTAAGGATTGAATAGCAGGAGAACCGAATCTCATGCGAATTGAGTATTCGATGGATAATTCGTTCTTCACGAAAATTCGTACAAAGTGAATGCTCGAGTCCAACGTTCAAATATTAGCATCGGCGCTAATATGAACGCAGTTAAAGCTGCAGCTGTGGGAAGAGGCAGCATTGATATTCACTAGGGGGTCTTGTTACGAGTGGTACGTGCTAATAACGTGTTTCCAGGCTGCGGGTGCAGGGGCGCTGCGCCGGTTGAGTAAGGAAAGCTGGGCCGAAGACAGACAGTAGGAAAATCGAGAAAAACTGTATCTATACATTGAAGGGTTACAAAAACTAACAAACTGAGAGTTGAGATGGCTGCTTAGGGAGCCGCTGAGGAATCGCCTTAGGAATCTCTTCTCGATGAGAGGGCTGGACGCTTTTAATTGCCTGTCTCGTTGTTTGTCCGTCTTTTCCCATACAATCATAGCGACTTGGTCTTGGACGCCGCTTCTGAGTGGTGTCAGGGACGCTCCTTAGTTCGCTTGTTCAGCTGACCGAGGCCTTGGCATTAATTGAAAGCGCTCCTCTCTCCATCGTCTCCCTTGGCCGAGTCAGTGGGATAAATCTCCCGAAAATTTCCTCTCCTCAGGCAATGTCCTCACCGACAAGTTGGTGTGCAGTTGACCAAAATCAGCTAGCTTTTTTTTAACCAGGAATCGAGGCCCCAAAGATGGTTCAGTGTCTTCTTCCAAGAGCTTCCTGAAGGCGGATACCTCCGAAACCAACGAAGCCAAGCTATGTATAGCATAAAATACCCTGCCCCCCCCCCCCCACCCCCCCCCCCTCTTCCGGCACCGGAGCCACCCTGGTGAATAGTATCTGACCTTTGAAAATTGAGTCCCGATGCCAGTACTAGATGCCGCCCCTAGATGAGCATCTGATTGACGTCAGCAGTCAGATGGTTTAGCGACAAACCAGCTTTCGCATGTCTGCTCGGCTTAAGTTAAAACTCTGTAGTATGTTATCCTACCTTAGCCGAGGTAACGGATGGTTGAAAAACGTCTGTTGTATACTTCCTGGCAACGTTTACGCATGTGAAAATATAGGAGTAAAAGCTTGTCCAAAAGAGCTGATAGACTCATCAACAGTTCATTTTCACAGTTCCTCGAGTTTATGCACGAGAAAATGCAAGGAAGACTGCGCACAACAGTACAAACATATTGCTTAAGTGTACTATATGCAGCCGCCAGTTTCATGTAATAGTTTTTTGCTCAAGTTCAAGTGCGGGGGAGTGCCCATAAGCACTTTATGTTTTTCACTGTTTGATTTTTTTCCTTTCTTTTGTTATTTTTTTACACCTTTTATTCATTTAAGTAGGCAATTATCAAAATATTTTCATATCGCTGAGTACTTATCGGAAGCGATCCAACATGAAAATAAATGGAGAAAATAAGTAAGCATAGCTAATTGACAGTTCCCAATTTTAAATAAGCAGAGCCCCATAAGCACATAAGAGGCGATTTCGGCTAGCAGGTAATCCCTAATGGGCAGGCTGCTCTTCTGAATGGCAAAATTGTTTTTAAAATTTCCATGACATTCCAAACGTGAACATTCCAGAATTATTCATCAGTCAGATGTACTTCCTCAACGTAGCATGAGGCATGCCTTGGCGGTAGGAGCGGTTTTAGTTATTGTTTCGGCAAAACTGAGTAGAAAAGAAGTTATCGGAAACTTTTTCGACTTGCGAATGGCTGATAAAATTTAGTCTATGTGAATATTGCCCTTTTCTGAAACCAAATAGAATGTGAATAGTACGGCTTTAACACTCTCTGAAAAAGAAAATGACATGCATGGAGAACATACCACCCTATGCATTCACTCTGTTTATAAAGTATTGTCACATTTCATTCCTCGTTGGGCGGCCGCATCATCCTGCGTGGATAGTTAAGCATCTGAGCCAAGAATAGTCTTCCACTGATAATATCTACCAATAAAAGCGCCTTTAAATTCTATGGCGAATATCTTCAGTTAAGCGGCTCTGATTCCTCGCGACATAAGTGCGCATTTTCTATGAAAGGTCATAGGTTTTTTTTTTGTGAGCTGATGCTTTTATCAAATGCTATCTGTCGTTTTATAAATAGCTAGGAATCTAATGTTTTGCTGCCCATCGATAATATACTGTTTTGGAGCCGCCAGCCCCAATGCCAGCTACAATAAAAGTTCACTTTGGCTACAATACCTGTTAATATGATCGGTGAGTCCCAAAGCTAGCCGTAATGGTGTTTTTTTATTCTTATAAAATTTTTTTATTGCTAAAAGTGTTTTAGGAACTAAATAGGAGACGACGTGTATGTCTGGCGCGTGTCGCGTAATTGGGAAAGTTAGTCGGAATGTAGGAACGCGCACACGCGCTTTCTCGTCAAGCCAAGTCAGATTATGGCTGAATGGATTACTTACGGCGGGCAGTAAACCTTTGGAGTTTTAAATGTAGCTTGGAGGTGTTAAGTTCGTTACACGGTGAAGTTTTCATAAATTCTGCCTCGATAGCCATGCCTGAACGTTGTGTTGTCGTCTGAGGCAGGTTGCATACCCTTCAGAAGCGCACACTGTATGTTGAGGCTATTAATTGGAAAAGAACAAGAATAAAAAGTTTCAACCGACACTACCGACGTATAACGCGCGTAATTCAATTTGACATATGAAATATTTGGTCAGAGAGGATAGAGTTTGATTTGGCACGGTCGAAGGTGGAAAGTCCCACAAGTGAGACAAAGCGGAGAAAAGGTATACAATAGCGACCCAAACCCGGGGGTGCGGGCCCGGTGAGTCTCTCCTAAGATTTCCGTTGAAGTAGCGGCAGGGTTTGGAATAAGGGAAAGAGATTGGGTTTTTGGGAAGGGTTTGTTGGAACTGGAAAGCCATGGGGACAAAGTGGAATTCATTCAAATGATCCAGTTAAGCCGAGCTCTCGTTTCGGAGTAAGTAGAGAATGTTTGACCTTCGACCCACCGCATTCCCAATAAAAAGAAATGTTATTTGTGTTGCCGGTTAAAATTTGTGCTCTGTGCTGTAAATTCATGAGATGGGCGTTCGTGTCCTTCACAATACCTGAACATAATGCGTGTCCTATTGCTGAGGTTTCTAAAAGCAGCAGAAAGCCTTAAAATGCCCCAACTGCAGCGCCCCGAGGCCCGCCTTTCTTCGTCATATCCACTATCAGTAATATGACCTATGTTTATTTACTTTGGGTTAGAAAAACGACGGCTGCTGAGAGTGATTCCTGAAGCACTCGGTTCAATTACGAATGTCATATTTTATTTTCTGTAATCTCACTCTCCTCTCTCTCTCTCTCTCTCTCTCTCTCTCTCTCTCTCTCTCTCTCTCTTCACGTACTATTCGAAGACTGTTTACGGAGCGCGAAAAACAGTTCCAGTTGGCCTTTAAGGCGGAGAGAGACTATTTCTTCCCGATATACCGTTCCCTTGTCTTAAAAAGTGGGAAAACTATAATGACATTTTCAATGTTTTTTCTATTGTTTCAGATATCATAAATATACAAAGTATATTGCTTATATTTGAGCATAACGTTAGAAAATTATGCCTTATT
The DNA here is from genome assembly GCF_055883805.1 of Amblyomma maculatum. Taxonomy (NCBI): domain Eukaryota; kingdom Metazoa; phylum Arthropoda; class Arachnida; order Ixodida; family Ixodidae; genus Amblyomma; species Amblyomma maculatum. The sequence continues at coordinate 21,259,812 of NC_139353.1, read as the reverse complement.
ATTCCTTTGGGAAATGTTTGGGGTGTTACTGCTTGCCTTTAATCTCTCTTTTTATTATTTTTGTTCCTTCATGGATGTTTCCATTGCGTTCATGTACCATCTGTTTAACAATTATATTAACTTGATGCCGTTTTAAAGCGACCCAAACTTCTCTAACATATACTACAGGTCATATGTATCGAATATATATGAGATAAGATAAAATGGGGTGACAAGATCAAGAAAATGATTTTTGCATATACCGGTCGACTGCAGCAGGCCCAGGGCAGCGCTTATTGGAGGTGGTTCTAGAGGGGCTGCTGCAGAGTACCTGATTAAGCTTGTGATGATGCCGATGGCAATAGTGGTAGTGGTCATGGCAGTAGTACTGATGGCGATTGTCCCAGATCGACTTTGAGAAGTCTCATAAGAAATTTCTCTGCCACCATGCCGTCGCACACGCAGGTACGTCTACATTCCCGCGGTCGGCGAAGGAAGACACCCCGTAAGGATGGTCATCGGGACGGCCGTTGCCTTCGGCTTCACCTGGGCATGGCATAGCATGATGAAAGCAGACGCCATCTGGTGCTCGCTGAGCGTACTCGGCATCGCCCAGGAAGTGCTGCTCGTCGAAATCAGGAAGTGGCAACCCATCAAGAAATTTGAGGTATATACTTTTGTCCAATGCTTGTTGGGGGATCCCCATGGCGGAGTATATTTGTAATAAGGAAGTAATTACTGATTAGTGTACACCTGAGCGCAGCAGAAGCTCATCTCTTCGTGTGCCACAATGTCTGTCACATATGAAGCCGACTGTGCAACGGCAAGGCTCGCATGCAGGTCTTGTGTATGTTCTATTCTTTGACAGGGTCTCTACCTGGCTTCAGCTCACCGGATGCGAGTGGCCGCGGCCGTACTAGGCGCCCCTCACTTTATGCTCACAATCTGCGCCTGCCTCTTCCATCTGGCCGAAATCGACACTGTCCTTGTGATCTGCAGGAGGGCCACAGGTATGTGGAGACGGCCCCGCAGACATTACTGCATCTTTTTTTTTTTCTGCGGTGTCTGTCCATCCATGCTCGCAGAATAACAACTGAGGTGTTTAGATCCTCTTTCTTTTCTTTTTTTTTTCAACATATTATGCGATCGGAACAAATTGCCTTCAGATACTTCTTGTATTAGGTACTGTGAGATTTGTCTTTTTCTGCTTTGTCATTGCTTTCTTAAAGGGATGGTTTGCGTGCATGGCTGCCACTACTTAATTTATGTTTTCTTTTTATGTACACCCTCCCCCACAGTAATGCCGCTTGATGCAGTGTATAAATACACAAATGCCACTCAGTCATTGAGCTAGCTATATAAGAAACAGCACGCTGAAAACAACGCCATCAAGTGGTACAAATTACCGAGCCTTTCTAAGCGGGCAAATGCGCAGACTGGGTTCAGTGTTAAATTAGCATCACATTTTGCGCATTGTGGTCGACAGAACTAGGCAAAAAAAATAAGTTCAATGCATGAGTCATTGTTATCATATAATTCGAAAGCTTAATATACAGGCGTTTCAGGAAAGTCCGGCAATAATTTTTTTAATAGAAAGGGTTTAAGGTAAAACATGAGTTTTTAGCCAAAATATTACCGGTGTTAACGAATCAGAAGAAAGTGATAACTGTTGCCTACCAAAATGGTTAACTGAATTGTAATAGTTAACTTTTAATAGCAACAGGCAGGTACATTGTTGCAATTAGAGATTGTCAGCTGTCTATTAGCAACAGCCATTGAGGTTGTGAAATAACCATACATATATAAGACGACGCGTGGCGTTATGGCTCAACAGACTTCAGCCATTCCTTGCTCAATTCGAAAGTCGCGTGCCGGCTGTGTGCCTACAGCGGCGTCCATCAAATCGCATCGCTCCATGGCACACGATCCATGTGACATTTGACCCTTCCGCGCAGGGCCGCCTGCCTCTGCTCATTGCTCCTGAAGTGACATATGAGGTGAGGAAGGTCACAGAAGGGTGCTTGGTTGCAGTTACAGTTTCGTATCTAGCCCTTATTAATAGCTACATCAGATTTATTTATTTTTAGAATTTCGTAGACACGAATAACTTCCTTGCTGTCGTGCCAACTGGGCGATCTCGTGAGGTCTCGTGACGTCATACAAACAGCTTGCCAATCATTTCCCGTCATGTCACCTGCAAGCTAACACCAGCCCGAGGAATGATTTCGACACCTCGTTCGCAACGCCGGCAGCTACTGCAAAGCCGGTGCTGGAGTTCCTCTAAACGGGAAACTATAACGCCGTCGCTTCAATATTGCCGCACTTATTCTGGTAATTGTCAATCAGTAAAGTTCTCGAAACGCACTCAATTTCTTCTTTTCTTGTGTGTTTCTCTTTATTTACAGGTTTTCCACTGCCTCTTTTACCTATCCTGGTTCTCCTCTATTGCGGCTGTCAAACCTCCATGGACGCGGCGGAGTGGGATGCGTCAGCTTCAGCCAGGAGAAAACAGGCTTCCTCTTAAACATATTTAATCAATCGCTATGTCAAGAAAAGTCTGACGATTCAAGCCGGCTCAAACCGTCCAGTCTTCATATTTAATTCATTCTCATCAGCATTCATGGACACTTTCGGCTCTCAGTGCTTCCATGCGTACGTCGGAACACAAAAATATTCCTCACCTTTGCACCTTTTGCCGCGAATGGAATCTCGCTGAGGATGATAGAATGATTTCATTCCCAATCTTACCCTGTTTTTGTATTTATCATGCTCCATCACGGTTGAAGCGACACCGAAGCATTCGTTTTCTCCTCGTTGAATATGTACAAACTAGCGGCAGCGGGTGCGTATCATTTAGCCTGAGCCAATGACGCAGAGTTAGAAAAGGACAACAGATTAAATTGGAATGCAGTTGTGTACAACATCCCAGCGCAGCGCCACATGAGGCAGAACAGCGCCGTGTTTTGCAGCGAAACAGCCCTCATATTGACGGCTGATGGCAGGGGGGATTTCGTCTTCAAAAGCACGCCAGTAGCTTCAAATAAATATAATCGATGAATAAAGTGTTCAGATATATCTTCATTGTCGTTCTACTGCGATGACATATTGAAGGAAGCCATCGTATTTCGATTAAATAAATTGATTGGTCATTTAAGTGTTTTTGCGCCCATCGGCTATTACACTGTAAGAAATAAAGGAACTTGGTGTGCCCTCGTTCGTCTTTTTTTTTTTTTTGCGTTTCGCTGTTCTTCTATGAAGAATTGCATGTAATTACCCTAGCTTTTCACCCGACTACTGCTGCTACATTCTTTTATAATGCAATCAATGTACCGGCATGAAAAAAGAAATGTGGTGCACGGCTTAATCACGAACCCTGAAGTATTGACTGCATTCTTTTCAGCAATCACAACATAAGACTTTAGATGCAATAAGCCAGTCTTAGGAACCTAATCCAAGGAGTTCGATGAACGCTCGCAAGCAAAAACTGCGCAACACATCTTGATAAATAGCCTTTGTAATTATCGTTTTGCGGTCTGAACGCCACGGCAGTGCGCACAAATAAAGCATACGAAGAAAATACTAGCGCAAGACGCATTAGTCAAACAGTGATAGGAATTTTTTAACGACGATACTCCGTGCAAATGTGGCAACAAATAATTTTGCGAAGTATTGTAGCAATTATAGTCTTCCAGTACACTGTCTACCTTCACAGTCTTCGTGACTGAAACAATTTCTCGCGATGTAGTTAGATGTGTATCGAACCCTTGTCAGCCTCTATCACGTTAAGGGTGCGTTGAGTTAAACGAGAGCATTGAGGACGAGGTTACTCCCTCTTTCTTTGCCTGGTGAATAGAGTTTATTTGCATATGCAGTAAGGTGATTTTATTCAGCGGTTTTTGGAGGAGTACACAAACGATAATGCCACCTTCCACGATGGCCAGACCCACGCTCGGGCTCTGGGCTCCAACCTTCCTCGCCATTATCTACTGGAGATACCGCACGGTCATCTTCATATCAGCGCAAATTTTTCTAGGTTAACTGAATGCGCTCTACAGCGCTAACATACCAATTTTTTTATTCGCAAGCGCAGTTGAACCAAGGAGCTTGCCTTAGGCATTGTCATCCCTTGACAATATACATTTTGGTATTGCACACGCGCTCCTGGTTGTGAAAAAAAGAAGCATACTTTATTTCTTTCTATAAGACCTTCAGTTGGTAGCTCCGGTCCTGTCTTCTACATTTTTGTCTTTTCATAGCGCTGTTGTTCCAAATAAGAATGTGAAAACTAGCTCAATTATTCGTTTCCTGGTACCAGAACGACAGAAAAGGCATAATTTCTATTACAACAGCCTTCCATAATGCTAAAGTAAACATGACCGCAGCAAACGGAAACGCTAAAGATTGTTCTCTTTTTTCTTTTTTTGTAATAAATTAGCGTCTTCAGAGGACTCCGCATTTTTCTAACTTAATATTATTCAGCGCATATTCTATGCTCTATCCATCAGCATAGTTTATTACCTGACTGGGCTTTTAACTAGAACGATAACGCGATTTCTTGTAGCCTGGAGACAGATTTTTTTTTCTTCCACATTTTTAGAGAAATAAGACATCTGCTAAAGCACTCGTTAATTTCAACATTCAACGTAACGCATTCAATTCAACGCATTCAACGCAACGGCAGAAACTGATCGATCATTCTGAAGCATGCCACATGCCCTTCATGTATTCCACGTCTCACTCGGAAGTTCAGAGGGTTTGCTCACGTTGGACAAAATGGATGCCGGTTTGACGGCTGTGGCAGTGGCAAAAGAGCGCGACATATCTGCAAAGAGAGAATATGGAAACCGAAGGTAGGAAGCTCACTCTGTGTTTTTTGACGTCTTAATTTTTTCCCAGCGTGTCTGTTTGATAGTGGCAGCGTGGACCAAATCATAAGAAGGTAGAGTTAGTTCCCATAACATGAAAAGATATAGCCCGAACTGAATATGTCTGAAACTTAATACACCGGTCGTATAAAGAAAGTAGCAAACAGTTTCGAAACAATACTTTCACTGGGCGCTTAAAGGGATTGAAAAACGAAGAGAGATTTCCTGACATAAAATAAGGAAAAGCTCCACCTGGCTGTGGCAGGGGAGACGGAGGTGGGCTTAAGTTGAGTGAGTAATAGCGTGTGATAGTGGGAAAAAAAATAAAGAACATTTTAATGAAAATTAAAGGGCACCAGAACCATCTAACTTTTGTAATATCTCACCCTATGCAGTCATGTAATTCGCAAAGATGGAAGAGGGATTGTTAGGAATGAAGATAGAGCGAAGGAAAGAGCAGGTTAAGAGAAAACATGAGTTAGCAATATAATGCAATAGAATATTCTCCATCCAATAACTAGCTTGCAACACAATGGAAGCTAGGAGACCCCTTCAACCAACCATGAGAGTGCATTGAGTCATCTGCAAATCGCCGGCTCGCAGTTATGCAGATATGGCTGCAAAATAGTATACATAGACACTGTGTACTTGCCAAACGCTGGAAGAGCATTCGGAAGTTTAGAATAGCATACTGCGTTACGTTACGCTGCACGCCACATGCGTACGTTTAAGCATATGCAAAGGAGGCCTTGGCGATAAATTCAGCCTAGTGTCGAGGTGTGGCTTTTCGCACTGAAACTGTCTTTTTTTTTTTTAACAAGCCGACTTTTCCATTTAGGCCCAGGAGAAGCAGAATCAGGATTCTAAATAAAAATTAAGATAATTTTTTTTTTTTGCTTTTAGATGCTGCTGTCGGTGAGATAAGGTCAAACGAAAACTCGATTCGCAGTTTATGATTAACGAACGTACTGAAAAAAATCCAGCGAGGACGATGAGATCACTCCGAAGTGAGATGTATCGAAGCGCTCCGCCATGTTGACAAGGCGATTTTATCTTACGCGTGGGTCGCGAACCCTAAACTCGGGAAAGAGCCTACGTGAGGGGAGCGTACGCTAAGGTTCGATTTGAATTAACATTTCACAATGCAGCCTTGCGCAGACGTTCTTCCGCTTGCTCGTATGACCATTTTATACCGCGGCCCTAATTTCTTCCGCGTCAGAACGCTGCCCTTGTAGTCATCGAAGTTTTGGTAGAGCTGAACGAAACTAGGATGAAGAATATATTTCTACCAACAGAGGCTATTTAAAATACTTAGAGATGGCACAGCCTGTAGGTACCCACCCTTTGCCTTTCGCCGTTGAGTGTCGCCGAGTGTGAGACACCGAGAAAATTAACCAGTGGGCGAGAATGTGAATGTGATGAGGTCTCCTAGGGGGAATTAAGTGGATGAGTAAATAAGGGAGTGGGCAGGAAGGTGGGAGGAGGGCGAAAGAGGAAGAGAAAGGACTGGAATAGGTAGCTTCCAATTAATGCCTCGTAGTATAATGGGGGAAAAATGACTACGGCTTAGCTGCTGAGTTCGGCTATACAAGCGAAGGATTTTTTATGCTTCGTTATTTTGTATTGCTAAACCAGGTTCGACTCACGTGGATCTGAACGTAGTTTAATAATAATAATAATAATAATAATAATAATAATAATAATAATAATAATAATAATAATAATAATAATAATAATAATAATAATAATAATAATAATAATAATAATAATAATAATAATAATAATAATAATAATAATAATAATATTAACATTAATAATAATAATAATAATAATAATAATAATAATAATAATAATAATAATAATAATAATAATAATGTATTTATTTGCGTCACATACATATATGACACCGGGGACCTGCAGTAAACGCTGTCATCTGTGAACGCTTGACAGAGCCGCAGGCCCCCCCTACACTTGGCAGCGTACAAGTGTCATTATTCCTTAATGAAATCGATTTTAACAAAGGTATGTCAAGAAATAGAAGTTACAAACATTTCATATTATACAAAAAATAACATGATTAACAAAGAATGGTAAAAGTTCAGAAACAATAAGTAATCAAACATATTATCACTATGAAGTGGCAGAGACTATAAAATGCTAAGACAATCGTCCGGCAGTGCAGAGAGTGTGGAAGCTCGATTTAAGCATGGTCAGACATGGTTTTCTCTGGTTTGACTCATCAATGTCTGTCTGCGAACTTCAAGGAAACGCAGCCGAAGCACTGGTTCTTGCACGAGGCTTCTCTATGTCTGTTAGCGAACATAAAGGTCACCACAGACTGGTCAAGACGAAGCAAAGGTGTCGAGGGAATTTCGAAGGGCGAGATCTAAGGAAGCGAGCCAGATGGGAAGAAGTGGGGATGGAGAGAAAGGGTACAGCAGGGGACTGGAAGGCTGTGTGGCATTGTGTGAGGCAACGTTGCCTATTTGTGGAGAAGTGTAGCTCTACTAATGAAGTTTGCCAAGTGTGTGAAGAAGAACAGGCAAGAGCAGATGCGCGAAGTAGAAGAAGGGAGCAGCAAAACATAGAGTTCCTTACTCTCACCTAGAGGGAAAGCTGGGGGCGCTGAATTTCAGCCACCATGGGCGCGCTAAGAATCATGGGCCGGTATGCTACTTGATATCGGATAGTGACATTTTTTCGAAACACAGAGTCGCATTACTAAGACATCTCCTCTTCAGCAGCAGCAGCAGCAGCAGCAGCAGCAGCAGCAGCAGCAGCAGCAGCAGCAGCAGCAGCAGCAGCAGCAGCAGCAGCAGCAGCAGCAGCAGCAGCAGCAGCAGCAGCAGCAGCAGCAGCAGCAGCAGCAGCAGCAGCAGCAGCAGCAGCAGCAGCAGCAGCAGCAGCAGCAGCAGCAGCAGCAGCAGCAGCAGCAGCAGCAGCAGCAGCAGCAGCAGCAGCAGCAGCAGCAGCAGCAGCAGCAGCAGCAGCAGCAGCAGCAGCAGCAGCAGCAGCAGCAGCAGCAGCAGCAGCAGCAGCAGCAGCAGCAGCAGCAGCAGCAGCAGCAGCAGCAGCAGCAGCAGCAGCAGCAGCAGCAGCAGCAGCAGCAGCAGCAGCAGCAGCAGCAGCAGCAGCAGCAGCAGCAGCAGCAGCAGCAGCAGCAGCAGCAGCAGCAGCAGCAGCAGCAGCAGCAGCAGCAGCAGCAGCAGCAGCAGCAGCAGCAGCAGCAGCAGCAGCAGCAGCAGCAGCAGCAGCAGCAGCAGCAGCAGCAGCAGCAGCAGCAGCAGCAGCAGCAGCAGCAGCAGCAGCAGCAGCAGCAGCAGCAGCAGCAGCAGCAGCAGCAGCAGCAGCAGCAGCAGCAGCAGCAGCAGCAGCAGCAGCAGCAGCAGCAGCAGCAGCAGCAGCAGCAGCAGCAGCAGCAGCAGCAGCAGCAGCAGCAGCAGCAGCAGCAGCAGCAGCAGCAGCAGCAGCAGCAGCAGCAGCAGCAGCAGCAGCAGCAGCAGCAGCAGCAGCAGCAGCAGCAGCAGCAGCAGCAGCAGCAGCAGCAGCAGCAGCAGCAGCAGCAGCAGCAGCAGCAGCAGCAGCAGCAGCAGCAGCAGCAGCAGCAGCAGCAGCAGCAGCAGCAGCAGCAGCAGCAGCAGCAGCAGCAGCAGCAGCAGCAGCAGCAGCAGCAGCAGCAGCAGCAGCAGCAGCAGCAGCAGCAGCAGCAGCAGCAGCAGCAGCAGCAGCAGCAGCAGCAGCAGCAGCAGCAGCAGCAGCAGCAGCAGCAGCAGCAGCAGCAGCAGCAGCAGCAGCAGCAGCAGCAGCAGCAGCAGCAGCAGCAGCAGCAGCAGCAGCAGCAGCAGCAGCAGCAGCAGCAGCAGCAGCAGCAGCAGCAGCAGCAGCAGCAGCAGCAGCAGCAGCAGCAGCAGCAGCAGCAGCAGCAGCAGCAGCAGCAGCAGCAGCAGCAGCAGCAGCAGCAGCAGCAGCAGCAGCAGCAGCAGCAGCAGCAGCAGCAGCAGCAGCAGCAGCAGCAGCAGCAGCAGCAGCAGCAGCAGCAGCAGCAGCAGCAGCAGCAGCAGCAGCAGCAGCAGCAGCAGCAGCAGCAGCAGCAGCAGCAGCAGCAGCAGCAGCAGCAGCAGCAGCAGCAGCAGCAGCAGCAGCAGCAGCAGCAGCAGCAGCAGCAGCAGCAGCAGCAGCAGCAGCAGCAGCAGCAGCAGCAGCAGCAGCAGCAGCAGCAGCAGCAGCAGCAGCAGCAGCAGCAGCAGCAGCAGCAGCAGCAGCAGCAGCAGCAGCAGCAGCAGCAGCAGCAGCAGCAGCAGCAGCAGCAGCAGCAGCAGCAGCAGCAGCAGCAGCAGCAGCAGCAGCAGCAGCAGCAGCAGCAGCAGCAGCAGCAGCAGCAGCAGCAGCAGCAGCAGCAGCAGCAGCAGCAGCAGCAGCAGCAGCAGCAGCAGCAGCAGCAGCAGCAGCAGCAGCAGCAGCAGCAGCAGCAGCAGCAGCAGCAGCAGCAGCAGCAGCAGCAGCAGCAGCAGCAGCAGCAGCAGCAGCAGCAGCAGCAGCAGCAGCAGCAGCAGCAGCAGCAGCAGCAGCAGCAGCAGCAGCAGCAGCAGCAGCAGCAGCAGCAGCAGCAGCAGCAGCAGCAGCAGCAGCAGCAGCAGCAGCAGCAGCAGCAGCAGCAGCAGCAGCAGCAGCAGCAGCAGCAGCAGCAGCAGCAGCAGCAGCAGCAGCAGCAGCAGCAGCAGCAGCAGCAGCAGCAGCAGCAGCAGCAGCAGCAGCAGCAGCAGCAGCAGCAGCAGCAGCAGCAGCAGCAGCAGCAGCAGCAGCAGCAGCAGCAGCAGCAGCAGCAGCAGCAGCAGCAGCAGCAGCAGCAGCAGCAGCAGCAGCAGCAGCAGCAGCAGCAGCAGCAGCAGCAGCAGCAGCAGCAGCAGCAGCAGCAGCAGCAGCAGCAGCAGCAGCAGCAGCAGCAGCAGCAGCAGCAGCAGCAGCAGCAGCAGCAGCAGCAGCAGCAGCAGCAGCAGCAGCAGCAGCAGCAGCAGCAGCAGCAGCAGCAGCAGCAGCAGCAGCAGCAGCAGCAGCAGCAGCAGCAGCAGCAGCAGCAGCAGCAGCAGCAGCAGCAGCAGCAGCAGCAGCAGCAGCAGCAGCAGCAGCAGCAGCAGCAGCAGCAGCAGCAGCAGCAGCAGCAGCAGCAGCAGCAGCAGCAGCAGCAGCAGCAGCAGCAGCAGCAGCAGCAGCAGCAGCAGCAGCAGCAGCAGCAGCAGCAGCAGCAGCAGCAGCAGCAGCAGCAGCAGCAGCAGCAGCAGCAGCAGCAGCAGCAGCAGCAGCAGCAGCAGCAGCAGCAGCAGCAGCAGCAGCAGCAGCAGCAGCAGCAGCAGCAGCAGCAGCAGCAGCAGCAGCAGCAGCAGCAGCAGCAGCAGCAGCAGCAGCAGCAGCAGCAGCAGCAGCAGCAGCAGCAGCAGCAGCAGCAGCAGCAGCAGCAGCAGCAGCAGCAGCAGCAGCAGCAGCAGCAGCAGCAGCAGCAGCAGCAGCAGCAGCAGCAGCAGCAGCAGCAGCAGCAGCAGCAGCAGCAGCAGCAGCAGCAGCAGCAGCAGCAGCAGCAGCAGCAGCAGCAGCAGCAGCAGCAGCAGCAGCAGCAGCAGCAGCAGCAGCAGCAGCAGCAGCAGCAGCAGCAGCAGCAGCAGCAGCAGCAGCAGCAGCAGCAGCAGCAGCAGCAGCAGCAGCAGCAGCAGCAGCAGCAGCAGCAGCAGCAGCAGCAGCAGCAGCAGCAGCAGCAGCAGCAGCAGCAGCAGCAGCAGCAGCAGCAGCAGCAGCAGCAGCAGCAGCAGCAGCAGCAGCAGCAGCAGCAGCAGCAGCAGCAGCAGCAGCAGCAGCAGCAGCAGCAGCAGCAGCAGCAGCAGCAGCAGCAGCAGCAGCAGCAGCAGCAGCAGCAGCAGCAGCAGCAGCAGCAGCAGCAGCAGCAGCAGCAGCAGCAGCAGCAGCAGCAGCAGCAGCAGCAGCAGCAGCAGCAGCAGCAGCAGCAGCAGCAGCAGCAGCAGCAGCAGCAGCAGCAGCAGCAGCAGCAGCAGCAGCAGCAGCAGCAGCAGCAGCAGCAGCAGCAGCAGCAGCAGCAGCAGCAGCAGCAGCAGCAGCAGCAGCAGCAGCAGCAGCAGCAGCAGCAGCAGCAGCAGCAGCAGCAGCAGCAGCAGCAGCAGCAGCAGCAGCAGCAGCAGCAGCAGCAGCAGCAGCAGCAGCAGCAGCAGCAGCAGCAGCAGCAGCAGCAGCAGCAGCAGCAGCAGCAGCAGCAGCAGCAGCAGCAGCAGCAGCAGCAGCAGCAGCAGCAGCAGCAGCAGCAGCAGCAGCAGCAGCAGCAGCAGCAGCAGCAGCAGCAGCAGCAGCAGCAGCAGCAGCAGCAGCAGCAGCAGCAGCAGCAGCAGCAGCAGCAGCAGCAGCAGCAGCAGCAGCAGCAGCAGCAGCAGCAGCAGCAGCAGCAGCAGCAGCAGCAGCAGCAGCAGCAGCAGCAGCAGCAGCAGCAGCAGCAGCAGCAGCAGCAGCAGCAGCAGCAGCAGCAGCAGCAGCAGCAGCAGCAGCAGCAGCAGCAGCAGCAGCAGCAGCAGCAGCAGCAGCAGCAGCAGCAGCAGCAGCAGCAGCAGCAGCAGCAGCAGCAGCAGCAGCAGCAGCAGCAGCAGCAGCAGCAGCAGCAGCAGCAGCAGCAGCAGCAGCAGCAGCAGCAGCAGCAGCAGCAGCAGCAGCAGCAGCAGCAGCAGCAGCAGCAGCAGCAGCAGCAGCAGCAGCAGCAGCAGCAGCAGCAGCAGCAGCAGCAGCAGCAGCAGCAGCAGCAGCAGCAGCAGCAGCAGCAGCAGCAGCAGCAGCAGCAGCAGCAGCAGCAGCAGCAGCAGCAGCAGCAGCAGCAGCAGCAGCAGCAGCAGCAGCAGCAGCAGCAGCAGCAGCAGCAGCAGCAGCAGCAGCAGCAGCAGCAGCAGCATCATCATCATCATCTCGAGGCGCGAACGTAGAGTGCAAAAGATACAGTGGTAACGCGCAAAAGCAGACGACGCCAATAAAAGATTCTTGTTTTCCAAAATGCCGCTAAAGAACTTCCTAAAGGGGTTGAGCAGCCATATATATTTTCAAAACATTTTTTTTTTCTTTTTGATGTGTGCCTATTGGATGCGAAATATTGGTTTCTGTGCTGGTCAATACTTAGCCAATAGGAGAGAAAGCTATCGCTTATTTTGGACTTTACACTTGCATAGTGTTACGCTCGTTTGTTGCAATTTATAGTCACAATATGAAATTTTGCGACATTTCTTGTTGTAGAACAACGTTTATTTTTGCGTTATTTTTGTCAAATGTTGTAGTTCTGTACTCGGTAGCTCTCCGCCCCATGATGCTTTGGGCGCCCATGGTGGCTGAACTAGTCATCAGGAAGCTCCATGCAAACTACCATAGATGGCGACACAACTTTCCCTCTAGGTAAGAGTATAAAGCTCTCTGCAGCAGAAGGAGCGAGCGCCACCGGTTCGGCGTGCCGCAAGTGCGTGTGCATGTGCAAGGCTCCCAGGCAACACAAACATTGGTCCAATCTTGGTACTGCGCTGATAATTTTGGCCCACCTCCTGAACAATGCATGACCAACAAAGAACCAATATTGGGCCGTGATTATTGTGCTGCTTGGGTGATTTTGCTCGCTTCTACTGGGCCAGTAAAGATTTTGCCCTAAAAGCAGTTCGAGAAAAATTACGAACTCAAGAAACGCACAGTGGCACCTAAGGGGACAACTAATGCCTTCTTCTTCATCATCATCATCATCATCATCATCATCATCAGCCTGACTATACCCACTGCAGGGCGAAGGCCTCTCCCATAATTCTCTAATTAGCCCTGTCCTGTGCTAGCTGCATCCACTTGACCCCTGCGAACTCCTTAACCTCATCCGCCCACCTAACTTTCTGCCGCCCCCTGCTACGCTTTCCTTCCCTTGGAATCCTGTTTGTTACCCTAAGCGACCATCGGTTATCCTCTCTTCGCAATACATGTCCTGCCCATGCATGCCCATTTCTTCTTCTTGATTTCCACTAGAATGTCGGTAACTTGAGTTATTTCTCTGAACCACTCTGCACGCTTTCTATCTCTTAATGTTACCCCTACCATTTTTCGTTCCATAGCCCTCTGCGCTGTCCTCAACTTAAGTAGAACCCTCTTGGTTAGCCTCCACGTTTCAGCCCCATAGGTGAGTACAGGTAAGATGCAACTGTTGTATACTGTCCTCTTGAGCGATACCGATAAGCTGCTAATGCCTTGCTCTGATTTAAAAGTATGAAGTAGGTTTTAGTGAATTGTGAATTATTATTTCTTAGCGGGGTGCCCAAGATGGCGTGACCGATACGAAACTCGCCTGCGTATCGAACTGATGCAAGCGTAACAATGAACGTGTTTCTCGAAGGTGGAGATGGGACCTAGAAAAAGCAATCCACTGGACCGTCACTATTGCAGGCGTCGCCTACGCAATGTGGTGTTTCGCGACCAACGAACAAAGTAAGTCTCATTGTGAAATATTAAAAAAAAACTTATTTCCGCTCCTTTTTGCTCAGCTTTGGTTGCTTGTTTTGTTAGGCGATGTAAAAACAGCATTAATCTGAATATACTTATAGCTGCGTTAACTTTTGAAAATACATTCGATTGCCGCCATTGAAATAGGGCGAATGTAAGGTCGATCATGTGAGTATAATGCAAGCTCAACGTATCGACAACGTCCCGACAGGTGCACCAAATACGTTTTTTTTTTTTTTTGGTTACAATTAGAACATTGTTACCCAAACGGGTAATCATGGAGTGAGTGGAGGGCTGACGATGATATTTTTACTGCTGCCCCCCCTATTTCCAGTTTGTGCAGACTTGGACCACGTGACTCAGTCGCACTGACGCGACCATCGCATTTCGGCATGATTTGCCAAAGCAATAGTTAGCTGGTTCATATAACTATAATTTCGTGGCTTTGCTACTGTTTGCGACAAGCACAGCGCGCTCGAATACTATCGTTAGCTAAATCTGTCATTAGTCAATAAGCTTCCTATGCTCGTAGAAGCCGAAACAAAGCCCTGCGATAATAAGTTGGGAAGTGACATTTGCCCTTTCGGCTTGACATAACAGCACACGAGTCATCAACTGGGAATACGTATTGGAAAGTTGATTCTTGGCTATGTTACGCAATTGTGATAAACGTTCCAGCCGTACTTCGGCCTAAACGTCAATATTAAACTTGAAGACTACACAGCTAATCCGTGATATATATCATAGCTAAACTAAATCAATGATCATAAAAAAGACGGTGTGTCTCATCGTAGTAAAACTACGATGAGTTTATAGTTGTCTGACCCGTCAGCAGTCTGCAGGTTTTGTTCCGTTCACTAAAGTTATTTCATTCTAAATACTGATTGCCTGACTTTTATTTACTGACTTTAGGAAGAACATGCCAACGCAAAAGTTGTAGATAGTCTCGAAAAGTAGCTAGCTACTTTATTTTCATCAAGCTAAAGTCTTCGTAAATTACCGGTCATAAAAAGGATGAAAAAGTTTTCACGCGACAGTTCGGCCACTTCAGTGGCGAGACGCGTCTCAGGTAAAATATTTTTTTTTTGTTTAATTGCAGACTCGTTCACTTTGATAAACCTTTGTGTGCGCACTAAAACAGTGATTTAAGGTAGCAGCTCGTCCCGTGACAGCTCTATTTGAAGGCCAATAAAAAGCTGTATAAACCGCAGCTTGATGAAAACAGCGCAGCTAGTAGTTCTTTAAGCCGGTGTACAACTTTTGCGCTGACATTTTGTTCCTCAAGTCAATAAATGAAAAGTTAGCTAACATGTGTTTAAAAATTACTAATTTTGGTGCACGAAAAATCTTTGCAGATTAGTATAGGCGACTCTCAAGAACTTTTCAGTTGGTTTTGCAGGGCTACAGTGAACCACATACTTTTTAAACTTTCATAACATTTAGTTGGAATACGCGGTATGCATATAAAACGAAGTAGTTTCTGTTGGCTTCCGCAAGAAAGAACTGAGGATAGTACACATTTGGAGTACTATGGCTGCGGTCAAATATGTTTATTTTAGTATTTTTGAGGTTTCTATGGCGAAAAACATCTGCGAATGCAAAAACCTAATGAGAAAAAAATGAGGGGGGAGGGGGCGTAAAAGTAAAATATGTGGGACTCTGGAGAGGGTCCGCGTAAAAAAACAAAAAAAGATACCTTATCAATGGGGTGCATGTGTCGCTTTCGAAATCGACATGACGACAGGATTTACGATCCCTATAGCTCGCACAGACACCAATTCTATTCGAGACAAGCACGACCATTATTTGAACGTGAATGATGCTTCTACCACTTATTTATAGCTTTGAAAATAAGGAAGGCTAACGATTACACAAATTGCGCTTCCTATTTTTTCTTACAATTACACGCGGCCTTGTACACTAATTGCCAGCGGCAGAGTGCGGGAACACATTGTTCTAGACGCTGCCGCACTTCGACATTTACCAACATGCGCTGCTCAGCTCCCGTCAGAACAGCTTCCGCTTACAGAGAAATCAATAATGTCACCCGGGCGTGCAGGCGTGGGCGAACAGGTGCTGTTTCGGTGGCGTCATCCCGATCTTTTTTTCTGACGCACGATAGCTCGCGTGCTATAGCTTGGTGGGCGCCGTTCGTGTTATATATATATATATATATATATATATATATATATATATATATATATATATATATATATATATATATATATATATATATAAGTTCAGTCGTTCAGTCGTGTCCGACTCTTCGTGACCCTATGGACCATGTCACGCCACGCTTTCCGGTCTCTCACTATCTTCCTAACATCACATAACTTCATCTGCAGTGCCTCGAGGATGCCATCTAACCATTGCGTTCGCTGCCTACCCCTTCTCCGGCGACCCTCAACCTTTCCCAACATCAAATCTTTCTCCAGCGACTCCTCTCTTCTCATCAGATGACCAAAGTAGCTGAGCTTTAACTTTAGAGTTTGACCCTCCAATGAGCAGTCAGGGTTTTTGGTCGACAATATCGACTGATTTGATCTTCTGGCAGTCCAAGGAACTCTCAAGAGTCTTCGCCAGCACCACAATTCAAACGCGTCAATTCTTCGACTGTCAGCCTTTTTCACAGTCCAACTCTCGCATCCATACATCACAACTGGAAAGACCATAGCACGAGTTATACGGATCTTGGTTGGCAGACTAATGTCTCTGCTCTTTACTAGGCGGTCAAGGCTAACCATTGCTCTCTTTCCCAGAAGCAGGCGTCTCCTAATTTCATGGCTGCAGTCTCCTTCCGAGGTAATCTTGGAGCCCAAGAACAGAAAATCTGTCACAGCTTCCACTTCTTGTCCGTTGATGCTCCAGGACTTGATAGGGCAAGACGCCATGATCTTCGTCTTTTTAATGTTCAGTTTAAGCCCAAGCTTCTCCCTCTCTTCTTGTACGCGCATCAGAAGTCTCTTGAGTTCCACTTCATTTTCTGCCATTAAAGTGGTATCATCCGCATATCTAAGGTTGTTGATACGTTTTCCAGCAATCTTCACTCCAGCTGAAGACTCGTCCAGACCAGCCTTCCTCATGATGCACTCCGCATATAAGTTAAATAGGCAGGGCGACAGTATGCAGCCTTGCCTCACTCCTTTCTCGATCGGAAACCAATCATTAAGACCATGCCCAGTTCTGACTGTGGCCTCTTGCCCTTCATATAGGTTCCTGAGGAGACAGATGAGGTGAATTGAAACTCCCATCTCTTGGAGAGCTTGCCACAATCTGCTGTGATCTACGCAGTCAAACGCTTTCGCATAATCAATAAAGCAGAAGCAGATTGGTTTCTGGAACTCTCTTGCTTTTTCCATGATCCAGCGAAGGTTAGCAATTTGGTCTCTAGTTCCTCTGCCCTTGCGAAACCCAGCTTGCACGTCCGGAAGCTCCCGATTCACGTACTGCTGCAGCCTACCTTGGAGGATTTTCAACATCATCTTGCTAGCATGCGAAATAAGCGCGATCGTGCGGTAGTTGGAACAATCTTTGGCACTGCCTTTCTTTGGAATGGGGATGTAAACTGACCTCCTCCAATCCTGTGGCCACTGCAGGGCTGTCCAAATCTTCTGACATAATGTATGCAGAATGTTAACAGCGTCATGGTTGAGGTTTTGAAGCAACTCAGCTGGAATACCATCAATTCCGCTAGCTTTGTTCTTAGCAAGGCTGGCTAAGGCCCATTCAACTTCACTCTTCAGGATGCCCGGCTCGAGATCAGTAATCACAACCGTCTTATGTTGGGTTGCCCACGTGTGATTTTGACCAAAGTACAAAGTAAAGTTTTCGCCTTAAATGAGTAATATAGACTTGGCAACCAGGTTAATTGGAGAAATATGGGAGAGGCCTTCACCCTGCAGTGGGTATAGTCAGGCTGATGATGATGATGATGATGATGATGATGATGGCTGCAAAATAGACTATTTGCAACAATATTTTCGATACCGTTTGGCAAAACAGAATCGAAAATATTGTTGCAAATAGTCTATTTTGCAGCCATCATCATCATCAGCCTGACTATACCCACTGCAGGGCGAAGGCCTCTCCCATATTTCTCCAATTAACCTGGTTGCCAAGCCTATATTACTTATTTAAGGCGAAAACTTTACTTCGTACTTTGGTCAAAATCACACGTGGGCGAGATTTGTCCGCAGGATTCAGCGGGATAAACAATAGCCAAAAGCCGATCAAAAAAAAAAAATAAACATAAAAAGATAATAACGAGAAAAAGATTAATAGTAAACAACAGAATTTCCCGTTACTGCAGCTAAGCAGGGATAACGTAGGACAACGACCAGAATATTCAAGAACGTTGCCAATAGAAAATAATTTTCACTCTTAATCTAGTTTGGCATACATTCCAGTCACACGTTGAACTTTTCGTCAAGTTCTACTTGTTACAGGATGTAATCTCAAACCAAGTTCAAAGCTGCAGCAGGGACGATAGAAAGGCTTAGTTGTAAGGATGGTAAAAAAAACGCTTAAAATCGTTAGTGATATGGATACCGTTGAAGGTCGCTTCTTGGAAAAGGTCTCTTCAACAAAAGTTTTGCTGCATGAAACGTCCATGTCGTTGGAATATCATCTTAGGCTGCTTCATCTTTGAGATAAGCTGAAACGTCACACGTCGCAATCACTTTATTATATGTATAGATAAGTTTCAAATATCTCTAGGAGCCAAGCATTCCTGTTATTAAATTCAAGGATGTCGTTCGTTTTGGCTCCATCCCAGTTCCTCCGCTTTGCGACTGATGAATCTCAGCGGACTGGAATCCCCTTGTCGTAAATGCGTACTAGTGCACATTAAACACCTCCCTGAAAGTCTTACACAAGTCACATATTAATGAAGTACCGTTGGGCTCGCACGTATAGGCAAAATTAGCAAGCAAATCTCCACTGACCAGGAAACATAAGTATATGAAAGAGCACTGAACAAAGGCTGGTAAGCCGACCCAATGTTTCGACAAGTTTCAGCCCTTGTTCGTGCGTCTTTCATACTGTGTAACCATCTTTCTCTCTCAAAGTGTGTTGCTGGGCGAGTTCATGACTGATCATGGTAGACGAAAATAGCGCAGGAGACGAGACAAGGCAGTAGACACAACACGAGCGCCGACTAACAACTGAATGTATTCAAAGCGTGAGCGTGTGAATACACGGAAGTTAGTCGGCGCTCGGGTTGTCTACTTCTTTGTCCCGTCTTCTGCGCTATTTTCTGCTACCATCATCTTCCTCTCGTTCTACATTAGACTAACATATAAGCACTTTTACGGATAGCGACGGTAAGGTGGCTGCGCTATGCACACAAGTCGAAATTTTCCACCGGCCTTTTTATCCTTCGTTTATTCATCTTACCTGCAACTCACGCCACAAAGAGGAATCAGCGCCTGTGTACCGTGTGATGCCGGGGAGCGTTAAAAGGACTCCGATAACCAATTGAAGTGGATTTCTGTCTATAGATCTGTCGATAGTGTCGTTAGCCTACGGCGCTATAATGACAAAGATTCATCATCGGTCGCTTTCGATAATAAGTCCGATGCGGATCCGAGATCCATCCAAACGGTAGCAGCGAATTATACTTGGTGGAAGGGGGGTCACAGATTCAATCGCACGCGGTAAGATTATTAGGTTTTCTCGGCAATGATAGATTATTTGCAAATGAGAAAATTTTAACAGCCCAGCATCCCCGTCATAGCAAAACAATCCGTGCCCAGTCACTATACCCCCCCCCCCCCCCCGCCCTATTTCTAACCCACACCAATTCTCATGGTGTGCCTATTTGGCCTCGGACCAGTTTGTCGACTTCACCAGGCGTAGTCGGCTCGTTCTCTAGGCAACTAAACGTAATTGGTTCAGTAAAGTTAATCTTCCATCTCTCTCAAAACCGACGTGTTGCTGCGATAATTTATTATATTTAGCTTCTAAAACTGGCCTCTTCAGTTGCAATGGCTTCAACTTAATTGTAACAGGGTAGTCACTCAACAATGACTAGCTTTTTTGACAGGTGGTCCACGGTATTCTTTTCTCTGCTCCTCAGGTGCAGCCCTCCCGAGGAGTATGCGGTATGCCTTCGCCCGCAGTCCGTATGGACTCAAAAGCCCGCAGGTAAGCTACGCGCTGCTTTAAAGAGAGGTTAAAAGGTCATCACGATGACAATAGGCATAAGTGAAAAGTGCAATGTTCTCATTGTTACATCGCAGCACGAGTCGCTTTAAAACTCTATCTCACTGTATATTCATACGTGTCAATCTTGTGAAATATAAACGAGCTTGTACGCTCAAATTACACATGTGTGGTATCTAAAGCCTATCTTAAGGGCCTTTTTTTTTTTTTTTATCTACACCAGCTACACTCAGCTACACCAGGGCAACAAAAATCCATTGTAGGTGTATAGGAGATTTTCTACACTCGTGTAACTGGTGTAGATTAAACAAATGGCCCTTCAATGACAGCACAAGGCAAATCTTTTTCGCACCCAGTTCAGTACAATATAACCGTGCACAAGAACCCTCTGAATACAAAATGCACTTGAAAAACAAGTGACGAAGGAAACACTATAAGGTGCCGGAAATAAAGGTATAACCAACGACACTCTCCCAAAACGCCTAACATACTGAATAAACATTCTTTTGTGTGGAGCGCTCTCTTAATCGGAAGCACTTTGGCTACAGGTGCTAAATGTGTTCGGTGTATTAACATTGCCGTGATTTATCAACAAGCGCATTTTTTAAGGAAAGTTGTTTATGAACTCAATTTTTGCATATCGTAAACTACTGCTATAACTATCAATATATCCGCAGGTCTTTCCTGGGGATACCCGTAGTTTTTTTTGTGATTATTGTTTTAGTTACTCAAGAAATCTGCAACACTCAAGAATTTTACACGCACAGCGGCATGGTTGAGGTGTTCCACTACTTTCCCAGAGTACCCGGATTCAATACCGACCGCAGCAGTTGCATTTCGATTAAGGAGAAACGAAGAAGCGCACGCGTACTGTGCGATGTCAGTGCTGTTGTTTACTGGGAGGCTTAGCGCGGAACAGGCAAGGATAAGAGAGGCACACAGGACGAGCGCTAATTTAGCGCTCGTCCTGTGTGCCTCTCTTGTCCTTGTCTGTTCCGCGCTAAGCTTCCCAGTAATCATGTCTTACCAACTAGCCCAGAAATAGCACTCGTCCTGTGTGCCTCTCTTGTCCTTGTTTGTTCCGCGCTAAGCCTCTCAGTAATCATGTCTTACCAACTAACCCAGAACTCTACTTTGCTGTTGTTGTTGTTGTGGCTGTAGGAAAAAGGAAAAGAAAATGCACGGGCCTGCTACTGGCTCTGTAGCTGAGCCACCTGTGCTGCCTCTTGCAGAAAGAAGAGAAAATAGATTAAAAGATACCCAGGTGGTGGAAATTACTTCCTAGCCCACCACAATGGCTCCTCTTTCTGTCTTTCCACTTTCACCACCCTCCTTCCTCCCTTCTCTTACTGCGCGATTCAGATGTCCATCGAACAAGTGTGACAGATACTGCGGCCTTTCACTTCCTGTGAACCAATTTATTATCTATTTAGAACTTTACATAATAGTTTCTTATGGCACCCTCATCTATTCCGTGCCAGCGAAGAAGAAACTTTAAAAGAAAGATTTTGCTGTGCATTGTAAGATTGGACCATTCCTGTAAAGGCCGGTGTAGGCACGCGGTAACTGGCGGACACAATCAAGTACCAGCCCATGTCGCAGTGGTTCCTTTTGCATTTATAGTAAAAAGGCGCCTCTCGTAGACACCTGACACGTGCCATTAGAGAAGGGAGAAAGGTGGGAGTGAAAGTGGAAAGAGAGAGGGAGGAGCCGTAGTGGGGGGCTACGGAGTAATTTCGACCACTTGGGGGTCTCTAACGTGCGCTGAAATTTGCACAGCACACGGATGCCACTTCGTTTTCGCCTCCATCGAAACGCGGCTGCCGTGGTCGGGTTCGAACCCGGGAACTCCAACACAGTGTTCGGGCGTCTTGCCACTGCACCACCCCGGCGGGGCACTTCTCATGTGTTATAATATAGATTCTACCTAAACGCCGACAATGCTGTTTTGTCATGGTGCGCAGGACATGTCGAACTGGGGATGGCGGACAACAAAATTTGTGGCTCGCAAAGGATGGAAGTGGTACCTCCTGCACCCCGTCTTGGCCAGACTTACCGCCAACTTCGCACCATCGGTGGGCAAGAAATTATTACAAGAACAAAGTGTAGCGACATCCGATGGGCATGTTTTCAATATGTCGCACTCATAACGTGCGGCTGTCGATGTTCTTCGCCCCATTATCACCAATTCCACCGAGTATTGAAAAACAAATGGCTGAGGCTTAGCTTGGTTAAGCCTGGTCAGATGCGAAGCATATTGATTGCTAAACTCGGCTTTTCATGGTTACACTTGGCTAAACTTTTCTTTCCTTGGTTGCACGTGCTTTTACACGGTTTAAACTTGGAATGCACAATGTTTTCCCATCGCATAAAACTAGGTAATAGCATGACTCGTTCATCTCTAATCTAACTGTGTTACCGACACGCACAACGAACATGTCGTCCCCAAGGCCAACGATACTCGATTGCCACTACGCGAATATGTACACAAAGCAAAAGCTCTTAGAACACCGACGTGCTAAAGGAATCAACGATTTTGATTTCTTCGGCAACAACACGGTCGTATGGGAAAGCCTCCCCGTAAACTACCCGTATCCAGCCGGCTTGACGTGCACCAACGGTCGTTACGTCTTCACCAGCCAGCCGGGCTAGTGAAGAATATGCGGAGAGGCGTTGTTGTTGTTGTTGTGGCTGTATAGGAAGAAAGAAAAGAAAATGCACGGGCCTGCTACTGGCTCTGTAGCTGAGCCACCTCCGCTGCCTCGTGCAGATAGAAGAGAAAATAGAGAAGAAATAAAAGGGTGAGGGAGAGAAAGACGCGCGCCGCAACAACAGCCGTCGTCCACCACCGAAGAAGTGGCGGGTGCAATGACGGCCTACAACAGGTAAAAATTCGAACAGGCCAGCCCCCGCCGCAAGCGGCAGTGACCCAACTGTCCCAGCCCCATCGTCTCCCCTTTATATATAAACCTGCGCTATACCACGTGATCCGCACAGCGTGCAACCGCAGCCGACGGCACGAGCCGGTCCCCGTCTCTCCTCTGTCGTGACGTCAGTGTATCACGTGGTGTGACGTCACCATACCACGTGGTCCGCACGGCGTGCAACCGCAGCCGACGGCGCGAGCTGGACCCCCGTCTCTCCTCTGTCGTGACGTCAGCGTATCACGTGGTGTGACGTAGCATTCCACATTCTTTGCATGGCGTGTAACCGTCACGAAGGGCTGTGGTTTACCTCTAGCAATATGCTTCGCATAAAACAGTGTTCTACCCTACCTAGGTAGCGCCGTCCTCAGAAGCACGAAGCCTGTGTTTTGTGTCATTCCGAACATATATGTAATTGCAGCAAGACTCAAGCAGCTGCTCGTCTTAAAAGAAGACAAGCCGCGTGCGTGCGTGTGTGTGCGTGTGTGTGTGTGTGTGTGTGTGTGTGTGTGTGTGTGTGTGTGTGTGTGTGTGTGTGTGTGTGTGTGTGTGTGTGTGTGTGTGTGTGTGTGTGTGTGTGTGTGTGTGTGTGTGTGTGTGTGTGTGTGTGTGTGTGTGTGTGTGTGTGTGTGTGTGTGTGTGTGTGTGTGTGTGTGTGTGTGTGTGTGTGTGTGTGTGTGTGTGTGTGTGTGTGTGTGTGTGTGCGTGCGTGCGTGCGTGCGTGCGTGCGTGCGTGCGTGCGCGCGCGTGCGTGCGTGCGTGCGTGCGTGCGTGCGTGCGTGCGTGCGTGCGTGCGTGCGTGCGTGCGTGCGTGTGTGTGTGTGTGTGTGTGTGTGTGTGTGTGTGTGTGTGTGTGTGTGTGTGTGTGTGTGTGTGTGTGTGTGTGTGTGTGTGTGTGTGTGTGTGTGTGTGTGTGTGTGTGTGTGTGTGTGTGTGTGTGTGTGTGTGTGTGTGTGTGTGTGTGTGTGTGTGTGTGTGTGTGTGTGTGTGTGTGTGTGTGTGTGTGTGTGTGTGTGTGTGTGTGTGTGTGTGTGTGTGTGTGTGTGTGTGTGTGTGTGTGTGTGTGTGTGTGTGTGTGTGTGTGTGTGTGTTTAAACGCATTTATCACACCGTTTAGATAGGCAGCCTGTTTTTGTCGAGTCGTCCACACAATTGTAAAGAACATTCGAATCGAACGCTCTGTTAACTGGTCGTGGCTTCTTTCGCTGCCTACCGGTAGAGATGCTGGCTTTTGAGACGGGCAAAGTAAACCATGACCTTTACAAATATGCATCTGCGAAATTGATATTTTAGTCAAAAGGTCTGTCCTAATTGAAGGCAGCATACATCGAAGGTCTCTGTTCGAGCGCTCCAGACAAATGCGTGGACGTCAGTAATGCTGCATTTATTAGGCCAAGAGCACGTTTTTAAGCAATTTTAGAGGCAGTTCAGCCGTTCTAATTTTAGTTCTCTCTCGGTCACTTTTTTTTTTTTTCACTTGAAATTAAAAAGCGAAAACTTGAATCATCATAGTCTCTCTAGTAGGATGAGAGAACTAACCTAACAGTTTATTCGGAGTAGTAGTAAATGCTTAGTAGTAAAGTAGTATATGACCCTTCCGACATTTCAGCTCCTTCCTGTGTTCTACGCCACGTACTCGTCGATGTTCGTGGCTTGGCTCTTCGGCTGGGAAGTATTGGTCTTGTTCCTGGGCCAACACGCCGCATTCTACGCCGTCACTTGGTTTCGGAAGCCCATACTGTGCTACGCGGTCGCATTCGCGATACACTTCCAGAAATTCGTCATTCCATACGAGTGGGAGGAGGTAAATCTCATTGATAATTCTCTTCTTCGCGCCTGAAGCTAATTCTTAAAATCCAGTTTATAACTCTGCTAGTCGTTGCCGCTACAAAGCATCAGGAAAAGAGAAATGGAGAAAAGGAGAAATAACGCATTCATTTCCATTGTTCCACAAGAAATGGATGGTATACCAGGTGCTTTCTTTAGAAAGTCCAAAAATTTTAATAAGAATGTGACTGACTTTAGGTATTTTGGCCCTGAGGCTATATTGGGGGCTACGGCGCACGCCAGGTCAAAGGCAGAATTCTTCCACTGGTTCGCTAATTAACTTTTGGTTTTATTTTAGGAGACTGTTGTATTTTCGGAATTTGAGCTTGTTCTCAATATGATAGCCAAGAAGATATGTTTCTATTAAAAAATTACGTGAACTTTACGAGGTCCGAATATGTCAGCCTGGTGGGCGCCTTCACAACGCAACACAGTGCCAGAGGGCGTGTCTTGCGTTGGTAGATCCGCCAATGAGCGTTACGAGGGCGAATTTCCAGCGAAACGATTGCGCGCATTGGGTACCGACGCAGCGGCTATCAGCGAGGCCGAGGTCGAAACGATATTGCCGCCAAGCGTCCATCTAGATATGCCAGAAAAGTGACGAAATCGCGCGCGCTTTGTTACTGGGTAAAACCGCGACATCTTTAGGCCTCGTAACACGTGCGACAGTTTGTTTTAAGAAACAATTCTCGGCTGTATTATTCGGAGAGGAGCTCGGATTTTGAAAATACAACACCTCTAAAAATTTATGTTCAACGCTGCTGAATCGAATATGAAGAAAAAGCATTAGCTGTTGTTGTTGTCCAAATAACTTATGGCACATACCCACAGAGGGGGGTCGGCCAAGAATTGGGTAGCAAAGAATTTTTTTTATTATTATTTGTTTTTTAAGTATACTTGCATAAAAAATGATTTGAGGGGTAGAGGAAAGGACACAAAACGGGAAATAAGTGAAATATAAAATGAAAAGTGGTAACACTCACGGGAGATTGACACTACAATTGTAGAACAAGTGATGCTTAAATATTTAGCTAGGCAAACGATTTGAGTGCAGTAAAAAATTTTGCATGGCGGTAAAAACAGGCCTGTGACTGTGCCCAAGCATTAGCTGCGGGTGACTGAGCGTTCCTCTTCTTCTTCGTCTTCGACTTCTTCGCGGCTGCTCAAGGTCATTCATGACTGCAGTCACGGACTACGCGGCGGGCCAAAACCTGGCGTAGTATTTCTTTCGCAATAAAATGTTAATCAACGTATGTGGTCAAGCAGCGACCTATTTGGAGCATTCTGCACTTTACCTGGTGTCCTCCTAGCCCCTATTATGGTCACAGGACTGAAATAAGTCTAAAGTCGGTTACCTTCTGCTTAAAATTTTGGACAAAAAAAAAAGCGCCCGGTAGGGGTACCGCAGCCCAATCTTGGCATAAAAGGAAACATCTGCTTTTGCAGGAATTTTGCCGACAGATGTAACCGTGTTCATTTGCAGCGATATGCTGCCTACAGCCGAAGCCTGGCTGATGGACAAAGATTTTATTTTGAACACCACGTGTTTAGTTTGTTGTAAGATGACGTCTTCACCTACCGCCATTTACTCTTTCTTACTCGTGTACCCTTGGCCATTATAGGAACAGCAGGCCGGAGGGGCATTACTCTGGCGCGTGTTTCAACAATTCCTGACTTCTTCACTCTCGGGTTCAGTTATTCTTTGCACAACAAGCCGAATTGTACTCTATTTGACCGGAATAATAGATTCAAGGACAAAAGGTAAAATCACTAGCTAGCACATGAGTTCGTGGCGACGTTGTACAAGAGCAGTGGGACAATAACGACTTTTCCAATTTAGGCTAAACGTTTTGAAAAAAGACTGACCTAAGCAAGATTTAACGTCCCTGTGTGTCGCAAAGCTATAAAGAGCGTCGTAGGGCCCCACATGCATTTAATCCACCTGGAGTTGTTTAACATACGTTGTTGTCGCACAGCACACGAACGCTTTTTGCATTTCGTCGACATCGAAACGCGGCCGCAGAGACCAGGATTAAGCGAGGACGCTAATGCAGGATAGTTAAGAAATACACCAACTAGTAGCGCCTTCTCTTGTCTCTTCTCTTCTCTTGTCTACTCTGTTTCTTGTGCCCCGTTGCGCCACGCTTAAAAAAAAATACTTCAAGATTGAGCCTTGATGCTCCAGCTTAGTAGCTCATCGACTGGGCCACCGTCTGGCGGGTCAAAGAGGAAGAAGGCAGAACAACTTGCACACTTAACGCAGCTTCTGCAGTGAGTTTTAATATAATTAGAGAGATTTAGTTTACTGTGATCCGCGATCCGCCACCGTGACCTGTTACCGCGCGTGGGCGGGCGCACAAGCTTATTGGTCCCGACGCGGTAAGTCTGTGTGCCGACATCCAGTAGGTGGTGCCATCTATCGGCGTCAAGGGGATCTGGGCATGCGCAGTGGAATGCGCGATGGCGGATCACGGTATACTAAAACTCTCTATTGTTAGTTGCTACCGGACGCATTTGGCCTGCGGCGGAACATAAAAGGAAAAGAGTATGTATTTATGCTGTCTTGAAGCACCGCTAAGGGTGTTAATGCGTTTCCCTTTTTGTTATGTCTTGTTTATACATAGTCGTGAAATAGTGTAGTGATACGAAGATATCATTTTAACAATTTAATCCACTTAGATATTCATTCAGTGTGTGCGAGATAGAAATGTACAGCGAGCCCTGTATATTGCACGTCCCTCGACACGCACACGCTGGTCAGCCGTGGGTGAGACGAAACGACAGAGAAGATCGGTTTGGTTCTTAGCGTTTAACGTCCCAAATCGGCTCAGGCTATGAGAGACGCCGTAGTGGAGGACTCCGAAAATTTCGACCACCTGGAGTTCTTTAACGTGCACCGACATCGCACAGCACACGGTCGCCTTGCTTTTCGCCTCCATAGAAAAGTGGCCGCCGAGACCGGGATTCGGTCCCGCATCCGTAGGCACTGTAGTCAAGCGCCATAACCACTGCACCACTGCGGCGGGGCAGGCAGAAGGAGCACCGCCGTACCGGTAAGTTCGGCCCCTCTTGCGGACGCAAGTGAGAGTAAGCGCAGTGGAAACTGGGAGGGAAAGGCGAGATTGTGTGGTGTTGATTCTAGCAGAGGTTGCATCCACTAATGTTGCGCGAAGCCGCTGAAAGTTGCGCAGAGCGCATACGCGGCACGCTTCCCGTTCATTTTAGAGCAGTGGGCGGCAGCGGGTAAGCATTGCATAGTCTTTTTTGGCAATGGGTCATGTGACTGACTCACTAAATCGGATTTACCTTCCTGTTTCCTTTCCATAGTATATGTATCCCAAGTATGGAATCATGCCATACCGGGCAGCCTTCGTCACATTCCACTGGAACCTGATGCGTGGAATCAGCTTCAGCCTTGAGTTCATCCGCTGCCAGCGGGCCAAGAAGGATGAAAGCCGCCGCCAGAACTGGCCGCCTTACTGGAAGACGCTCGCTTACTCGTTCTATCTGCCCACGGTGTACATGGGGCCTCCGCAGAACTACGACGACTTCTTGGTCCAGGTATTATACGTGTTTGTACATGCATGTCAACTCACCTCTACCAAGGTGCAGTTCGAGCTAGCTATCGTTCAGCTCACACGCTAATAAACACAAGGCAGCACCCAAAAAAAAAGAAAGAAAAGAAACGGTCACCAGTACAGCCCGAAAAAGCAAGAGCAGTAAGCAGCTTTTTTTTTTTTTTTTTTTAGCTTAGGGTGCAGGCTATTCTGAGAAAGAGCAATGCAAGATATGAAGACTGGAATTCAAGTTAGGGACTCTCTGGAGCACAGGGTCTCATTTTACATTCATAATTTTATAAATATTTACACTCACACATTGTCTGTGATGCGCTTGCGCGGAACAATATGAGTTTGTGCAACTACCAATACCTACCCTTATAAGTCGCATTCAGCGAGTAAAAACATTGGCTAATATTACGAGCTTGACTTTGTTCTCAGATACTGATTACATTATGCCCAACAATGAGCGGCACGAATACTGTTCGGACGTAGCAACATTTTACACAAAGTTTAAATAAAACCTCAGAGCACCCGTGGAGCAGTCTTTTTTTCTACATTGCTCTATCTCTCCTAGCATAACCAGCTAGAGCGTTTCTAGCTATCGCAGTTACCATTTCAGGCGAAGTCTGATATCACGAAGAAATTGCCTGAAAGCATTCCTTCTTCGCAACCGCGAATACATAGTGGGACGGGGATGCCTTATGTAGAATCGTGTAGAAGCCTTCGATCTTTTATCACGATGTGAATAGCACAAAGCGTAAAAGCTCAGCTGAAAGACAGCACGAAAGGCGATCAAGGTGACAATACTAGAAGCTAACCAAGAGGGCTCTACTTAAGTTGAGGACAACGCAGAGGGCTATGGAACGAAAAATGGTAGGGGTATAACATTAAGAGATAGGAAGCGTGCAGAGTGGGTCAGAGAAATAACTGAAGTTACCGACATTCTAGTGGAAATTAAGAAGAATAAATGGGCATGGGCAGGACATGTAGTGCGAAGAGAGGATAACCGATTGTCGCTTAGGGTAACAAACTGGATTCCAAGGAAGGAAAGCGTAGCAGGGGGCGGCAGAAAGTTACGTGGGCGGATGAGGTTAAGAAGTTCGCAGGGGTCAAATGGATGCAGCTAGCACAGAACAGGATTAATTGAAGAAATATGGGAGAGGCCTTCGCCCTGCAGTGGGAATAGTCAGGCTGATGATGATAATGACTTGAAGCTATAGATGCGCCTTTTTCATTTGTCCATATGAATCGATTGAAGAGAACTGCGAAATACTTTGGAGTTGAAAACAAGATTGTAGATGCTACTTACCTGCAATAATTCAATTATTTAATCAAATTTCAGGACCACTATACTTTCCGTTGTCCACTAGCAAGGCTCCTGTCAAAAATGGCCCCGTATTGGCTCTGAAACATCAACTCATTACTTCGCCAGTGACCGCGAACTGTTAACTGTTACAATGTCTACACCTGCAAACTCGTTGTAATGGAGCTATTTTAGACACGCTGTTTACGAGATATTTTCCTATTACTGATTGTAATCAATCATATACACTTCTAGCTAGCTCCATGCATGGATCTTTAGAAATAAACTCCTTGAACTTCGCTTCCACAGATGAACAAGCCAAGGCCAAGCTGCACGCTGCTAGAGATCGCTTCTTGCGTCGGAAGGATTCTGCGCAGCGGTGCACATTATCTTCTCATGGAGCTCATGACTCACTATTTGTACAGGTAAGTGGTTTCTCAAGGCTTACTATGGAAGCACGGGCCTCTCACGAATAAAGTCTTAAACCCAGGTTTAACGTATAACTTGCCAGAATTGTGAACACCTTTTCAGTTCAGTTCAGTCTTTCAGTCGTGTCCGACTCTTCGTGACCCTATGGACCACATCACGCCACGCTTTCCGGTCTCTCACTATCTTCCTAACGTCACATAACTTCATTTGCAGCGCCTCTAGGATGTCATTTAAGAACACCTTTTAGAAGCATGTTAATAAACTCCCCCTCACTCAGAAGCTGCTTTTCAGTCACATACATGCTTAATCGGGCTGTCGGACACTGACAAGAAAGTTAATAGTTTACCAAGAACACATTAACCGTCGCTTGAACAGCACGTTCCACCTCAGCGGACCGGGTCACCAACCAACGGCCACATCAGCTGGTTCCCCAGAGTTTCATTTTAAGAAGATATTCCGCAATTTCCTAAGTTGTACTGCTATTAATAACCTGGTCCTATGAGAATTTGTACCATCACGTGACCATCTTCTGATAAAACATGGTAGGTTTCCTCTGTAATCAATAATTGTTGGCCTGGGCATGTCATCGACTGTGAAATTACAGTAGTCGCCGCAGCTTTCCCTTGCACGATTGCGATTGAGCAGACAAAGTTGTTGAGCTAGTTGGTTTACAATTTTGTTTGGTAATTAAGAACTTCGTACACAGCTTATAAATTACATTCACGCAAAAGTGAGGACAGCATGTAATGACAACTAATGCAATTCATTGTGTCTATGTCACCTTACCCGTCATGTGAACGCCACTTTCTAAGCAGCGCTCAATATAATTACTAGACGAACGTGTTATTGATATCAGCAGCGCTGCTAATCCGAAGCACGTCAAGCAGGCAGGGTTGTCTCATGGCGAAAGTAAGTAAACTGTGCCATTCCAAACCCTATTTTAATGATAGTTTGAAAGCGGCCCATCACCGCGTACGGCATTTGGCCGACGGCCTCGCTCCCTTAAAAGTCATGATTACTGTTCGCAGTTGCGTCATTTCTCAGCAATCGACCTCACGGTGCATGTTGCCTTAACACACTGACACTTTAGCCCTGCCTTACAAGATGTATGGCCTTACTCATTTTCCGGAATTCGCAGCGTCTCCCCCACCGTATGAAAATTTATTCCCGCTTTGCGAATCATCCAAAACTTGTCTCATACGTTATTTGTCAGAAATAATCGGGCAACGGGGTTTGCCTGTCATGCAGTGTAAAACAGCCCTTACCGAGCCCTTACGTACTAAAAATATTTCTAAAAGTGAAGACAGGCGTTCTTGCCTTACACAAACATAGAGCTTAAGGCATATGCCATAAAAGCTTTATTTCTTGGCTCAGAAACAGCACTCTATTGACTGGTTACTTTCAGTGAAAAACGACTTTGCTTTTCTCACCTCCATCCCTAACCTCACTTTTCTCTTTTCCCATTCTGACCTTACAGTGCAGCAATGTCCAAGCAGTCAATGGTAGTCGCGACACTGGACCCCACCAGTATCGTGGGCCTCGCCTTGGCCCTCTTGTTCTCCTTCTATGTGCGCTACTTTTTCACCTACGGATTTCCCGGGGCCCTCGGCCGCGCAGAAGGCTTCGACGTACCGCCCCCCGGAAAGTGCATCGCAAGGATGTCCCGATGCTCTTTCTTCTGGAGGTTAGTGTCCCGAGTCGATTTCTGCCCAGGGCGTACACTGCGTCCGCACAACACGTTAAAAGTACATTGCAGAATTACATGAGTTTATCCCATGAATGTCAAAAGAGCAGAAAGCCAAAAAGGAAAAGGGAAACGGCCTAAATGGTACTGTTGCTACGAATCCGGAACAAGATGTTGTTAGCGATAATTGCGACGCAAGTTCCAAGTGCATGACACGTTGCTGTACGCCGCAATAAACATGTTTTAGCCTGACTCCACAGCAGTCGCTTTAGGCAGTATAGAAAATGAAGAGATTGCGTATTTACGCATAATAAAACATATCGTCACATGATCTCCCTTGCAGGCACTTCGACCGGGGCATGCACCTATGGATACGAAGGTACGCATCTGAACTACACATCACTCAACTATCATATGAAGTCTTGTTAGCGATACACATGCCGCTATCGGAACATGCGCATTCATTCTTGATTTTTCTCACTAGAAACCTCCGCGAAGTTAGTTCCTTGCGTTGTCAGAATAATAATATTAATAAGAAGAAGGACGCACGACCTGTGTGCGATATACGGCATTACCATCTTGACAGATACTGAGACAAAAACTAGACTCCAGTTTCTACTTCTTTGTTTCCCGCTCCTGAAAATTCTTGTGAGATTTTGGAATGTTTCATACCTATGCTATAGAAGATTCATTCTGCAGGACAACGAGCGAGTTTTAACACAAATGCTTTATACTAAGAGCACCCTATGTTTACTTCGGCGCATATTAAATACACAATAATTAAAGATTCTAGAGCCTTTGTAAATATATGCAGAGCTAGATAAAGTCTAATAAATGCAGAGATAACTATTCACGCCCGATATATACTACACGTAAAATTACGAAGTTATTGCTCACACCTATATTCTTACGCAATTTCCTTTTTCAGACGATAGTGTTCCAAGGGCTGTGGGGCAGCCCCAAGTGCATGTACCTGTTATCCTAGATTAAAATGGCGGGTGCCCACTAGCGGGAATCGGCCAAGAGATGGGCTTTTGCTGAAGAATGTTCAAAGATGTTTTGAAAAGCACGAAGTATAGGTGAAGAGCTAATATAATATATGAATAAATATGTTTTTTCTCAAATAGAATATTGAATTCATGGCTAGGGCTATATGGCTAGGTGCACGGAGCTTTAAACATATAAATTACAAAAGAAATTTGGAGCATAAAGAAAAATAAGTTGGCATTCAAAGATTATTAATAACGGGACTCGTTTCGTCTCTGAAGGATGCGTTCAATGGCGGAGGCCACTGCCTTACTGTGCGCCAAGGGAAGTAAGATCCCCATATATCACTTAAAAAATCGCGCCCTTTTCAGTGGCTTCAACACCCTCGAGAAAGGATGCATTAGTACCTGAATGCATCCGTTCTGGAGGGAGTCATGGAGTGTGAGATTTTGCTTGCATAGCCAGTAGACAAACTCAGACCGAACCGTTCAAGGAGGTTAACTTTCAGGCACATTCATAATGAGGAAAAGCGGCAAGACCACACAAAGTGATCAGTCGATATTTCGGGTTCAAAACAGAATGACACGTGACTTTCATTTTTTTTATTTATCTAATCATTTACTTCTTTCTTCGCTCATTGCTTGTTCGCTTACGTATTCACTAATCTATGCCATTCTCACAATATGTCGAAGCTCGTAGGACGCGTCTGTACCGAAATGTAAAATTATGTACGTATAATTTAACTAGTTGCGCTTAATTTAAACAAGAATTACAAGTGCTGGATTGCGCAAAAGCAGCGCCTTTTAAAGCACAATCTGGGCAAGCGGCAACTAATATAGAGGGTGAAGTATGCCTCGGTGTTTGCTCTTTTTCATTTGATTAGGAATAAAGTAAAATGAGAAGAACAGCGCACTAGTCAAATTGTGCGAACAAGAGGGTTCTGCTTTATATTAACAAAAAGAGGAATTTGCACGGTTCGATCCAGTATATAAATTTGTGCTTTGCATACACTCTGATTATAGAGTACCACCATATTTGGTTCGCAGCTTGGATGCATACCGAACATGGTTGTTCTAACATATGAACTAAAAGGCTTTTTCACAGAGCCACGTTTTACCAGTGAGGTGCCTTTTAAAACATCACTACTCGTGTGTTTAAGAACGGGGCTCTAAGCCTTCACAATATAACAGCTGCGTTTTTGCCATATAAAGGTCGCAGGTTACTTTATACAATGTAGATACATGCCACGTATATGGTTTGTGATCAAATGCTTGCAGCGTTCCAGGGGTACAGAAAATAAGAGCGATGTCATTTTTACAAACCAAGAGTACAGTTCTGTTTGAAGTTCAGGTCTCGTGCAGGGAGAGATAAGATATGACGAAATAAAAAAAAAATGGCGGAGGTTTAGTCATATGCAAGTGCAAGTTTTGCTTGCGACAGCTAGAAGTGGTTTTGCACTAAATAGACTTAGTTAAGCATTGAGCATTAGCTAATATTAATCAAGCTTAATTGGGCTTGGGAATGTGAAATTACGGCCAGTGTGCGTTCAGCACCAACGTATTACTTTAGTGTGACCTTGCAGACCTTTAGACTGAGGATTAACTGTGCTTACGCACTCGACTTAGGCTTAAGAAGGCGTAATTACACCAAAAGTGTTTTCTTACATGTTCAAACTTCAATTCCTGTCCTGTGTCTTGGTCAGAATTAATACCGTCAATTAGATCTAATTAGCTCTGGCCTTGGTCCTGGTCATGGTAGTTGTGGTCACTCACAGCAGGTCAAGAGTACAATGTATACCTAATAAAGCTGGACTTGGTTACAATACTTGGGGACCATGCGGACTTAAACCTGAAATCCGCGAATTATGAGTCGCTCTCGACTAGAAGTCATTTCGCACTGTAATAACTTGCTGACATATCTGCCGGCCGCAGCAGACCAGGACAGCTAGGGCTGATTGGAGGGCAGCTAGATAGGTATTTGTGCTGCTGTGGACTAATACCCCTATGAAGCAGGTATTTCTAAGGCTCTTGTACCGAAGTCTCTCAACTCAAAGACCTTTGAGTGCTGCTACACAAGCGGTTTCGATGACCATTGAGCCAGTAGCCTGAGTCAACGGCTCAGCTCGGAACTCTATCGAGATCTCGAAGGCCTTCGAGCGGTGGCAACGCGCACTCTCTCGCGCGGAGCACTGTAGTAATGCGCTGGTGAATATTAGAGCGGTATAATCATAAATAAGTATAAATTTCAGACTGAACAACTTATTTTCCAAAACCAAAAGAGCAGAGTGGATTTGAAGCGCAGCAGCGAGCACAATACCATTGTTCCTAGCGACACAGAAACAACCAAAACCAGCTTTCCGAATAGTGCAAGGATGCCATAAAGCTACACCAAAACAACAAATTCATATCAAGAGTGAATAATATTTGTTCAATGAATAATAGTTTTATTTTTTGATGTTTTAAAAACTTGTAAGCCTATAATTCAAAGCAGTCCAGACTCATGCTCATCAAACTACTCGGCTCATCCGTCGTGTAGCACCTCGGAAAACAGGCCTTCATGAAAGAAATACACTTCGCCTCACAAAAGCATACGTTCCTTTATGGCAAAAACACCGCTGTTATATTGCGAAGGCTGAGAGCCCCGTTCTTAGACACACGAGTAGTGATGTTTTAGAAGGCACCTCACTGGTAAAACGTGGTTTCATGAAAAAATCTTTTAGTTCATTTGTTAGAAAAACCATGCTCGGTATGGCATCAAAGGTGCGAACCAAATGTGGAGGTACTCTATAAACAGAATGTATGCAAATCACGAATTTATATTCTGTATCGAGCCCTGTAAATCCCTTTTTTTTTTTTTAGGAATTGAAGTTTGAACATGTATAAAAACTCTTTTGGTGTAATTACGCCATCTTAAGCCTAACGTGAGTGCTTAAGTGCAGCTAATCCTCAGCCTAAAGATCTAAAAGGTCGAATTAAAGTAAATACGTTGGTGCTGAACGCAAACTGGCCGTAATTTCACCTTCCCAATTGTAATTAGTTTGATTAATATTAGCTGATGCTTAAGGTCTAACTAAGCCCATAATGCCTGCAAGATTATTGGGGCTTTGGTGGCGCTGCAACACCTCACTGTAAGATGCTGGAATCTCTACGGCGATTAGCTCCTTCGAGTTCGATCGCGATTGAGAATCCCTAAGTCCGTCGACTCAATAGCCTCTGAAAGTGGCCGCGTGACAGGAGCATAAGCTAGGTGACCATGGCTAGGCTTATTACGATGATAATGACGATAGTGACAAAAAGTATTGGCAATATGGCAGTGATACTGGCGTTAGTTGTCATGGACCCCGCGTCCCAGGCGGATATCATCTCGTTGCAAACGTGTCGCTGCACACGCAGGTACATCTATGAGCCTGTAGTTGGCGAAGGCAAACGCTTCGTCAGGCTGATACTCGGGGCGGCCGTGGCCTTCACTTTCACCTGGGCATGGCACAGCATGCTAACAAGAGACGCCATCTGGTGCTCACTGAGTGTGCTGGGCATCACCCTGGAGGTGCTGGTCGTTGAAATCAGGAAGTGGCAGCCCATCAGGAATCTCGAGGTATTTGACTGCAGCTATACGCTGTGCTGTGGTGCAAATTAAAACACGTAAGCCGTAAGACCGCGTGCTACCGCTTGCGTGCTTTGCTACTTGCAAGCGCGTGAAGTTAGGGCACTGCATGCCCAGACAGCTGGGAATTGCGCGACAGTCTTCACTGCGACGACAGTCTTTCTGGCAGCTGCGTAATGCTTCTGAGTCCGTGATTGCGACCGCTCCAATAATAGGCCCACGGGTCGAGGTTCAGATGCATTACAAGACTATCATCATCAGCTGCAGCCTGACTATGTTTATTGTAAGACAAAAGCCCTTCCGATGTGTCCCAATTTTGATGCTTTTTGCAAAGTTGTCATCGAGAACACTCTTTTTCCTTGATTTTTGGAGTTGAAAGTTGGCAGCTGCGTTAAAATTATAATCCTTGAATAACTAGTACTGACAATATACTAACCATATACTGCGTTTTATGAACAAACTAATAACCGCAAGCAGCAACTATATGTGTAGGAAGAAAGGCGTAGAACGTTAGATAGCCAAATTATGATTTTAACGGCGACAAAATGGCAGCATTTGTTAGCGCTCGTGTCTCGATAAACGGCGAATCGTGCACTTATCGGCTACTGAAACAGATCTGATTGTTGTTAAGAGCTGCTCTTGTTCGGCGGTCGAGCCACATCGCCATTTGTTGTCGTTACCGTAATCGTGCGGAAGAGCCAAGAGAATTCTCAGAAAAGAAAGAAGAGCCGCGAGCACTGCGCCGCTCGCTTCTACCTCTTCTATCTTTTTTTTTTTTTTTTGAGAAATTCTATTTGACTCGTGAGAAAATAGTGCTTTGTAACTGCGCATTCGTAATACATGTAAGGATCCCTCAAAATCTTTGCCGCAATATATAGCAAAAAAAGCTTAAGTACCTGAGCTAGAATTCCGCATTGTGGAATATCGTAATCGTCCTTAGAATTTTTCTCTCCTTCGGAGAATAAACTTTTGATTAAGCTTTACATGATCTGATTTGCTGCGGATGATACAACAAGATTGAGCGAGTCATAATTTCAAGTCCATGATTTACGTTCAGTTATTGCGTTTCATTCGCGTTCTACAATCACTGCAACATTTACATCGTGACACCAGCTTAGAACTCTTGAGGTTTCCCCTTAAGTTCACAGCTAAAAATGTACTGGCTAGGACTACACGTGAACGCATGGAGAGGAGCCCGAACAACTTTTTCTCATTCGATGCTCACCGTCAAATGTAAATACGTGAACTATATTTGCAGTGGTACGTATACACGAAGTAACATCTTAGTTTTTATTCGCTTTCTTTCGCGTGTACGTGCCACTGAAAAAATTTATTTATTTATTCAATATACCTTGGAGATCCCAGTTCGTAGCATAGAGTAAAGGGAGGGAGGTAACGAACTGATAGAGACAAGAATTAAACATAAAAATTAGACACCAACAAAACGCAGAGGCAGTAAAGTGAATTAACGGCTCTAAAACTGTCCGGAAACACAGTTCATAACATCAAAATTAGCATGTAAAAATTTGGCGGAAACTCGACGAAACGTAAAGGTGAGCATTAACTGAGGAAAAGGAGGGGATTGTTCCTTCTCCTCTCCGTTATTTCATTTGTCTACGTGTTTCTTGCGCGAGTACGTGTCTTTAAATAAGTGGACCATTTGGTCTAAGCAAAAATAAATAATAAGTATATCCTATATAGCGCGAGCGCCCGCAGGAAATATGGACATTCGGGTTTTTATGTCTGATGGGGCTTCAGAACGATACACACGCTCCTTCTTTTCCGAGTGCCTTGAGCTCCATGACGTGAGCTCCTTGACATAACAGGCAGGGTGAAGTTGGCGCCGAAGCCTGGACGTTATATGACGGGAAATTAACTCGTCAAGTACAAACCGTTCAACCGTCCTTACGATATGTTCTGGTCTGTGAAGAAGCAACGTCCGCGAATTCAGATCTTGAATGTTATTTTCTGCTACAGAGTCGTTATCTGGCTTCACCTCATCGAATGCGAGTGGTCACGGCCTTGATCGGAACCCCTCAATTTATGCTCACCATCTGCGCTTGCCTATTCCATCTGGCGGAATTGGACACTATCCTGGTGATCTGCAGGAAGACTGTGACAGGTATGAAGGGCGTTTGTCGCAGCATTATTATTCCGTGTTTGTGGCGTCTGTCCATCCATGTGACAAGTAGCAACTATCACCTAATAATTGATTGTAACAACAGCGCCGAATAGTGCGATACTAAACTGAGAGGAGACTGCCACAAGCTGCCTCACATACAGAGCGGAAGTTACGGGATCGCCTGCCTCACATATAGAGCGGAACTTACGGGATCTTCCCGCTCCTCCGAGCATACTTCGACATGAATCTCCGGGGCAGCGACCGGCCAGCGCGCGTCCTTGACGATGGGCCGCAGCGCAACCAGCCGAGAGTATATAAGGCAGACCGCAGCACGCCCGCAGCAATGCGCTCTGGGAAGATTCAGTCTTCCGGGCATCTCTCGCGGTCGCTCGCTTTGGGAAAAGTGTTTTTTTTTTTCACCAATCCCGCGATCAACTCATCGTTTCTCCTCACCTATACGGCCGCCGCTAGCGATCAACTCTGCGACTACGACGCCTCATCGAACAAGAAAGCCGTGAGAATTCCTTTTTGCCACGGACTCGGTTCAATCAATCAATCAATCAATCAAGTGATCTTTATTTGTAGGAAACGAAATACATAAAGAATATTTGGACCGATAGCCGAGGGGCTAGTAGACGGTCCAGTACAGAATAAACTTGGTCAGGCAGCCGTAATGAGCGCATACAAACACTCACACACACACACATACAAAAAAAAACGACAATATTCAATTAACGAAAAAACGGTTAATTGAATATTGTTTTGCCTTTGTGTAAACCTTGATCTAGCTTAATATTTTACGCTGTGATTTCTGCGTAACTCTTGCCTCTACTTACTATGTCCGGAATACTTGCTTTGTTACCTTTATAGTCTTCTTTTATCGCAGTGTTTGTTCATTCTCGGGCTTTCCTCTTTTCAGTTACCGAGTCGTCTTTTATCACTATCGTGTCGTGGCGTTTCTTCCTTATTTTTTTTGTTCAATTATTATGCAGTATAATTTGGACTACTAGCTATAAATATCCAATTGTTTTGTAAAAAAGGTGACTTTCTTGGACTTATTCCTCAATCACACACTGACACACGTACTTCACGGGTTGACCGGCCTAACTTTTAACTATGTCCTCAAACCTCATGGAGGTACAGCGGGTAACCGTAAAGGGGATCCCGCGCCTGTGTTGACCGTAAAGGCGGGGATTTGTGACAGAGACACATTAGAGGATCAAGCATATCTGGTCTGATAACAAAAAGGCAGAGAAATGAAGATCAAGCACAGAAATTGGGAAAACTTCTACTTCATACTTCCTTGAAGGAATGAAGAAGGGGGAGGAGGAAGGGGGGGGGGCACGTTTCTCTGTTTTCTTGACGGCATCTCCTAAATATGTGACGTAATTTCAACGCAGTAGAAAGGCCTCGTTCTCAAGAAAATCCGGCGGCTTCAGCGTATTGAGCGAACACTCACGATAACATTTCTGGCAGGCAGTAGGTGGCATGCGGGTTACGTGAATAAGCACTGCCATGGTCAACGGGTTGTCGAACTGATAGCAGCTGCCTACCCGGCTAGCTCTTGTGATATAGGAATTGAATCCAGGCCTCTTGAATCTTGAGTCAATGAATACTGCTCCTAAACTACGTATAGGGCCGTTCGTAATTGCAGCGAGGAGCATCCATTGAAGTTATTAGCGTGGGTACTTTATTACTGATCCATTTTGCATAGTGCATAGATATGCGCATCTAACAGCGGTTTCCGCAGATGCGTTACGCGTCTGGGATTGAACAGTTACTTTTTTATGCAAGGTTTGTGGTAGGAGTGGGAACTGTCGCGTAGTTCCTTGGCACATTTTCCCTTTTTCTGTCATTGTGTATCTTCATAAATACAACGATTGTAAAATGAAATCAATATTCGCAATCTTTTTCATAAATATTGGGGTCACAAATGCTGCTTATCCCATACAACACAGCAAAGGTACAAGAAAAAAAAATAAATATGAGTTCCGCTTCTCCTCTACATCTGCAACACTCGTCTCTAGTCTTAGAAGAAATTTAAATACCTTTTCTTGCAATTTTAAATCCCAGAAAAACCACGCGACGAATCCAAAGAGAAAGATAGAAAAGACGGAGAAAGATAGTTAATCAATGACGATTTGTTTTCTTATACGTCCTTGAAGTTATCCAGACTACGCCAATTGACAGTAATCAAGCACAATACAGTACACACGCTTCACACATAAGCAACTCATCAGTTGGCTGAAGAACAAGTACGTCAAGCAGAGTTCATGAAAGTGAGTGGTTGCCTTCGTGGTTAAATTCAATGTTTTAGCTCGGCCTCAGCATTCATATAGCCGCACACAATCATAGTTGACAGTGCTCTTATATTTGACATATGAGAGGGAAATATTTGCTGCCGTTTGCCTTGAAGTCACCCTATTCACGAACACAGCTGACATTATTTGCGCCTATATCGTCATACTTGCCAACTTACATAAAGCTCTAAGATTTATTTTTCATTTGTTTTTCCAGGTTTTCCGTTCCCACTTGTTCCTGTATTAGCTGTCCTCTACTGTGCATGTCACGCTGCCATGGACGCGGAGGAGTGGGAGGAGTCGGCATCTACCAGAAAAAAAACAAATTCCTCATAAACTACTTACAAAATAATTCGCTGCGACTGGAACAGTCGGACAACTCGACTCATGTGATACCATCAGACTTTCGTTGTTTCGTTTTCATCATCCCCTTTTGAACTCTTTGGGTCTTCTTCACTAGCACCCATGCGCACTCAAAATAGGCCTCATCTTTTTTTTTTTTTTCTTTCAAGCGAATGGCATTTCGGTAGGAATCATACCCAGAAATTTTGGACATTTCAAAGCCTGGTTCACTTCTACCGATGTCACATTATTCTGTGAATCGTAAATAAATGGCGGTTTCCATGGCAACACAGCGCCAGTTGCCGTGGAAAGTAGAAGTGAGGGTAGCCTAAGAAGCATTCATGATGGAAAATAGCGTGAAAGTACACGAAGGACGGAAGGAAGACAGACACGGACAAGCGCTACCTCGCAACTAAGTCTAAGGCTAGTCTAAGAAGCCTCCATACGAACGTCGTTCTCAAGGTAGTGCAAAGGAAAGGCGCAGTATCTATCACTCCTCTTTTTGCACACCTGCACCACGCCTATGGTAAGGAGGGAGTGAAAGGGAAAAAATAGGCGCCATAGTGGAGGGCTCCGGAATACTTTTTACCACCCGAGGATCGTTACGCAACAAACAATACGACACGCTTTATTAAGTAATAAAGCCTGCACAGACGAGCTGCCGCCGGATTTCCAACAAGCGCGGTGGGTTACGATGCAAGGACGCCTTGCGGCTGGCGAACGCATTCGTGACCAGTCGAATCTTGTATTCGACTCCCTACCTCCACCTGCGGAAACAGGGGGAGGATACTCTCGAAGTTATCCTCCGTAAAATCATGAAACGAGCACTGGACCTCCCGGTCTCCACCTCTACCAGCCGTCTCATGGCGCTGGGTGTGGTGAATACTTTCAAGGAGCTTCGGGAGGCCCACCTCACCAATCAGTACACGCGTCTAACAAAGACAGAGTCGGGTCGCCGCCTTCTTGCCCGACTTCACATCCAACACACCCAACTCACAGAGGAGCGATGTCGCATTCCCGAAAAATGGAGACGCGCCCTCCATGTGCGGCCTCTACCCGCCAACATGTCCAAAGATGACCATAATGGTCGGCGCCTGGCGCGGGCGGAAGCCTTGGACCGCCATTATGGAAGCAAACCAGGAGTTTTCTATGTGGATGTCTCCGGCCCAAACCCTAGGGGTTGGTACACAGCCGCGGTCATCCACAAGGGCAAAACAGTAGATGGCCTTACGTTCAAGGCCCAGTCACCAACACACGCAGAAGAGGTTGCCATCGCCCTCGCAGCCTCTGACTCCTCCTCCAAATACATCATAACCGACTCGCGAGCGGCTTGTCGGAACGTCCAGCAAGGGTGGACTGCTCCTCTAGCTTACCGCATATACAAAAATTGCAGTCGAGATTCGGATCCCGCGTACCGATCTCTCGTTTGGGCTCCAGGTCACCAAGGTCTCCAAGGGAATGAGGCAGCCGACGCCGCCGCCCGCGCGCTTTCTCTCCGGGCATTTCCCACGGGACCCGACGCGGACCGGGATTTTGATTTCAGCCCAGTGTACAAATTTAAAGAAATATGTGAATATTACAGATCTACGCACCAAACTCTTCCCACCCCGTGCAAAGGGCTGGGGAAGGCTAACGAGCGGGTGCTCCTGCGCCTGCTCACCAATACAATGTTGTGCCCGGCTATTCTAAAACATTTTGATCCGCAATTCGACGGGCTGTGCTCGCACTGTGGGGAGGTGTCTGACATCTACCACATGGTGTGGGCCTGCCAAAAAACCCCATCTTTGCCCCCTATCCCCAACCCCACCCGAGAGAACTGGGAGGCGACCCTGTCCGGCTGCTGTACCTTAGAGGCCCAAAAGGTCTTAACGCAGCGCGCCCGGGCTGCGGCAAACGCCAATGGAGTGCCTGTCTAGGCATCCCACCTAGTGTACATACATACCTATATGTATTATAATAATAAATGTTTTCACCACCACCACCACCCATACCAAAGCCTTTGCTATAGACCATTTTACGACCTTCGGAGAAACCGGTTTAACTGGGCTGTTAAGTGGGGAGGGGGGGGGGGCGGGGGTCGTCAACTGTTTCCTTTTCTACGGAAGCAGCCCAGCGTCCCAATATGGCAGCACCCTTCACCCTTCGGTAAAATCGTCTATAGCGGTGCCAACTCAAATAGGAGAGCGACCGGGTGCCAGATTTGGTTGACCAGCCACACTGTGCGTAAAGCAACTGCTAAATTTGGAGGGCCGCCGCCATTTTCCGGACCCTAGCTTCCACTATGGCAGTTCTTTCAATACTTCCTTCCTCCCTTCATTTACAACATGGTTCAAGTACCCAGCCAGAATGTGCCTCCTTTCCTTTCTTCTAGACTGACTTATAATTTCACTAATAAACATAAACCATGGCAGCTTACTATAGTTATCTCAATTATATCCTCATAATCGTTACAACGTGAAAGAAATCAATAAAATAAACACTGAAGCCAGTCTTGTGTCATCAGCGGATGAAGGATTTCGGGCCTCCGTCGCTTGGGACGGATGGCGGGGGGCCCGCCGAGGATGTTGCTCAGACCTAGCAACGTTGGCTCAGACGCAGGCCGGCAGACGTTGTTGGCCGGTGGCGTCCCACGCCAGCTGGATTGGCGGCTACCATGGAGCCCAGGATCCGAGCAGCGCAGCACGGTCTCACGGGGTTGCGGCGTCAGATTTAGGCCACTCCGTGGAGAAAAAAGGCAGTCCCAGATGATGCTTTCAAGGATCCCTGTCGAGTCACAGTTTACGCAGTACTCTGATCTTTCTCATGGGAGCATATGACTCACCGGGAGCGGGTATGAGATTGCCCCATTCTGAAGGCGGCGCCAGGCGACGGCCTGCCTGCAGTTTAGGATAGGGGCTTCCGCAGCAGCCACCTGCCTACTCAGTCGCTAGTGCTGTAGAATTATAACATTTGGCACACTCTACGCTCCCCGCTCCAAGTCCCTCATATCTGCTGCCGGCTCGGTAGTATAGCCCTCGAGCCAGGGTATGGGCGGATTCGTTGCCGGGAACGCCAGTGTGCGCCGGAGTCCAAATCAGCTGTACATTTTGCGAGATCAGAGTTTGGTGTAATATTCGATTCGACAGGGGAATCAACCCACGACCGTAGTTTTCTATGGCAGTTTTGCTGTTGCAGACCACTGAACGCGCCTTCATCTGCACGCAGGCTAGAGCTACAGCCACTTCCTCAGCTGTCTCCGGATACCTAGTTTTAGGGTTGCCTTGGTGATCGGTTTACCAGACCCGCTCTTTACCGCTGCAACCATAAAGGGGCTTGTCCCTCCGGCTACATCTACAAAGGCGACTTCTTCCGGCGGCTAAATTTCCTGCTGAGCATTTGAGCTCTCTTTTCTGGACGCTGCTTATGGTGTTCGGGATGCATGTTTTTTTTTTTTTTTTTTTTTTTTTTTTTTTTTTTTTTTTTTTTTTTTTTTGCAGCAAGGGTATCCATAGCCTGTCCCATACAGCCTTGTCTATTTCAAATTTTGGCTAAGCACCTCCGCAAGTGTCGATCGCTAGTTTTTCCCGTATGGATCTGCCTGTGGATGTTAGGCGGAGGTTCTACTTGCTAGGTACGCACCGCTTCCGCGACCTCATCTCATGTGTTATGGTTACCCAGTTGCAGGGGGCTCGCGGTGAAAGTACAGCGCGGGAGACCTAGGGCTTTTTTAATACTTGTGCGAATTAAAATACTGCAAAACTTATAGATGACGAATCGGTAGCCCCACTAACTCAGCTGATGCATGAACGCTGGGAGCAAGGAGAAATACCTCAGTAATGGAAAACGGTTGGCATTATTTTCATACCCAAGCCTTGTAAACCGCTTCAGATAGATAATCTACGGCCGATATCTCTAACATGCTTGGGAAAGCTACTGGAGCTTGTCATATCTTA
Organism: Amblyomma maculatum; assembly: GCF_055883805.1. Taxonomy (NCBI): domain Eukaryota; kingdom Metazoa; phylum Arthropoda; class Arachnida; order Ixodida; family Ixodidae; genus Amblyomma; species Amblyomma maculatum. The sequence continues at coordinate 21,215,288 of NC_139353.1, read as the reverse complement.
ACCAGACATATCTTACATCGACTGACACGACCTGTTCCCGATGGAAATGGTAGGCTTCCACTCCCATTTCTTGAAACAGCACCTCATGGTCCATTTGGAACATGGCATTATCCGGTCCAAGAGCAAAGATGCTAAGGCCGTCCTTGGGCTAGATCTAAAGAAGGCATTCGATAATATTGCCGCGAAACCTTCAAAGCAGTATTTGTTGTTTTTTAACAGCCGCCGGCATACAGGCTTATCACTCTGATTCTGGACCGCGTATCAGTTCCGTAATCTTTGTTTGTTAATGCTCGATGTCGCGAGTCACACCTTTATCAGTTTTGATGCACCGAGATCTGTCTCGAAGGTTCCGGCCACTCGGGTGTCTTTCCACAATGTTCCAGCCCGTGCTGGTAGCTGTGTGCGACGTTATCTAGATTGTTCTGTACAGCCTTTAAATTGAGCGTTGCCGAGCGTGACGAGCATTCTTTGTCCGACGACCGACGAGCACGATTGTTGCTATCGCCGCCGACGAGTTGCTTAGTTCTTTTGCGGGCGCAAGTCAGCCCAATAAAGAGTTTCTTCAGTGCAATCATCGACCCTTCATTTGTGTCGTCGACCTTGTCACCCCTACGTGACAATATCTCGCACCCCGGAGTCATGGACGGCCTTTCGGCACTAAATGTAGGGGAAAAAACATATAACTAATGTCAAAAATGTCTTGAGAGGACGTAGTACCCGCTTTAAATTTCGCGATAGAACATCATCACCCTTCCCTCTGGGCATTGGGCTCGGTACTCTCACCTCTTCTCTTCAACGTAGTAATGGCGAAATTAGAAATAACCTCATCCGCCGTGTTTCGAACAAAGGCTGAGGACGTATACGGAAATAAGGAAAAGAATCTTCTGCGCATAATCCAGGCTTTGATAATTAGTCGAACCAGTATACTCTACGTCATACTTACCCCTTAAGGGAGCATTCGACATTCGGTTCAGTAGCGATGAGCCATTCTATACTCCGCGGCAACTTTTCTTGGCAGTGCTGGGAAATCTACGGGGTCGCTGAATATAGTCCACAGATCAAGGTTAGGAGCTACGCCTTAATACAAACGGAAATCCTAAACCTTGTTATCTTGATCACATTTCTAACATAACTGCAATTATTAGAGTGTTGTAACGTGACTGAGAAGCGTTTCTTTTTTTATTTCCCGGGTTTTCTGTGTTCGCGTTCGTCTCGTCTTCGAGACACCCACCTCCCTTAAAGAAAGATATGGCGTCTACTCTTCGCTGTCCGCCGTGTACCTCCGAAAGAAGATCAAAGCGAGACTGGAGAACCGATGGTTGTCAAAGCAGGCAAAAGATATGCTGTGGCTGGCATAAGAAGTAGTCAGCATCAGCTTTCTATCTCATCCAAATGCCGCATAGACAGCGAGCTCACCGGAGTGAGTGAGCGTGCCGCCTCCCACTTGCTCCGAAATCTCCAAAGCGCAATAGAGTGAAGTCTGAGCTTTTGCTAGACAAAAAAGTAAAGACGGGACGACGTGGTTTCAAAGGTACGAAACCTTCACTGTTGCTGCTAGGAGATAAAAAGTATTTCAGCATTACATGCGTGACGAAGTGCGCCGACTCGGGACGACGGAATAAATGTCCCGACATGGATATGCGTGGATAGCGCTGTGTTCCCCCTTGTGTTCGTGTTTGTAGCACTTTTGTTTTCTCAAGATCAGTGTATACCAACTTGCTCAACTGTATTCCTTGACAGATATGCTGAACACGTGCGTAGTACGTTGCAAAGGATCCCAACCGCTATTGGTCTGCGATCCGGAGGCGCGAGCGGAACTTATACTTCTGGAGATAGCCGACATCGTCGATATATGTGGCGGTCATTGCATGCATAAAATAGAAGGCAATAGTGTAACAGGAAAGTATTAAACTTCAGAATTGTAATACGTGTAATGAAATAGGGCAGTGCCTTGTCGTGAGCTGTTCGAATGAATCTGGAGAGGCAGCTAGGCGCGTAACATACGAAGTGATGCGGTCATATAGGCGTGCAGCACGCTGAGTGTCTTGCGCTGCCGGCTTCATCGTGTCATATGATCGCAATGAAAACCGTTCGATTTAGAGCGATGGGACTGGTTCGACGCCTGACACGTCTCGTTGCTCAGGCGCCTGGATGGGTAGCTGCATGTATGAGTCTATGCTGTTTTTAAACCTCCCTCAGCCGTAAATCGAAGAGTGCGTCAGAACCACTTTGGGCTCATTGTTTCTTTATACAGCTCCTCGTCAGTAACGATCTGCATTCAAATCAATGCAGATCAAGGTTGCACGCGGCAACTTTCAAGTGCAATCGAGCCCGAACCTGCTTAGCCCGAAGTCGCTCTTTCAAGCGTTCTCGAGTTTTCAAGCACTATTGAGAGCGGAGCTTATCATGGGAGCTTATCATGGGAGGCAACTTTCAAGTGCAATCGAGCCCGAACCTGCTTAGCCCGAAGTCGCTCTCTCAAGCGTTCTCGAGTTTTCAAGCACTATTGAGAGCGGAGCTTATCATGGGAGGTGCAGCCAATTACTGCCCCAGGGTGGCCAACTCCTGTTCTGGTGAGGGAGTGCGTTGCCGGAGGTGTTCACCGCCATCAGGTCGCACCCCAAACCTGTTTATGTAGTTCCATCGACACACAGAATTTTTTTTTTTATCCGGTGGAGAATTGCGCGGCACCGGGATCTGAACCCCGGTCCTCTTGCATGCGAGGCGGATGTGCAGAGTGGGTCAGAGAAATAACTAAGTTACCGACATTCTAGTGGAAATTAAGAAGAAGAAATGGGCATGGGCAGGACATGTAGTGCGAAGAGATGATAGCCGATGATAGATATAGATATATATTTTAATGGCAACAGGAGATGTCTGCCTGGTGGTAAGCCTAGCATGCTACTCCTGATGAGGGTTGAGGGATGAGGGTGACAGATTGTGGGAGGGGAAGGGGAAATAAATGAGAAAAAAAAAAGAGAATCGGTGTCGCACACTTTCACACGCACATAAGCACACACAGATGAGTTTTAAAGGGTATTGATCAACCCTGTGTCCTTAAGAAAAGTTAACTTTCACACGCACATAATCACACACAGATGAGTTTTAAAGGGTATTAATCAACCCTGTGTCCTTCAGAAAAGTTAGTAAGGCCTTGGTAGCCCTCGCAGCAGACGATCCGTCGCACCAAGGACCCAGGACATGTTCAAGGCGCAAGGTTGTTTCTTTAGGTAAGCTTAAATTATCGCGCAGTGTCCTGCGATGTGCAGTAAACCGTTGACAGGAGGTTACCAAATGTTCAAAATTTTCACACACATCACATGTAGAGCACAGAGGCCTGCTCGCTATGCCTATTTTATGTAGGAAGTAGTTTGTGTATGACACATTTAAGCGGATTCTGTGTAGACAGTTTCGATGCCACCTGTTCAAATTGTGAGGAATTCGAAAGACGCAAGTGGGATCTATTCGGTGTAGAGGTCGATATTGATGGTTCGGGTCACACCACAGAGAGCGTTGCAATCGCCACGATTCAGTTGCTACAAGTCTTGCTGCATCTCTTCGTGAGAATGGTATTGAAATTGTCCTTGTGGAATCTTTTAGTTCTTTTGCAGCGGCGTCTGCGAGGTCATTGCCCGCGATGCCGCAGTGAGCAGGTAACCACTGTAGCACAATGCTGTGACTCAGGTCATAGGCCTCTGTGTGTAGCTTATTTATGTCAATGACGAGCTCTTCCTGAATTCTTGATGATTTAAGCAATTGTAGTGCAGCGCGACAATCGCTGAAGATAACCCATGCTGCAGGGCGTTGTTGTAGAATATATATAATTGCTTCTCTCAGAGCTGTTAACTCAGTAGCCACAGCTGAAGTGCGATGACTGAGTGTTGCCGAGATTGTGGTGTGCATTGATGGTATCCACACGCCGATGGATGAAGAAATAGCTGTGACAGAGCCATCAGTATAGATGTGGCAATGATGACTGTAGCGTGCACAGATGTGCTCAAGGGCGAAGTATTTAAGTGCGGGTCCTGGGGTGTGGGCTTTTCTTTTGATGCCAGGTATAGTTGTCGAAATTTGCCATGAAGCAAACCTCCATGGTGGGAAAGATGACAGTACTGCACGTTGATATTGCGCAGGCAGTAGATTGGAGAGTGATGTCATGCTTTGCTCTGAAAACGGGTGGGTAGGTTCACGTGCAAAGCGCAGCTGGGCGCGAAGCAGCTCCTGCGGTATCAGCACGGTTACAGATAGACGTCTGCTCTCCGCCAGAGTGCCCACTGTGGAAGTGTTTTTTGGAAGACCAAGGCACACTCTCAAAGCTTTGGCCTGCATGGCTTCAAGTAGTTTAATGCTTGACTGCGAGAGGCCTTGAAGAACAGGGAGGCTATAACGCAGAAGACCTTCACAAAGTGCTCCATAAAGCCGTAATAAGGAATCGGTAGAGCAGCCTCTTCTGGTCGTTGAGAGCATGCGGAATATAGATACGTATGAAGAGAGTTTGGTCTTAAGTTGTTGAACGTGTGGTGACCATGAAAGGGACCTATCAAAGGTCACACCTAGAAATTTTTGATGGTTGACATACGGTATAGGAGTGCCAGCAATTTTCAGTACATAACGGGAGAGATCACGTCGTGAAAATGAAATTGCTGCGCACTTTTCTGGAGATATAACAAGACCTCGCTTGTTTAAAAATAATGCAATGCCAACTATTGCTTTTTGTAGCCGAGCATGCACAATGCGCCTGTTTCTTCCGGAGCACCATATGCAGATGTCATCTGCGTAGAGGGAGATTTGAACAGTAGGTGGCAAGGACCTGTCCAAACCAAGAAGAGATATATTGAAGAGGGTTGGACTTAAAATCCCTCCCTGAGGAACGCCACGAGACACATGATGTAAGGACGTGTCACCTTGATCCGTTGACATGTAAATGGTCCTATCCCGAAGATAGTCAGAAAGCCAGTTATACATTCGTCCAGCAATGCCAATTGAACGCAAGGCTGAATGAATCGCCTCGTGCGTGACATTATCAAATGCTCCTTTAACGTCAAGAAAAACAGCAATAATTAGAGACCGCTCAGCTTTGCTGCGCCTGACACAGTTGGCAAGAGCAATAACATTATCAATACTGCTTCGGCCTTTTCGGAAGCCAGACATTGATGGAGGGTAAATTCCCCTATTCGTCAAGTCCCAGGTAAGGCGTGAATGAACCATTTTTTTTCATCAATTTCCCAACACAGCTTAGCAGTGCAATAGGACGATAAGCGTTTAGATCAATTGATGGCTTACCAGGTTTAAGAACGGGTATTACGCGCGCAGTCTTCCAGCTCTCTACAAGGCTGCCAGCTATCCAAGAGTTGTTATAGATGGTAAGCAGCTGAGTTTTGGCTTTTCTTCCAAGACGCGACAGCGAAGTGTAGCTAACATGGTCAGGCCCTGGGCAAGATCTTTTGTTGGTAACTGCTAGCGCAGCTTGAAGTTCTTCCATAGTGAACAGTTCGTCTAGGAAAGAAGTGTTGGGCGACGACACTTCTTTCCTAGACGCCTAGACCACCGAGGTGGCGCAGTGGCTAAGGTGTGATGCTGCTGCGTTGGGAGGATTCACGGGCTAATTACCCGGCCTCGGTGGCTGCTATCCCGGTTGGAGGAGGGGTGGTACAAAAGCGCCCGTGTGCTATATTGGTGCACGTAAAGTGAACACATCCGTAGGACTCCACTACGGAAAATATGTCACCGAAGTGAGCGCAGCGGCTTTGGCGTTGCGCGGCTGCGCTAGGCAGATGCACGGGCTAATACCCCGGCTTTGGTGGCTGTAACCTACGTTGGATAGCCGATGGTCGCTTAGGGTAACAAACTGGATTCCAAGGGAAGGAAAGCGTAGCAGGGGGCGGCAGAAAGTTAGGTGGGCGGATGAGGTTAAGAAGTTCGCAGGGGTCAAGTGGATGCAGCTAGCACAGAACCGGGTTAAGTGGAGAAATATGGGAGAGGCCTTCGCCCTGCAGTGGGTATAGTCAGGCTGATGATGATGATTGAGAGCGGACGTCGCCGACGACACCTAACGCACACGATAGAAACTTCTCAATGGTCATTCAAAGTGGACGTATAGCACCGGATGTTTCAATGCTTCTTGAAAACCTCAATGCAGATCAAGTTTACTGAGGACCGAAAGTGTTTGTGTGACAGAGGTAATAAGGTGTCGAAAGCGCATTTATCTGGTCGTGGAAGCAGAACTGAAAATGCATTGAAAACTACTCAGTAGAGCCAGGCCGGCCAAACTATGGGGCGGAGGGAGACATTTGCAGATGCTCCGCCCCGTAGCTTCGCTCGCGCAGCCAAGAAAAATTGCGCTCAAAGTTGCTTAGGGAGTATCGTAATCGGGCTGAGAATTTTTCGAGAAATAGTTTATGAACGTAATTTTTCTCACACTTTGTTTAACATCACAATAACAATCAATATACCCAAAGGTGCTCCTTCGACAGGTTTCTAGACAATTTTTGTTATTAAATTTCAAGAACACGCCTCACTAATTTTCATTTTATTCCGACTTAATTTTTGTGAGCGCAAAACAAACATCAGAAGCAAGATTTCGATACGCATCGGAAGCTTATATACAATTCTTTTATTATGTGACTGAGCTATCTTGCAATTTTCTACAGTTGTCTTGTGCATACGTATTTAAAAATTCCCCGCGTTAGTTCTCTCCGCAAATTTTTATTACCCGTTGTAAGTGCAGGACAAACTAAGAAGCGAAATTGTGCTATACGCATCGGAAATTTAGTCCATTTAGATCAATATGCTAACGAAAAGTGTCTTACGAGATGTCACGTTTCCTAATGATTACGTTAAACAACGCAGCCCATTGGTTTTCAATGGCAGGTTTAAATACTGGCTGCGAGCGCAGGAAAAACTTTAATTGCAATTTTTTTTTTTGCCATGCGTCGGAAGCTTAATTAGCACAGAATCTAGGACTTCAACACATAAATGATTCCATTGTGAATCTGTTCTAATTTCATTTTTACCGTATCTGTTGCGATGATGACGAAGAGCGCTGGGGAAAACAAAAATAAAATCAGCAAACAATCATTATGGTGTCTTGACTCGGATTGCATAATACCGTGAATAACGACACCGCGTAGCCCTCACTTTAGAATGTTTTTAGCAGTGGCGGTTCGGTCGTTAAAAGCACGCCAGTTTCCTCAAAGTAACAAGTCTGTTAATAAAAGTTCAACCATCTTTATTTTCCTTATGGTGTTACAATCATCGTGATGGCACGTTAAACTAAAGCTCTATGATAATCATAGTAGCGCAACACACAGCAATGACAAAGAACGAGAGGGCAGTATCTCCGGGACCTCGTTCTCTGGAATTGCCTCATTCTGTGTCCTTGTCATGTGTTGTTCTACAACGATGGTTATAGACTGTACCTATTCTAGTACACTCTACCCTGGTTATATGTCAGAACAAACAAGCCCGAGCTTCCAATTTAAAGTGCTATATTACTATGCGCTTTTCGCCTAAATTGGTTGGTTGGCGGAGTATTTTTGCACCCTATATACAATGACAAATGATGTTACAAGGTATGCCATGGCGGAAAGCAACACGCTGACTTCGAATTCCCGCTAGAAGTTTTAACATGCTCCAGAGTCTCAGTGCATGAACGTGCATGAATTTAGCCTCCATGGAACTGGTGCTGCCGCGACCGGGATTCGAAACGCCGACCTCGTCACTAGATGTCCGCCATAATACATGAACCCCTACGGTTGGTAATTGATAAATAAATTCATTTTAAGGTTGCACGTATTAAAGTCAGCGACTAAGGACGCCTGCTTCTTCGCAACTTTGAATCGGTAAGTGAACGATAGTGAGGAAATGGAGGAGTTAAAACGCAATCAAAAACATTCACTGGTCTGATTCCCACTAGTGGAGACAATTTTGATAATGAAAAAATCTTACGGCGAGACAGGAATGGCCACCAGTAAATTTTTTTCTTTTTAGTGTGTGCAGTTATTTCGCTTGAATAATCTCATCTAGGCACTAGTCAAAACACGCTAGATATGCAATCTTAAAACTCAACACTTCCTTTGAAGAAGAAATCCTATTACAGATTTTGATCTAAATAAAGCAATTTATGAAAAGAACAGTCCGTATAACATGCGAACGTGCACCAATGTTCACAGTACTTCGCTGCATGCATTGTGAATTCAAATCACGCGCGCTATGTTTTCACAACTAATATTAAAGATAATTTTTGTGTGATCATAAAACTATTCACATTATTATTTTTGTTTATTCATCAATGTATTAAATCGTCATAAAAAATAAAATTTAGGTTTAATTACTTTGTGCGGCACTAATGTCGTCTGCTCTATTATGAATTTACCTTTGTATACATGTTTGGATACTTGCAGGACCATGTGCTTCCGTTTTGGAGTTGTGTAACTCACCTAATTAGTAAAGGAAGGCTCGAAAACGCTGCCTTAATGAGCGGCTCACATTTCACGTAGTCCAGTCGGGACTCGGTAGAGCGTATTCACTTTTGTCTTTAACGCTGCCCACGCAAGTTCTCGATGCCAGCTGCCCAGCAGTTTGTGTCATCCCCACCTGTTGCTGAACACCGCCTTACTTCTACATGACATTAGGACAGAACCAACTCGAACGTCCCAAAATATTAGAAGCTGCCTTTAGCTTCACTGTGCTTACCGGATGAAAGGAACCAGCTCAGTCTGATGCGGCGTCTGGAAGCCTGCTAATGACGGCATGGTGTACTGGCTCCGTTGAAAGCTGTCATGAAGGGTTCAAATGATGGCGCCCGGCCGGATAAAGCACAGTCGCTGAAAGCCACACCCAATAAGTAAGGATGCATTTCCGTATTTAAACAACTTAATTGCGTTTCAGCACAGCTTTGATGTGTCGAATCCTTTCCGACACGTGTTTTGACAGGCTGACAGCGACCATGAGCAAATGGCAAATTGTGCTGAAAACTGTTCACTGGTCAGTCTGGACATCCGGACTGCTCTACGTTCTCGGCTGCTTCGTGGCATGCAAAACCAGTAAGCATTAGTAGCTCGCAGCTGAGCGATTTGTATTTTTCCTAGCCATACCAAGCGCGGCGCATTTAAAGTGTTTGACTTAAAGCGGCTTTACCGATTTTCTTGCTAACCCCGCAGATTCCACTTTGCCCGAGACGGCCCCCGACGAGTTTGTTGACGGCTCCTTTGGCATTTCGCGTGACAAGGTTAAGAGCAAGAGTTTTTCATTCCATTCATATTTTGTTTTCTTGTATGCTATTTTACTATTTGGTTTGTCCCGCCTCTGCAGGACACAGCCGATGAGGAGTGGTACCGTTACAGTACTGCGATTCGCAAGTTTTGGCTTTGGGTGTTAATACAGCCGCTGGTCAGCAACTGCCTCTTTAGGAAATTCCACGGCGTAAGTGTACCACTTCAGAATCTCTGCCGTTGGCACGTTCAAAACAATTCTTGAAAGAATTTCTTCAGTCACTTATGGAGTCGAGATGCTCTTTGCAGTTGTAATAGCTAATTGTTTCAGTTTCTTGATGGGAAAGCAACGGTACTAAATGAAACCAATAGGAACTTTTATTTTCGTCTCTGTTTGATGCATTTGTCGCACTGTGAGGGTGCTTTTTGTTAGATAAATACATAGGTCATAATGTTAGTGCATATTCTTTGATGGAAGAATTTGGGAAGCATATCCACATGCACGATTTTTTTGCCATAACAACCTGTCGTTTCAGACCGTTTGTTCATTCAACTGCACTCTACTGCCCCAAGTGTATTTTACACAAATTTTCAGTTTCAGCAGCTACTGGGAGGGATGTAAACATTGTTAGGCAAACCTCTTTTTTTCGATAGGCATGATGAAAACAGCATTATAACAGACGTCGCTGTCTTTGGTGCCTGTGTGCTTGCATCTAATATCTCTTATTTCTTCTCTCTTTTCAATACAGTGGTTGCCCACATTCTACGCTGCATACAGCACATTCTTTCTGCTCTACAATGTCGGCTGGTTGATAACTGCATCATTGTACGCCTTGTATATTGCCTTTTTCATCTCGGCAAGGTACAGAAACATCACTGCGTGCTACTTTCTTGGCCTTGCTGTCATCATTCATTCCGCCTATCCTGTTCTCACATTCCTGAAGGTATGTGACAGTATTATACTCTTTGCGGGACACAGCCTTGTTTTTTTCTTTGGGCATGAAACGCTGATAGTAACCGGGGCTTTGGCAAGGTAATGTTTGGAGAGGTGTGAGCCTTGCAGACATAGTCTTTGAATGCCCATCAATGTGCGACAACAAAATAATCAAGGTTTATTACAACATTAGGCGCACATCTTGATGAGTATGCTGTAATTGTATTCATGAAGGGCTGTAGGCTCACCTAATTTCAGCCAAATCCTTGCACACTGTTGTTCACTAGCAGCCAAGCTTGTTACACTGGTGACCACCAGGTAATAAAGCAATCTTGTGCACCGTTGGTGTTTAGGTACTCGGCACGACTTGGCTATCTTCTACTTTTTAAGTTGCATGCAAAAAAGGACATGTAGACATGCAGCCCCTCAAAAAATGGCTAAATATTGTTATTGCATTCAGATGTCGAACTTTCACATTTTCGTTAGGAGCATAACAAGAATAGGCTAAAAAATCTCCACCTTATCCAGTGATCAATGATGAAACTTTGCCCTTGCCTTGTTACTACTTTAAATTGCATTTAAGGCTCAAACTTTGCTGCTTGTTAATGATTTCTGTTAAACGAAATTGTATAACCTTGTCAGGACATTTTGGGCGCATTAAAGCACTCATGCTTACACAACAAGCAAATGAAAATAGACAATAAGGGTAGTCATATCTAAGCTGCAATAAAACCTGAAGCTGTTCAGTTTAGTTACAATTTCCTGCTTTAGTTTTGCATGCCTGACGTGGTGCATTCCTGCTATTGATTTAGCACATCTCAGCTTGTTTTATTGTTTGCTCATTAAGGCACATGGTTTGGTCTGCTTATCTTTTTGATTTGTGTCTTTATTTTGTTCTCTTCTGTTGACCTCCTCCCTTGGCTTCGTGTGAACACGGAACTGTCTCTTGTTACAGTATCACCAGTCGTAAGATAAAAAAAAAACTTAAGAGGTAAAGAAAAGAAATGAGGGGAGGGAACGAGGCATGCATGGATTTAAGTGCTTGGGGAACTGAAAAAGTGCTCCAAGGAGCCCAACAGTTTCACGGAGAACATAGTGTGAGAACACCAGTCTTGAACCAGTGTTCATGATGGTGGTTCATTGCCTGTAAACATACCACTCATACCAGGCATGTCAGACAGAAAATGACAGCGCTGTACATGCAGTTCATGAGGCATTTCTCTTTCCTTTCACTTTTTTTCCACTGCAGCCTGTTTATTTGTACCATGGAAGCGTGGAGACTTTCCTCACACAAGTGGCCCTTTCGTGGACAGCAGCTCGGTGTGTCAGCTTTGCAGTTGATGCCATATCAACGCCTGTCTCCCAAGTGTCCCCTAAGGTTGACTTAACGCTTGCCTATGTCCTCTACTTGCCGGCGCTGTTTACGGGACCGCTGCAGAACTACTCAGACTTTGCCGCACAGGTATGTCCTGGTACCAGTCCGTTGTTACCGAGTGGCTAGCATTTGAAACGCAAGATGCTTGCATGTGACAAAATGTGTACAGCCTAGCCACTATGCTTTACTGCCAAAAAAACTAAGATTACTCTTATAAAATGATGCTAGACACCATTCCGTTCATTTTCTTTTTTTTTTTTTCATTTATTGAACCTTGACACGCTGCGGGGGAGAGTGCTTCATTCATGCGGCAATGAGTTGGGAATGCAAGTTCATTGAAGAAAGGGTATACTTGAAGTAGATTGCGAGGTGACATAGGCCGACCCTTCCTCAGCCAAACACCGAGAAGGAACCGAATGTTCTCAGCATGGGTGGTGCTTGATGCAGGAGTTTATTCATGATGTCACTTTGTGTGTTTGTGCTTGATGCAGGAGTTTATTCATGATGTCACTTTGTGTGTTTGTGTTTTGTGGGGTTTAACGTCCCAAAGCGACTCAGGCTATGAAAGACGCCGTGGTGGGGGACTCTGGAAAATTGTGACCACCTAGGGTTCTTTAACATGTACTGACATCGCACAGCACACAGGCGCCTTGCTTTTCGCCTCCATCGAAAAGCGGCTGCCGAGGCCGGGATTCGATCCCGCATCCTTGAGCGCAGTAATCGAGCGCCATAATCACTGCACCACCCCGGCGGGAGTGATGTCGCTTTGTGTTCTTTTAGCTGCACCAGTGATGTCAGGGATAATGCTGATACTACATACTCTTCTATGTCTGTCTTGGTATTTCTTTGGCAGCAAAAACACATTCGTTGCTGAGAAATTTAGAGCTAGGAGTGTCGCTTTTGCTTGAATGGAACGTAAGCACAGTTGTAATGCGGGGTTTGACGCTGCAAGTGCCAAGCAGTGAAAACAAAAGGACTTGAATATAATAAGGTATGTTTTGCAGGTATTGAATGAAAAAAAATATATAAACAAGAATTGTCAGAATATTAATGAAACTTCATCCTGTATGCGAGAGCAAGAATGCAGAAAACTACAGCCATAAGGGTCATAAGACCAATGTGGCTCGGTTGGCTGGGGTGCACACAGAATTACAGGACGGCTGAACCGGCTTTCAATGGTTATCTTTCACTCCCTGCTTTGGTGTCGGCATGAAGTGGGTGTATTTTTCTACTTCGGCAGATGCTGGTTTTTCACCGCAGTTGGTCTCATCGGTAGCACAACTTTGCCCTGGTTCCGCCAATGCCATCAAAACGCCCGGAATTAAGCCCATTGCGATGTGCACACTTTTTTTTTCTCACTTGGCTAACGCTGCCGTTCACACATGACGCATGGTGACACATGCAAGACCTCTAACATGGCTCACCAAGCCTGTACACCATGCCTACTTTTCACCTTTTTGTCAGCATCTAGATGTACTTATAATGACCGGAGCAACTCGGCAGGCTGCCATGTTCACGAGAGAGCCGGCGCAGAACTGAGGAACGAGCTAATATTAGCAAACATTTTAAAATGGATTTTTATGAATTAGTCACTGTGCCTGGTCCACTCTTGTAGCTAGAAGTGGAACAGGGGAAGTAGTGGCATGGGGCAGTCCAGTGAGAGCTTGCAGAACCCACAGAAGCGGTGAAGGTGGGCAAAGGGTGGGTGAGCACTTTTTGAGGTTGGAAGTGGTGTATTAAAATAATTAGGTGGGTGGGTGGTGCCTTTCGACTGCGTCTTTGAATTTTCTTTTGCTGTCACTTTCTTGTCATGCTTCTGTGTGGGCTTCTAGTAGCGGGTGCAACTTTGTGAGGATAAAGTCTGGCTGGTGCATAATTAATGGTGCTTATTTATGAAGGTTGACGTTGTGAATGGATGGATAGTTTTGCTGAGCAGGTTGGGCAATGCTCTACTGAGGGAAGCATGGTAGGGAGGCAGCTGATGCTTCCAGAGGGTATAATCTTCATTCTCTGAGGCTTCACCTATATGTTGCCATTTTTGCCAGAGGTCACTTTATTTGAGCGGACAGGTGCTGGTATGAGCAGTAAAAGTGGAAAAAAAACAAAGTGCAATTTCACACATAAAAAAGTGCCTATGTTGTTGGAGTTCTTGCTAAGGTACTTCTTGCTTTATTCCATTCACTGCCCAGATAGCAAAACCAAAAATAGCGTGGTCATCTCAAGGGGTTCTTCGTCCTGCTGTACAGCTTGGGCTGTGCACTGCATACTTCTTTCTCCTGGAAGCCCTCCTACACTGGTTCTACAGGTGAGTTCATCCCTGACGATAATGGGAGGTACAATATAGAACCTCTTTATGACAATTGCAGATATTCATCCGTGTCCCTTTCTAGCAGCGTTTTGCGTGTTGACATCACGTTCGACAGTTCTGTGCTGCATATCTCTCGGCTGTGGTAGGGTCAGAATTAAGTAGAATGTTGCTCTGGGGGTTTGTCTGAATGTTTTGAACAAACAAGCAGATAGTGTATGCAAAATACAACAGCGATGCACACTTCTTAAATCCAACCTCCTCAACCTCTATGCTGACCCGTCAGGCCCTGGATATGACGTACCAACAAGGACGGCATCCATTGATCTTTTCAGAATGACAGTTTTAGGGTGGGCACAGACTACTGATTGTGTCGCTGGCTCACTGCGCACTTTTCTCTTCCCCTTTTCGCACACATAGAGTTTCTGCTCAGAGTCTGTATGTATATTAGAGTGTTCTGTGTGCTGTGCCTTTCCTATGGCCTTCCTTCCGCACACGCACTTTTTCGTGCTGTTCTGAAGTTCAGCAGTTCAGGAGTTCTTCATGGTACAGAGAAAATGACGGAATGTTGTCGGCACAAGTTGCCAAAAAATTGTGCATTAAAGCATATCCGGCTGCAATGCACTGGATTTCCACATACAGTAGACGCATGGTTGGGGGTCTGTGGGAGGCACTTTGTTCTGGATGACTATGTCCATGACCCACGGCTACTGGAGGCAAAGAACTTCACTGCTAAACCTCGGCTGAAGCCAGGCACGGTGCTGAAGCTTTTTGTTTCCAGCGGGCTGGTGAGGGGAACTCCAACAAGCGTTAGGTGGCAATTTGTGTTAGAAGGGCTTTAGATCAGGGTTTTTTTGTAGTTGTTTACGTCGTGGCGTCATCATGCATATTCACACATGCAGCACCCGTGTAGTGGAAGCTTGTTTTCAGTTTATATGGCATCATCATGGCAGATACATGCATTTTAAGGCGAAAGCCTTTAATGCCTCATCATTGTCAGCAGGAGCTGTCGGCAGAGGCCTCGAGATAAACGCTGGTAAGGAAAGCAAGAAAGTCACTTTTCTCGATCTTCAGATAAACACCAAAATTAGCAGATTAAATGACAGGGTGTGGGCAAATTGCTCACCTGGACAATATTTTCTTCAGCTTTGAGGTTAAGAAAGCTCTATAGCTTTTCTCTGTAGCTATGTGGCTGCACTTGAGTGGATGCTAAAGTGTATTTACTCTCCTAGTATGATTAATAGTGCTGGAGACACTTTATCTGTGCAGTTCTGTTTCTGTTTGGATGCCATACTAGTGTATCTCAAAGTACGCTGCCCCTAGAACTCTTAGGTTCAAGCAGATTCTGGGAAATTTGCAAGCTGCCTTGGTAACAACTTCTGGGACTTCTCTGTAGCATACATTACCTGCAATGTTGACACTTGCCACGCACAATCTGCTCAAGCACTTACGTACCCGTAGTTCGCTCATTGTGTACTTAGCAGACATTACAGCGAAGACACAACACAAGCAAGCAGCACAAACTATTGGTCCAATCTTGGTACTGTGTTGGCAATGTTGGCCCACCAGAGGATCAATGCGATGTCAATCCTGTACCAATATTGGTACAGCTGTGCTGCTTTGGCCCGCAGTGATTGCACTGCAGAAAAACGGCATTAGTGCACACTCTCAAAAGTGCGAGCTGTCGATGAAAAAAACGGTCACAAAGTGCACCTTTATAAGAGCACGATACGCATCTCTCCGTACCAGCGCTGCAAAGTCGAAGGCGAAGCTCTGGAGAGTCTTCTGTCATTCTTGATTCACTGTGCCGAGGCTTGTCGCCGTGTTGTGCATGTGTTCGGCCAGTCTTTCCCAACGGGCACAGACAATGGGGTCCTTTCACTTGGAGCATGGTTGCCAACTTTCTGATTGTAATAACGAATAATGTGTCAAGGAACTGAAGCTTTCACAGCGACTCGAGTGCTCTCAGGTTTTCAAGCCGTCGGCATGGCACCGTGTTGCTGTGTTACCGTAGCACCGTGTTACCATGGCACCATGGAAGACGAAGAAGAAAAAGAAGAAAGAAACGAAGAAGTAAACGTTAAAGAAGAGCAATAAGAAGAAGAAAAATATGTAAAACAAAAAGGAGAAGAAGCAGAGAAAAATAAGAAGAAAAAGAACTAGAAGTAAACGAAGAAGACAGATAACTCGTTAGTTGGTAGAGGCGAATGACAACAGCGAGTTTCTAAGACAGAAGGTTCAATGACAAGAGGCAAGGGGTACTCATACATGAAGTGATTCCCTTATGGCATAAATAAAGCTGAAACCATAGGGTAAACTGCTATGCGCAAAAGCCATGTCTTTACTTTGAAGCTGAACCTAAGCATAGCCATGCAGGTTGCTTTCACTTAACTCCAGGTTTGACCACAAGCTAAGCCACAGCTAATTTTTTTCTCTCTCTCTTTGCAGACAGATCAGCCACTCAGCCCAACTAACGCGAGATGGCAAAAAGGAATAAGAAAGAAAATCTCTCTAAAGGCAGGGTCAGGATGTATGCATATGACATACTCCACGCCTTCTGCCAAACGCAGAAGAGGAAGGAGAATTTGGCTTGTGGAGGCTAGATGGCCAGGTACGAGAGGGAAAAACCTCTGAGAGGGAATGGAACTAGAGGGACATGGCAATTGTTGACTGCGATGGATGTAACCACTCTAATAATAAGGGGTGTATGAATACTGAAACTTTTCAATATGAATAGAGTATGAATGTGGCAAAAAATTGTCTTTGAATATTGAATATGTGATCAGTGAAAAAAAAAAAAGAAAAATTAAATTTGACAAACATTGTTCATCTTGTTTTGTTCAGAATTCACGTGTTGTTTGAAAATAAATTTAAAATAAAATTGCACGAAAGTGTATCACCTGGTAAAAAATTTATTATAAATTAGACAGTATTCCATATACTGGTTAGGCAGTTGTATAAGGAGCACCTGCATTAAACTGGATGGAGCTGTTATACTGCTGCTGAATGAAGTAAACTCATTAATTCCACCTTCAAAGGACCAGAAAAAATATCCCATTTATAGAATGGGTCTGAAAAAAACTGCGAAAAAATGTTTGCTTGACAGTAATCTTATCTCATGAACGCCTTCATGGTGTGTGTCTGCGTTCGAAATGAAACCAAAGTGTGAACGTTTTTTATTTTGAGGATGCTTCTCTGCAGTCTATGCAGTAATGCATTGTGGTGAAGCCCCCAGTGCACTAAAACAGCAGTGAATTCAAAAAATCATTTGTATATTCGGTAATTTTTGTACATCTGAAAATTTCGAATATCAGTTTTTCGAATAAGAATACGAATCGAACTATTCTATTCGTATTTGAATATTCGCACATCTCTAATAATTAGTCTTTTAAAAAAATGTTTGTGGCCACACATTCAAGGGCGAAGCCTCACAGTCACCGACAAAGTGGCCCTTTAACGTGGTAGCTATGGAGCTGATTACTGTAATCTTTGTCCCTGCGTGTTGTGGTGCATGGTTAAGCACCCTCGTTTTCTTACGTGTGATGTGATGCACCAATGAGCCACCAGCAATGCTAGCCTCTTGGAACAGCCAACAGATGGCAGTGGCAACCTGGAATGTGCGCTTTTTGCGGGCAATTAAAAAAATTTGAACTGTTCATCATATGGTGCAGTATTCATGGCTGCTGCACAGCATGAATCCATGACATGATGATTCAACTGAAACAGTTTTGTTACGGGGATGGCTAAGCATCGTTAAGGATGAGCATTAGGATCAGAGGATTACATAATAATATCCGCCTATTGCTGCCTCGCATAAAAATCGCCACAACACACTCTGTCGGCCGCATGCAGGCAAAGTACCTTGTGATCTGTGAATGGGCGGTGATGCTTCAGGAGAAGTGTCACTGTTATGTTCTGTGTGCGGTGTAGTGACCACTGGTTACCCATGACACAATGAAAGTGTTGGTTTGCACCATCAGTGACACTACAAAATTTCAGTGGCATAGTATGCTGCAGTTCAAACATGGTATTGGCACGATCGTAATAACGAGCATACGAGCATAGAAAGGTGGGCTTGTTGATACGAATTTCTCTTACCTCTTTTCTTCAAAAATAATCGCATATAGTTGCGCATGCATTTGATGCCACAATGTAGCACATTAGTGCTTTCTGAATGAAACGGTGTTTTTCTTTTTTTTTTCTCACATGCTATGTTTGTGGGCCTTTGAAAAGAAAGTTGCATTGTCACCGGGCATTTTTCAATTGTTTTCGTTTTCATCAATGCTTTTCCTTTTCTTTCTTTTTCCACCATTGCAATTCACGCACGGTAAATGTTTATTTTATGTACTCCAAACCAGGTTTGAAAAGTTTCTGGAGTTCAAAGTTGCAATCTACATGAAACTGTGCCTCACACTGGACGCCCTACGTTTCAACATCTACTTTTATTGCAGCAACAGCAAATTTTCAAACTTTGCACTTAATTTTCAAGTTAAGTGTCTCGGGCCAACTCAGTGATGCACAACATTAACATTGCTGCTGTGCATAGTGCACCTAAGAGCTATTTCTTCGCTCTAAAAAGAAAGTTACCTTTTTAGTTTTACTATTTCTTTAGTATAGTAGCTTGTGAAGAACTATGCTTATTAACTAAGTGGGCATATACAGTGGTACACACCGATAATTCAAATTATTGTCTTTGTCAAAGTGTTCCTCAATATTTTAACAGACAAGTGCAGTTTTCGCATTACACGTACATTAAAGAACCCAGGTGATCAAAATTACCGGAGCCCACTACAGTGTTCCCATAGCCTGAGTCGCTTTGGGACGTTAAACCCCACAAACCAAACTAAACCGAACCGAACACAGTGGGTCATAAAACGGATGTTTTGAACTCTGCCCAGTAACAAGCTTCATCTACTCAGATGACACTACACATTGCTGTTGGTGATTGTGCAAGTGTAATTAGTGACTGCAAGTGTTCGTGCCACGCTAGGTTCCCTTATCTCACCCATAGCACTACCTGTGGCTACTTTCAGAAGGAATAAAGACACTTGCTTTGAACTTTTGTTTTCAAAATGGGTAGTGCAAGGGCTAATGCCTACCAACGTTGCTGCTGCTGCTGCTGCTTTTTTTTCGACATCATAGTCTCAGGTGCTGATTATGGACTTGTCCTGTGGGTGACTACTGTTCTGCTGCAGAACAAACCTGTCATAATTATTCGGTCCCACCGACGGAACAGGAGCACTGGAGCCAAATATTCATAGCTGGGAAATAATGTATTAGTGACCTATATTTTGGTATTTGATTGTTCTTGATTGCCTAAGATTTCAGTTATCCATCTGGCAGAAGCTTGCAGTGTAAAAAAAAAGAGGTCGCAGGAAATGTCTCGAAACCCTTTAATCAGAGTTCATCAGCACTTCAGATAACATCAGCGGATATTATCAGTGCGGTTTTCTTTTTACTTGTTGTACAGTTCGGCCTTGGCATACTACCCTGACCTTGTGGAAGAGATGGACGATTCCAGCCTCTTGGGTCTAGGGATCTGCCTGACGGTGCTGTTCTTCCTTAAATACCGAATACTCTACGGCCTCGGTTCATCAATGGCCGGTCTGGAAGGCCTTGACCTGCCTCCACCGCCCAAGTGTGTGAGCCGGATTCATCTCTGCTCTTATCTCTGGAGGTGGGTCACAGGGACTGAACCCTTTCTCTCGAGGAGGCAACATCAAAGAGCTGCACATCCTTCCTTTCTTTGTAATAGACAGTCATGTTCAAGTTTAGTTGTCTGTAAAAAAAAACTGGATTCTACGGCCCTTTCTGGGTGCATTGATGTTTGTTTGTCAGTAAAAGATGCATTTATTGCGCTCGAAATTGCATTTCAGAAAGTTCCATTCTGCTTGATTCAAACTCATCACTTGTGCAAGCTCTATGATCATTCCTGCTTGCTGTGATAGTGATAAGGCAAAGTAGTTTTGTAGTGTCATTTGGCTGGCATGTAGTATTGTAAGTTGAACCTCGATATAACAAAGTCTAACTTGCAGCTGGAAATTTCGTTAAATCGCGAATTTCGTTACTTCAAGGTTTCCATGTTCTAGCTGCCCAAATAAAGTACAAGGTTAGTGGAATACCGCTGGTAGATGGGTGCTTGTAAATTACGAATTCAGGAAATAAGCAAGAAATTCTACAATAATAGTGCTAGCAAACTAACAAGGGTACTAGATGTTTTGTACATTAGGAGGATAATGGGCGATAGCAAACGAATGCGACCGCATCATTGTTTTGTTTTTATTATGTGAGCAAAGAGAGAGCGCATCACCCATGCTGGCACGGCTACTTTTGTGCGGCAATTGTTCAGGCCTCACGTGCATGTACCCTATTTACACGCATAATGAACCTGCCTTTTGCATTTGCAGTCAACAAATTAAAAAAAAGCGTTTGTCGTTAGCGCGTCCCTACCTTGCGCGCCGTCGCAGTATAGTGTATATCTTCGCAGCGCGCCAACAAATTAAAAGAAGAAACACTTGTCGTTACCGCGTCCCTACCTTGCGCGCCGTCGCAGTATAGTGTATATCTTCGCAGCGCGCCAACAAATTAAAAGAAGAAACACTTGTCGTTACCGCGTCCCTACCTTGCGCGCCGTCGCAGTATAGTGTATATCTTTGCAGGGCGCCAAGATTACGTGCAGCGAAAACTTCACTGTGTGCGTTACCTCCAGTGATGGGGTGACTGGGGGAGGGTTGGCGAACTTGGCAGAGTGCCAGGAGTGTGGGTGGTGGCTTGCTGGGCTGGTGCGGTTGCTCAGTGCCTTCCAAGGATGGGCCTTTGCCTTCTTTTATGTCTTTTTAAGCCTTATGCTGAATGCTTGTCCACGTCTCACAACTTTTGCTTTTAGGTAGGTTGTAAATAGTGCAGAGGGCGGTCAGTAGTATGCCATACTTGCTTACCGAGTCTCACACTCTTTTTGCCCTTCTTTCGGTCTTTCAGAACATTGCGCTCAGCGTCCAATGCTTCCTCTTTCATTCGCTTTGTCTTCTGCAACATTTGTGTCACCTTCTGACAAAAATGTAAGAGTTTGGTTTGCCATTTCTTACTGGAAATCTTATGAGCTTAGAAGACCAAGGGAACGTCATAACAGACAAACAAAACAAAAGGAAAAAAAATCATGGCCGATTTGCAAAGTTAATTAAATGCGAAGTAGGTGCGTTACCACTGCTTATCCCTGCTATACCTTTCCATCGCTTGCAGTCGCGCAGCCGTTGTCCTGGAGCTTCTACCGCACGTTTGTTTCTCTTCGCTTCGGCATTCGTTTTACAATGACGCTCAGTGTATAGAGCAGTTTCCTGAGCACGCTCGGCATGTTTCCTCATTCTTTGTGCTTCTAGATTCTTGCACCATTTAGCTGCAATATCAGAATCGGTAGACTCACGATCCCGCTGCCTTCGTAACCGTTGTACTACAGCACGTCGAGCACGGCGAGCCTGCGCTGCAGTGCCAGATACCCGGCTTTATTCATTGCGACGCGAAGCAAATGCGTGGCGCAGCCGCGTCCTCAGTTTTCCTTACACCACTTTCAGAAATGAGTGAAAACAGGCACAATGTACAGCCTTTGTCAAAAGTTTAGAGCCTAGAGGGTTTGACTTTAAGCCGTATATTATGACTTCATTAACAATCGTGGAATACCTAGCTATTGGAGAGGGTAGGATGGACAATCTTGCCCTCAGCAAGTTTGGAAACCTCGGAATACATTACGAGCCACATAGTATGGCTCATAAGTAGAGCCCCTGGGTATACCCCTTTACAATGTACTGCTCTGCGGCCGAAAGGTCTGGGGTCGGATCATAGAGGAAGAGAAAGAGAGAAGAAAGAGCGAAATGCGCTTGAAGGCGAGCGCCGGCACGGAGGTGTGCACAAGCTGCTTCACGACGCGGCGAGCGGCTCGGAGCCGAGATCGAAGGAGCACCGCGCATGAACGTCTACTATCCGTGAAGGCTGAGGAGTGACTGATGCGAGGGGAAAAATGCCGAAGTTGAGGATGTGCGAGCAACACACGACTGCTCACTCCGGAGTAACACACGCTTATGCAACACTGCCTAGCGATGGCCGCCACGCCCGCAATAGACATGCCGCTCTCTCACTGGGTGCATCTATGCGGCCGCTCCGCCCCCTCAGTGTTAAGTCGTGTGATGCAGGCGTCGCCACTTTCCCTTCCTCCTCTTCAAGTTCACGGAGGGACGGATGGATACAGAGAGAGAGAGTGGCTTCTGCTGCAGCTGTGCAGCCACTCTGCCTTCTCAACGCTGAGCCGCGCGAAGCACACTTCGCCACCTTTTCTTTGTCCACTTCAAACTCACGAAAAGAGAGAGTGTGAGTGGCTTCGGACAAGCATCGGCGAAATCCGTGATTGCGGCTAGTAGTGCTACGCACTAAAAAAGCAGTAGCCCTCCTACAAAGAATAGGTGAAGAATAGGTGCCATTTTTTTTCAATACTTGATGAAGAATAAGGGGAAATAGGGCAGCACTCCCTGCCTCGTTCTTTTTTGTCATTGGCACAGAGAAGAGTGTCCTTTCTCCTCCACTGTGTTTCCCTCGTGTGTAAGCATACTAAGTGGGTCCAGTGCCTCCGTGTGTGCGATTATGGGCCATTTTTCATCCATTTTTCATTCTCACTGCACCAGCTCGATGCAGTTTTGCATTGTTAGCGTTGTTGGCTGATGTGGCTGTATGGTTTCTGGGATTTGAGTTTCTTTTAAGGTTGGTTTGGCTTGGTTTAGTTTGTGGGGTTTAACGTCCCAAAGGGACTGAGGCTATGAGAGACGCCGTAGTAGAGGACTTCAGAAATTTCGACCACCTGGGGTTCTTTAACGTGCACTGACATCGCACAGCACACAGGCGCCTTGCTTTTCGCTTTCATGGAAAAGTGGCCGCCAAGGCCGGGATTCGATCCCGCGTTTTAAGGTTGGCTCTCAGTGACCAGGTATAATTGTTATAACTGATATTGTGTTGTGACTGCATTGTTATGAGCAATTTATTTTGCCATAGAGCACATGGTTATGCTTATGGTGCACTGTGGTACATTTTTCTGTTTCTTTTTTTTATTGTTCTAATCAGTGTTGTTACAGGTGGCTATGACTGTATGTATTATTTGCTGGAATATTCTACAAAACAGTGGAAGCAAAGTGGTACAGCATTAGTGGTGCAATGGGGCATTATACCATGCACAGTTATATCTACAGCAGTTAAATCTCAACCACACAATCATGCATGTTGATCTCCGCAGGTTATTTTTCTAAACTATTTTTTGCAGGCATTTTGACCGAGGGCTCTACCTCTGGATACAAAGGTGAGAGCAATTCTTGTGTGCTTACTTTCAAGGGCAGGATTGTAGCAAATAACTCGATAAATTCGGTAAAAAGTTTTTATTTATATTTTATAAACCAAATAACGCCACACAAGACGCTTTTCTTTGTGGACCCATTTCCAGCGCGTGGCACTGCACCAGATTGTTTGTTGACTGTTTATGCATCAGTGTCTAGCTAGCACTAGAGTGCATGATGTTTACATTGGCCTTGCCTGAACGCAAGATGTTCAATAGCACCAAATCATGGTGAAAAACGGAACGTTCTGAAAGCATAACTATGCCGCATAAGTAGGCGCTGTGCTAGTGGTAGTATTGCACAAAAAGGAAAATGTTGCTTTTCAGAAACACAAACAGTAAAAAAAAAAGAAAAAAAATTCGAGGGAAAGAAAGAAAGTGGCGACCACATTGCGAATACAGTAAATGTTTGAATTACATGAAAGTTCAAATTATCGAATGGCTCTTAAACATTACTGAAAACCGTTTGCACGGCAGAAATTTTACTTGATAAATGCCCTCCTACAACATGTGGTTGTTTATACATTTGAGATGAAAGTTAAGTGACAGCAATGATTTTTTATGGCCTCGTCAAGCGCTTTTATTTCACACACACTGTCAAGGAGTTGAGGAATGACTCCAAAATCGCAAATTCCACTGCTCCCATTTCGTAATGCAGCGCAGTAGCAGTGGAGCCTCGTTACAAACAGCCCCAGGATGCTTCATTGCAGTGCATGCAGAAAACCATAAGTACACCGTATAATTTTATGCATCATACCACTTGACAGTATGATAAAGCATCATCCTCTTCCGACATAAAAGCAATTGATTTGGTGGGGAAGCACGAATTGAACGCGGGTCTTAGCATAGTAGGTTTGACTACAGAATGAAGACTTGTGGAAGATATAACTTTAGTTTCAAAATGAGAGCCACGGAATAGCTGCTCTTCCCATGCTGTTCCAAGAATAGACACCAGGAAAAGAAATAAATTGCCCATATTTACAATTAATGTCAGAGCACTGAAACATTTGTCTCAGTTGCTCTCTGAGGGAGAGGGTACATAAAAGATAAAAAGGAGAAAAAATTGCCTTGGCTGTCATCTCGGTTGCTGCTGTGTAATAACGAGAAGTATGGTTGATCCCAATATATGAAGTTATTGCTTGTATCAAACGGTTTGAATATTCTCTTGAAAATTTCATGCAAAAATTATAGAGGATATTTAAAGGGCTCCTGAAATGCTACTTGGGGTAAAATTCTAACGCAGGCAATTCATAGAGGTGGTCTTTGTGAGTATTCGAGTCAGATTAGTAAGGTTTACGTGGAGCTGCTAATTTGAAAATAGTTATAAAAAGTGGTAGTGACGACCACTTGCAGCAGATTTGGGTGGCACATCGCCATGTGCAAGCCTCCCCACTGATGTTAGTGAAGCTGCTGAACGAACCTGCTCATTGGACGCTCTCAAGTTAGGCAAGTGGGACATGGCGTAGTGAAGTGCCGTCGTGACTCGTTTTTCTTTTTTTTTTTTTTTTTTTTTGCGCACTGGCATGCATTGAGTTGAGGGAGAGGAGGAGCATGATTTTCGATCACCCGTATGTTCGATGCTAATGAAGCTAGCCTAAAATTTTTTGCGCCACAGAGAGGGTTGATGGGATACCTATAGCTAGTGCCTGATTCAAATTATGTAGTCTGTGCTCGTTTGATTGCCAATCCCTTTAATTGTGCCTCTGATATCTCTCACACATTCTTATTAGCATACAGTCCTAAGCTACCATGCTATCTAGCGACTGACGGCAAGTGACCACCCAGCATAGGTAAAGCCTTGCTTCAACCAAACCATACAAACTTGCCCGTGTGGCCTTCAGGTAGCGTGCCTGACTCGGCTTTTGAGAGCCTTGCTTATCCCAACCTTCCACCTCAAATTTTTGGTATCATATGGTCGCGTTACGTCATGCAACCCATTGGCGAATCGGTGCTTGGCCATGTCATCTGCCAGAACCAAGCCCGCGGTTTTTCGTTCACAGTGCTGACAATGCCAGATTTTTTGCAGAAAGAGCCTTTAATGCTGTCACATTAAAAGTATAGCAGGGTTCACATTTATCACCTTCGTAGCCGTGTCGCTTTTGAGCATTAAACATTACGAACCAAGCCATTTTGCGATCCGCTTTGATCTCAATATGTGTGGTTTTGACTGCAATAGCAACTGGTCTGAATGAAAGGAGGGACATTTAGAAAGAAAATAATGTGCAGAGGCATGAGCAAGAAACCTTTGCGCTCTTGTAGGCATTCAGGCTATGTCCTCACCTTGAGGAACCGCACGAACGCATTCTTATCCTTGGAAGGGGCCTACAGTGGGCACAATGATGGTCAAGAATGCCTTTGATCAGACATCATTAAGTCGTCCAGATCTGCCAGTGTTGTTAAGAGGGACTGCTTTGTAGCGTCAACTTCACAAGCTATTTTGCCCATATCCAGCATAACTAACAGTGCCTTTGCCGGCTCGAAGTTGGAGCTTGCACTGCACTCCATTGTGTGTATCTCGTATTCGTACACTAATAGGCCATTGTGACAAAAACATAAATAACCTGCTATATTGACTGCAGCAACAAATGATGAAAATTTTTAACACAAATATTAACAACAGGATAAAATGCAACGATTAAAGGATTATAGACACCTAATTTTTGGGTTCGTGTTTTATCATTTGTAATGATGCCTAGGACATTGCTGTACACGGATCACCACATCACATTTGTCTACGACTGCTGAATAATTTATAATCAGATTTCTTTTCTCGCCTGTTTTGGCTTCAACAGCTGAGCAATGACTGTGACGTCACAGTCAAGTCTAGGTCATGCGAGAGATGAAAATACAGCGATATAATGATTGCTGTGTCATTTGAATTCACTACAGTGATAAAGCCAGCCTGCCTCAAGAACAGGAATCACTACAGGCGAAGAATGAGTGATCATATCACTGTTTTTTCATGCAACGCATAAAGACATGATTGTGACGTCACTGCCATCTCTCGGCTGTTGAAACCGAAACTGGTGAGAAATTAAAATTCAATTATAAATTATTTAGCGGTTGTATAGGCAAAAACTGTGCCCGTATTGATATGCAGGAATGAGTTAGGCATCATTAACAAGAAGAAAAATGCCACGAAAATTTGGTGTCTATAGCCCTTTAATTCGACCTTTATCCCTTGCAATGAAGGAATTGTTGAAAACCCTTTGCTGCCACAGTAGGAAAAATAGTGTGTTTTCACTTGAGCGTGCAGTATCAACAGTGCTGATTGCAAATATTTTGGTGCCACCTTTGAATCAGAGGAAAACCCACCGTTCAGTGGTGCTTGGCGAACAGAAGAATATGCACCACAGAGTGCTGCAGGTTTTGGTGCATTTGGCAAAATGACACATCTGGTTTCCAAATGCAACATAGTCACATAGGACAGCTGCTAGAAAGTCTAGTCAGCTGCTTGAGCCAGGCTTGAGCCAGCTGCTAAGCCAGGCCTAAGCCAGGCCTAAGCCAGGCCTAAGCCAGGCCTAAGCCAGGCCTAAGCCAGGCCTAAGCCAGGCCTAAGCCAGGCCTAAGCCAGGCCTAAGCCAGGCCTAAGCCAGGCCTAAGCCAGGCCTAAGCCAGGCCTAAGCCAGGCCTAAGCTTTACTCTGTTCCATGATTTGTATCTGAGGGTAGCAGCTTTGAAGGAACATTGCTGAATCATTCCTAGTGGAC
The DNA here is from genome assembly GCF_055883805.1 of Amblyomma maculatum. Lineage (NCBI taxonomy): Eukaryota > Metazoa > Arthropoda > Arachnida > Ixodida > Ixodidae > Amblyomma > Amblyomma maculatum. Next base: position 21,188,385 of record NC_139353.1, on the reverse strand, counting down.
ATCATAAAGATAAATCTGTACACTAGCATCATTATGCATCACTGTTAAATATCTTTTATGTATGGCGCTCCCTGTTTTTTCTCTACTGTAAATCTTACTAATGTGACCAGTTTTGGTGTTATAGCTTGACGTGCTTGCTTACATCGTCTATGCACAGCTTTCTTGCATAACATATTGACGTGGAGCATTCTTCATCTTTACTGTGCGCTGATCTCGCGCACATGTTTCTGCAAGACGAGGAAGCTGATATGAAACACCGTTGAAATGGTGCCCGGATGCCTGTTTTCGGAAGCCGAGTGCCATTCTGTGCTCTTCACACTACGACAGCCCATTTCCACATGCAGCAAAATTCTGGATTGAGCACAATAATCTTTGCCTTTTTTCAAAGATCTGTGTGTACTCATGAATTGTATTAGACAACAGATTGTCATATTGTCACGTTGGCAAAAAGGCATCTGAAGGCCGCAGAGCCGGTAACACAAAGAGCCGCTGTTGGCTTAGTCTAGGGACGTCCGGTCCGCGAGACGGGAACTTCGTCATCTTCTGCTTCTCTTCATTGTCCTCTTCACACTGGCATCAATATTAAACTTCTTCAACCTTTTTTGGCTTGTATGGCAAATGCTGGCGATGTAGAAGGTTACTTTTTATTGTGTGACATGCATAAACAGTGTACTATCAAAATTATGTCTGCTTGCAAAGCTACTATGTACCCCGTCACGATGCTGAGCCGGCAGCCGTATCAAAGAATAGCAATAAATTAGAGCGTACTAACTGCATTGATGACAGCGCAAGGCATTTTAATTAGGTTTAATTGACTTAATTAAGTTAAATTGAGCATGTGCGCCCTCCTGCAGGTACATATACAGGCCTATAGCGGCCCGTGGTGGCTGGTCACTGGAGCACCGCCTGATGGGCGCGGCGGCCAGCTTTGCCTTTGTCTGCTCCTGGCACGGCATGGACAAGGCCGTGGTGGTGTGGTGCACTCTGAACTTTCTCGGAATCTCGGCCGAGCTCCTGACGGAACTCGCCAGGAAGCAGGAGACCTGGCGGAGCATTGAGGTTCGCTCGTTTCTCTTCCCGTTTTTCCATCGTAGTCAATCTCTCTGAGTACCTCACTTAAAAGGTTGGGCTACCATGGGAGACCGTTAGAAAAAAAAAATGTCACCTTGTAAATTTTTGGCAGTGGTGATACATGTGAATGAGAAATGGGTGTTTTTCTTGTAAGCTCATATATTTTGAATTAGATTTGGTAACGAGTCCGGACACGATGGCATGGTTCCATTTTCTGTATTCTAACTTTGCTGCTGGGCTGGTAAGCAGTATGAAGTGAATATTCTGCATTTTATCATTGGAACTGAGCACTGTCTAGGCTTACTTTTGTTGAATGAACCTTCGTTAAATCACTTTTTTTTCTTTTCTAATTAACCATTGCATCTTGTCCAGCTTAAGTTAGGTTTTTCATCGTCATTACTTATGTGTTGAATAGGTGAACAGCTACTATACTAGCAGCAGTGCTACCGTTAGCATGCATTTACCAGTTCATAACAACTGTTAAAGTAGGGAGGCACCAAGAAGGCCTGTTTACATTACAGTTGTAATGACTGTACATGGATAAAAGTTCTTCAAATCAAAGATGATTAAAGATGATTCACTACTTGTAAAAACACTGCAGTGTGCTGTATGGAACAAAGGATGATTTTATCATTGCTAAATAATTTAGGGTAAATTACATAAACTTCTTGTAAAAATTGTAAATTCGTTTATGAGAAAGGAAAGGCCTGGTATCTGTCACAATTCTCAATGGACACCCAAGCCATATCCTAAGGGAAGGATGGAATGTGGCAATGAAAATCACTGTGAATTTCCCAGTTTAAAATTATTGATCATTGATTGCCAGCAGACGAAGCTGTTAACCTATTTCCTCCTTGGCCCTGAGAATTTGCAAAAAGAATTGTGTCACCATTGCGAGTTTGGAAACAGGGTTGCTTTTTGTGGAGACACTTTTCGATTATTTGTGGACAAAAATTATAGACCCTTGCGAGAATGGTTTCATATGGTTGGTTTCAAGTCGAGACTAGTGTCTGAATGGGAAGTCCACGATTGTATTAAATGCGAAGAATCTCTGTTTTTCAGGAATAGAAATGGTGCAAATGTGCAGCATTCATCACGATTCTGTTTCAGATGTTTAATGTCGCCTGCAGCGTTACAAAGTTTTGGTCATGAACATTAGAATCAGTGGATGTTGGTTGCATCTTAACTGATTACACTTTTATCTTCGACAGAAAAATTGTACAGCTTTAAAAGAGGTGATGCAATGGATGTATTTTAACTGCAAATTATCTTAATGCTTGACTACACACATGCCTACGCCCCCGCATTTAGTTAGACGAGTGGCGATGCAGAGCGCACCAATCAAAACGATGGAATCCTCCAGCTGACCCGCAGGCCGAAAAGTGATCTTAAAACACCCTTCCACCCATGCCCACATGCAGGCTGAAAATGTGGGATTCATACACTTGCAGATCTGGCCTAAAAACGGTCATAACAAAGCCTTAAATAGTTGTCAGTTGTATATCTGCCTTGTCTACATTCTGGGTCCTTAAAATGGCAACTTCTCATCCACTGCAGAGTTGATATTACAGTGCGACCATCCTTGTCCTCCGTCATAGCTGCACTTGTTTCTTTTTTTTTCTTTTTAAATTTGTCATTGGGATAAACGCTGCCACTGTTAACACTATCTAGCTTTTAGTACACTGCTATAGAGTCAAGTTTAAATGAGGATTGTATTCTAACTGACCCAGTCGTGTTGACAGGTTTAATTCTGTGTCATTGCTTCAGATATGCATGTTCCTTGTTCATGATTCAGGTCACGCGCCTTGCTAATGACTGTTCATTCTTTCAGAAAACTTTCTTCACCGGAATGCGGTTACGGTTCCTCAGGGCTCTCATCTCAGCACCACACTTTCTCTTCTCCATGTTCTCGTGTATATTCTTCCTCAGCAATGTGGAGATTGGACTTATCTTCCTTAGGAGAGTAATACTCGGTAAGAATTATTGTTTCGCTTCTTGAATGCAACCTTGGCACGGCAGTTCGCTAGTTCACAATGCTTCTTACTGCACTCGAAGATTATTATAGCTAACGAGGTAAAATATTTTGTTATAGGTGAAATTCGTAATGTAAGACCTAATCAAAAGCGCATGCAAGAGCAGCATAATTTACTCAGTGAAGCAATGACAACTCTAGCGATCCTTACTGCAGAATGGGGAAAGCAATATAACGAGTTTGGTATATCAAATACTGTGTAATACTTATCTTAGTTTGTTATATCGAGCTTTTACAGTACCCCTGTGGGCCGCAAATATATCTGCTGCTTTCTTATGACTTGTCAAGGAGGGCTAGCAAACAGCACATGAGATTCTCTGAGAGTGCTGAACATTCTGAGCCACTGTCATGGCCAGTAAGTCTAAACTTATGCTGACTACTGTCTGAAAACCAGGCACGCTAGTATTGCCAATGTTAGACAGGGCTTGTGCATGACAGTATGTGCGGGGTGCACACATTTTGATACAGCTACATGTTTCTGCGGCATAAGCATGAAATTTGTTGAATTTGTGCCACACGCTGCACTAAAATGTCCTAAGAAACCGCAGAAATTTGCCGTACACAGGGACGACTATCTGCGGCTGTGATATTGCCAGTCGTGACGTTTCAGATACTGCAACGTGCGTCACTGGCATTTTAATTAGTTTTATTTTGAGATGCCATCATGCCATTCTAATACGCACTCATAGTTTTCTCTCTTGCGTCCAAATGCTTCCTACACTCTTTGAGTACGCTGAACAGTTGTGGTTTGAAGGTGCTTCGCCGCACGGGTCACAGCTCGTGTGGTACATGAAGCATCTTCATAACGGAAAGGGGTTGTTTGTAAGGATCGGCACCACTACTATGTCGCGCTGCAAAAAGGGCCGTTGTGGTACTTGTGATTTTGGAGCAATACTTCAACACTGTGTTTTAGGTGCTGCATGCTTTTAGTGGGTGTAGCTCTAGCTTTTTATGCTGCTCTTGAAAGTTTTCGGTATTTTGCTGGGCCATTCATGTACAGCAACTTTGTTCTTATGCTGCGTCTCGTCACTGGACTCACTTTCTCGTCATCAAATAGTGTAGGCTATGGCTTCTGTGTTAGTGCTAAGGTGGTACATGTGAAATTTATTTCAGGCGTCAGCAGGTCAGGAAACGCGCAGCAGCATTGAATTCCATAACGCCACAGTGGAGCCCAAGACTGCCAAAAAATAAGCATTTATGGATGCTGTAATGTCAAAGTACTATAAAGTGTGCTCTGTGCACAAAATATATAACCTATTATCCCGAGTAATTGCCTACCTCCCCTTAATCAAAATATTGTGTCTAAAACAGAGTCATCGCCAGCCCATTGAAAGCGTAAATCATGGGCTGAAGACGCGCTCACATCAGTTGTCTTTGCTTACGACTAGCTTTTATCTGCTTTCGGCATTTGCCCTTTCGCCTTTTGGTTGCCGTTTTTCTTTACATTTTGTCCTTTTTTTTTTGTGTCCACTTTTGAATCAACATTCTGTTTTTGTTTTGTTTTTGTACTGGGCTCGCTTTTGAGAACAGGCTGATCGCAATCACAGCTTCAAATTGAGCTCTTCTGAAACTGCCCTCACACAACACAAGCTGTGGATTTTGCAGACAGTAAAACATTGTTTTATGGGTCTTGCGAGCAAGATAAGGTCCCGTTGTAAGACTGCGATAGATGCAGAAAAAAGTAAATTCATATTTTCTATCTTTTTCCTTTTTTTTTTTTCTTTCAGTCCGGGAAGCTTGAAAAATTAACCTCCTCGGTTTTGTGGCTCACATTTTTCTTTTTTTTTTTAGTGTGATAGCATACCTTGCAGTACAAACTGCTTATTTAAAAAAATAGGTACACGCAGCGCCGATGATGGGTGGCCTTTGCTAGATTTCCTTTGGATCATATTCATACAGTTCGATATTCACATCTTTTCATGTTTTGTGCCAAAAGTAAGGCTTCTTCCATATTTAATGGCTCCAAAATTTGAAATCATGCTTCAAATTGCAGTATTTTTTTTTTCATCTAAGCTGCTCCGAATCTGGATTTTACTGCTCCAAAACTAAGATTTTGCTGCTCCTAAAATTGCTAAAAATCATATTTGAGCTGTTGCAGCCCTGCGTTTGCATTGTTGACTCCTACTTTCAGGTACCCTCAAAAAATCTGTTCTAATGCAACGCTGCTAAAGGCCTCCTCAAGGGTTTCTACAGTTGTTGTAATTGGCAGGATGCCTAAATTTTTAAAGTAGCAGACTGGGGAAGCGTCATTGAACTTCGAGGAGTAGCAGTAGCCGTCTCTGGCCATTGAAAAAAAAAAAATTGTTTAAGTTAAGGGAGTGCCTTAAAAAGAACAAGGTGGTATGTAGGGAAATCACTGGGCTCCATTCTACAGCAAAAATCTGGCTTCTACATTGTGAGCTAATAAATGACAGCCGATTTAGCGTCATCAGTCCAAATACAAATTAGCTGCACTTACACTTCAGTTTAGATTTTGGGTTGCACATACTCGTTGGCATTAGATGTAATCTTCACACTATATGAAGACCATCAGACATAGATATAAAGCTCCACTTAAATGAAGCCGTATGAATTTGCCTGTATTGCCTGGCCTAATACAGTTGAACCCCGTTATAAGAGACACTGATGTAACAGACAATCGTGTATAAGAGACACCATTCACCCAAATGGTTGGCCACCCTATGAGTTTCATTAATTGGACCTCCTTTTTAACAGACATTGGATGTAGAAGACAACTGGCTATAAAGGACAAATTAGCCTTAAAGTTTGGTACTCAGTCTTGCTTATAACAGACATTTTAACAATATATACGGCACCATCCATCGCCAGGTTCAGTAGCTGCTACGGGGAATATAAAAGAGAGACACACCTGTGCCGTTATTATTAATTACAACTTCAGAAAACAAAGAACAGGTCAGTCAGCTATGAATTGACTAAAAGAAGCCCCTGCAGTGGGAATGCAACATAGAGAAGCTCTTCAGGCTTGCCACGAAGAGCACAAGTGTGACTGCATATGCGAGCATTGGGAGTGCGCGTTGGGTTCTCCAATTTGTAGAGCTTCCTATCACAAATTATCATAGGTGTGTCCACTAGTCTGAAGAATATAGTGAAAATTGTCTATTATGTTGCATTTCAGTATGAGTGACAAATCTATATAGTAAATGCAAAGAAAGTGCTCAGCTGATGGCGCGGACATTAACAAGTCATTGTGTCTAGAAAGCGAGATCAAAACAAATTACATAAAAACACAAGTGGTTCTGCTCTGGTGAGGACAAATAATTGCTCTGTTTGCTGTTCAACCAGTTTCGAATCCACTCAGAAATGCCTCGTTTGCTTTTCATTCATTTTTCATCTCAATAGCGACACTCGCAGACAGACTTGTTACTCACAGCCACTGTTACCCTTTGTCAAACAAGCATAAATTTCTGTGGGATATTGCTGCTGGTGATGTTTTATAGCTTTGGCTGCTTCTAAAACCTTGGTGGTAAGCTAGTTATTTTTACAATTTCGTGGCTTTTTTTTTTAAATTGAATTCTTGTAGTGCTGATGAGAAGAGAAGAGAGAAGAGATGAGAAAAGAGGAGTCGCTGGAGAAAGATTTGATGTTGGGAAAGGTTGAGGGTCGCCGGAGAAGGGGTAGGCAGCGAACGCGATGGTTAGATGGCATCCTCGAGGCACTGCAGATGAAGTTATGTGATGTTAGGAAGATAGTGAGAGACCGGAAAGCGTGGCGTGACATGGTCAATAGGGTCACGAAGAGTCGGACACGACTGAACGACTGAACTGAACTGAGTGCTACCAGACACATAACTTAGTTGCGAATCGCTAGTTGCGGTGCCAAGTCACATCACAATCGCACTTTGCAATCGCTGCAAACATAGTTTGCACATCGGCCATGAGGCTCTTGGCCTGATTTTCAAGCTTGGAGAGGCTGTGTTGAACAGCATCAATGCAGCCATGAAGCAGACGATTTACAACTATTTCAGCAGTAAATAAATGTAAGAAAGTTGCAAGGTGTAGTCAGTGTGGTGGTCCACCAAGCAAATGCAATATGTAAATGAAAGCTATAATAACGCTTTTGCGACATGATGTATCATTCTCTTTTGCGTATTTTAGCCGCAAGATGCCTGCACCGAAATGAGGTCTTGTTAAAAAGTATAAACGTGGTACCCTGCTTATAAGGGGCCTCTCATATAAGAGACAAAAAGTGCTCCCCAGTGCATGCCTCTTATAAAGGGGTTCAACTGTAGTAGCGTGTCTCAATCGGGATCTAAGGATGCAAGGGCCTCAGGGGATTTGATTTTCATCACAAAAGTGCCTCCCAAGTTGACAGCTTCTATCAATTTGGCTTCAGAGAGACAAACATCAGGGAAAGCGCTGATTGGGGGATCAATAAAGTTATGGGTGTACCTCTGGCCAGTTATAGTTGACAGGACCAGGCACTTACCTCTCATTGGGTTGTGGGGTGACACAGGACCACATGATTGGGCCGAGTTGGCAGGAGCGCACAGCACCTGCCCCCCAACTCAGGTAGCTCCTTTAAAACGGGAAGGATTAGATGGAAATTTAACCCTCGGTACACTATGGACTGTTAAGTATGGCTGGAGACCCCTATGCCATGCACGTTTATTCGTACGGTTTGATTATAGTAGAGCTTTATGTCTATGTCAAATGGTCTTTCACATAACGAGGTGTCTTATGACTGTATGATAATGAGTATGTGTGGAATAATAGCAAAACGCACAAGTTAATGGACTAGAGGCAGCAGAATGTTTTGTTCGCATTTTTTTTTTTTGGAATAGCAAGCAATGTGATAGTATCCGTGGGTTACAACACGGAATTCACCAACACCACCGAAATAGTATATAATTAAATTTTTTTCTTGCGAGTTTTTTTTTTTTTTTGCAGCCGCCAATGGCAGCTGTGTTGTATCTGACACTCTGAAATCATCTGAAATGTGCAAAAACTCCAATTATAAGTTGCTGCTTATTCATTTCTTTATTTATTTTATCTTTTAGGCAGGCTTGCATAAGAGCTAGTGCAAATTGATATTAGCAGAGCAGTAACCATATTGCAGCCTTAGTATACCTCACATGATCTCGGAGCATCAGTGACCATCAGAGCCGTCAAATCGACACTTGAAACCGAAGCTGCATGATGCAAAAAGTTTAATTATAAATCAATTATTTGCTGTTTTTTCGTGCAATGCCTGCTGCTATTCATGTTAATAATGTGCTACACGTAATTCCACAACCATAGTACACAATGAGATTTTGGTGACTCTACTTCATTGAGAGATATGTGGTGAAATGAGCAGTGAAGTGCATCTAGGCGAATGAGGATTCGCAAAGAGAGCAACAGAAAGGAGCAACTAACCCTGTCTTGTCTCACCCTTAAAGGCTTCCGAAAGGTCCCTCAAATTTTTTTTATTTTCAGGGTACCCTCTGCCTTTGGTTCCAACGCTGCTTGTGATGTACTGCGGCTGTCATGTCTCCATTGACATCATGGACTGGGAGATGAAAAAAAAGAAGTCTTAGCATTTTGCTGCGAAGCTGTTGTAGTTTTGCAAATTTTTTTTCTCACTCTGTGATCAGGTGCCACAAAAACAAGAAAGCCTGTTATACTGCCTGTCATCATTAACACAGAAGAGGTAATCATTTGCAAATGTGTCCCGAGCCTATCCCAGAGAGGTGAGAAATGAGTGCATTTAATAGTGTAAACCTAGGTTTTCTTACTTATTACGTTTTATACTCATTGAAGACTGCTTACAGGTTACACCACGGAAGGTGGCTTAGCCAAAGAAAGGTAAAAGAAAAATTGGGAGGTTTTGTTTGCTGACACTGCGAAATCATTGTACATAATGTAAGTGAATTAAGGGTATGTTGCATTATTTTGCTTGTTAGATTCGTATATTTATATAGTCTGGACACCTAATAACGCTTTTGCCTGGTATTGCATGGACGGCCATCTACCGTTTAGTCATTTGTACAATAAAATAAAGGTTACACATTTTTTCCAAACCATTTGCCATGCCATGTCTTCGGGGTTTTAATATAGCATGTACTCATACAATTGTTTGCTGGAGTTTGAATGGGCATCATCTATACTTTTTAAAAAGTGAAGTTTTTTTTCTAAAACTTTAATTTGCGATTGCATTTTATTTAACTTTTCCCTCTCTTGGTTGCAACCAATTGCGTTGTGGAATAATGAGGAAAACTGCTCTAAAATGGCAGTTATTGGGAAACCAAAACTGGACTATGAAGCTGGAGAAGTGTTCTGCACGACACGGGGTGGCACAGTGGTTACAACGCTCGACTACTGTTCCCAAGAGTGCAGGATCGAATCCCAGCCTCAGCGGCCGCCTGCACGACACGGGGTGGCACAGTGGTTACAACGCTCGACTACTGTTCCCAAGAGTGCAGGATCGAATCCCAGCCTCAGCGGCCGCTTTTTGGTGGAGGCGAAAAGCAAGGCGCCCGTGTGGTGTGAGATGTCAGTGCACATTGAAGAACCCCAGATGGTCAAAATTTCCGGATTCCTCCACTACGGCGTCTCTCATAGCCTGAGTCGCTTTGGCACATTAAACCCCACAAACCAAACCAAACCAAACAAAAATGGCTCCATAGACAGTTTTAATACAAGAGGGAATGGTGAATTTTGAGTTTGGAGCAATTAGTTATTTTGTTTGAAAAGCTTTGAAATGAAGCATATACTTTCAGAAGTTTGCAACTGGCAGTATTAGCAGTAAAAAAAAAGGAGGCGTTTCATTAGCATTTTTGGAGAGATATTTACAATAAAAAAATGAAACGAAGCAAAAATGAATATTTTGCAACATACATAAGTAGCTTTCAATTTTTAATTCTTAAATATTAAACTTTTCAACATAAATGGTGCTGACATATTTTTTAGATATGACTTGTAGTGTATAATTTTACACTACAAGTCATATCTAAAAAATCACTCAGTCACGTATCCCACAGAGTTGAGTGTACAAAAGTGACTGAAACCAGACGCAGGGCATTTTGCGCGTCGCCATTCCTTCCTCCCGCTTGATTTGCGTTGCATATACTGTCACATGACTGTGCGAGTGATTGCACTTTCATAGCACTGCCAGAGAGCATGCTTTGCCCTGAACTGTCTGTTACAAAAAAGTCTAAAGATGTCAGCAAACCGAGAGAGCAACGGACCTGCCTATATATGTGCACCCAAAAAGGATGGAATGTCCTATTCCTGTAGTATAGCATTTTTCAAACATTTTGAGACTGAATATGTCACATAGAATTACTATAAGCAAAAAAAATTGGTCACATAAGAATCCAGAAAGGAGAACCCGGCATCAACGATTTTCGACAAAAAATAGACTATTCATGCTACAGGCATGAACAGTGAGGCATGAACAATGTCTGGGTGAGAAGGCTTTGCCCTTGCACTTGTCCTTAGGAGTTTCGCTTGAACAGCCAAAGGGAACGGTTAGCATTGCATTTCAGCATACGGTGTTTCGCGGCGACTGTCAAAACAGTGCTCCACGCAGGCGGCAGCTGGGAAACCTTCCGCTATCCCTGCACCCAAAACGCACGTTCCTGCTGCGGTGATACCCAGCCTATGGGCTGCATTTGTGCTCCATGGCAGCCACCCTGTTTGCACTCGTCAGCCCGGCTTCCTTACCAGACAACGGCCATCTTGGGTGCCATGTGTTACACAGACACCGGGTGTTCGTGTACCACGGCTGGCGCGCATCGGCCTTTAATTGCTCTTATTCCTGGGCTGTGGTGGGATTCGTCGGATACACAACTTGCATGTGAGTGCGCGCTCAGGCGTGTTAACACCATTTCCATAACTGATGCAGCGATGATGCAAATGCAGGTCCTTTCACTATACGAGATTTTCCCTACACAATATGTAGACGAATGACTATAGTCTCATGGTAAACTGACATTAGAGTATGTCACATAGACCTGTCGTAAGGCAAACTGAAACCTCATAGAAAACCCGAGTGTGACGCAGTGGGAGCACTTGCCGGCCAGCAAGGATGAAGCACAATGATTTCTCTTACGCCTAGCCACAATGGCCGCAGTGAAGTGCGGCATTCTGTACCGAGAATCAACCACGGCACAGAAGTGACCAGTAAGAGTTACAAACGCATCAAATATGTGGAAAATAAATTTTTTCCATCCATCTGCAAATTTTCAGTCCTACTTCATGAAGCTGCGATATTTCATTTTCAGGTGTCGTTTTTGACGGAGCTTGTGACAGTATGGACAACTCCAATAGCATGCTCCAGTGCCTCTTATAGTTTGAATCACTGTAGCATGCTCTTGGTAGCCGCTATCCATTTTGGTGATTGCCAAGAGGGGTCATCAGAGCCCCCGCGCTCTACCAGCTTTGCTGTCACGTTGCTAGCCTGTCGTGTCTGTATAATGTGCTTGTTATGCCGGCGTGGCTTGCGACCCTCTAATTTTTTTGGCCCATGTGCTCTCTGGATTAATTAGGGCTACTGGGGATGTTGTAGGGAGAAGATACATTGGTTCTTCGTGGCTTCAGCCTCCAGGTGGATGGCTTGTTGCATGGTCAGCGGAACTTTGCTTCGCAGCAGGATCTTCCAGGCTTCGCTACCTTTAATGTTTTCTCTAGCGGGGATCTGGAGTATTCCAAAATTACGTGGTTTTCACGTGATTAGACAGAGGCGAGCTCACGGTTACCTCGGTTTCGGCAGTGGCGGCTGAGTGACGTCATAGCTGTCAGGTGGTTTCACCTCGGTTCGAGGTCAAACGTGCGCAACGCGCACATGGCGAAGAAGGTATGGAGGGGAGCAGTGGTGGTGGTGGTAAAAATATTTATTGAGGGAACCAGGGTCGATTACAAGGATTGCAATGGTTCCTGGTCCTGGTTGGTATCTCAGGCCATGCCTGGCAGCGACCACTTCTGCCCAGTCAACTAGCATCTGCTGCGAGGCTGGGTCCGAGCTGAAGACTGCGACCTCCCAACCCTCTTAGTCCCTGAGGCCCCAATGGGGCGGTGGTGGGAAATCTGTATATAAACATTATATGATCGAAGGTGGCTCTAGGTGTGCCGCATAGAGAGCATATGGGGTCGTTCCGGCGTGCCAAGGACAACCAAGCTGGGAAGGGGATGATTTCGGCTTGTAGCTGTCGTCAGATTATTTGCTGGGATTTTGAGAGAGATGTGAGGCAGGGGATAGAAGAGCCGTTCTCAGTAGTGAATAGTTATGATAGGTGAGAATTAGTCTGCCCGCGTGCTTCCCCAGTCTTCGCCATGCCCCGCTCGGTTGACGCTCTCGAGTAGTTGAGTGGGCTGCCTCGTTGCCAGGGTTGCGTGCATGGCCTGGTACCCAGATGATGTGAATCGGTCGGGGAGCTGTGGAGCCAGGAGTAGAGTCCCTAGAAGTATTTGCTAGTTTGCAGTCCGAGCGGGGTTCCCTACGGAACCGGTTGGCTGCTTCCCGGATGAAAGCGCAGGGGGTGCTGCACGCATTCGGAGCGGGGTCGCGTTGTGTACGTGGTGCTGTGGCGGTTGTGCCATACTGAGAGTCTGCGCCGCGCTGATCCGTTGGTGCCGTGGCAAGGCTCGTGCACCACGTGCACTTCTTTTCGCTCGCGAGCCGGAATGGGCGCAAATTAGCTAGCTTGTGTGCAAGTGTGCCTTTTTTATGGATATGTGATCGCGTCATGTCCAGAAAACGGGGTAAGCGTGATAGCACGTGTTTCTTGCCCGGGTGCAAGAGCGGGTAGCGCTCGTGCAAGGTGAAATGCTCTCTCTCCGGGACACCGAAAGACGCAGGAAGAGGCAAGAGTGGGAGCGCAACATCAAGCGCGGCGGCAAAGGCAATAACATTGTTTATTGTCTCAGCTAGGGCATAAAGGAATATGTAAAACGAAAATTAAAAGGCGTAATAAATGAAAGAAAATAGGTTGGATGTGTTCTTATAAAGTTCAAGAGAGAACGATAAGGCCCTTGCGTGCAAGCAATGTACGAAGAAGGGTTGCTCGGCGAAAGGCCCACTGCCGTCAGGTGCCGATATTGTCGGCTTCAGTGGCGGGCAAACCCACAAGTGGTGAATATCTTCCTCATTATTTTGTGAGTTGCAGACAGGAAATCCTGGACGTTGATATAAATATCGGTATATATAAATATCGGAGGATCCGGATCGGGGTTGCCCTCACATACTGTAACACGAAGCTATAGTGTCGACGTTTGTGAGCGACACTTCAAACCCTGCTTTATTGTTTTAAGGCAGGTAAAGGTAATTTAGATTCCCCGGGATGTTACGCAACTCACGAAGGATCTCAATGCTTGTTTCCTGACACTCCAAAATACTTGTTGAAACCCCTGCCTCTCAAGAGAAAGGAGCGCAACTTGTACGAGCAAAAACAGTCAGCAGGGAGACCTGCAGAAAAAGAAAAAAAGCGCACTGATCCTGAAGCATCAGTGGAGCCAGTTGAAGAATACAGCGGTGGTGGATCGTGTGACGCGAGTCTGCTCCAGGAATGCAGAAAGCTGCATGCCACCGCCACTGGGGACAAATGTCGATCTTTCTGATGTTGAGCAATTAACATTCGCATAGTGCCACTCAAGCGAGGACGAATCTCCGGAGGCAATCTACGCAAATCGCCGAGTTCTGTTCCATCGCAGTGATACAGGTGAAGCTGCCATGAATGCTACTGTGTGCATTCGAGGAAACAAGTCAAGGGGAGAGCTGTAAAATTAAGTCGACAGAAGAGGTAATTAATCTTCTTCGGGACATTGCGAAACTCAGCTTGTGTCCTGGCAGCGGATTGAAGCCTATTACCAAGACCTTTACCTCCTACAATGGGCGTTACTTAATTTGCGCCAGCGCAGCAGCCAGCGCAGAATTCGCCATACGTGTGGTCGTGTGTGTAGGCGCCGCACCCAGCCGCAGTATTCAACTCGTTCTGATCCGTGGGGTAAGCAGCTTTCGCGCCTTTACAGAATTTCTCCGTGTGCCAGCGAAAACCATGCGAGCGAGTGGATGCACCCGTGGACTTCGTGGAACAAGAAAAACGACTGTCTGGACAAAATGTTTGACTGTAAAAACACCGGCCCGTACGACCGCGGTAACTTCGTCGAGGAGTGTCGTGTACTACAAGACCACTGCTTCGCGTTGAATTCCCTGACATCGGTGCCTGTGAAGTGCGGTCTTAAGTTTTGCGACAGGTGAAGAAATTAAAACGTACTAAGCCATGAATCTGTTTTAATTTTTGGCAAGAAAGCGGCCAAGAGCCACACGTGCGTGAGGGTGTCAATGACCGGCGTACCGTTTTTAGAGGTGAGCACATTGCGACGTGTCTGTTCGCTTAGCTAACGCTGTCACCTCCTCCGACTTGCAAGTGACATGTTACAACTTTATCAAGCGTTATCGCTGCACATTGTGTTGTTGCAACCTAGGTTCCATGGGTTATGTGCATCTCAAGCAGAGCTACGCAGCCGATACTAAATTTGTAAAACATGCTCTCTGGGTGTGTGCCGTTTATCCTGCGAGTGTGTGACAGTGCTTTTTTTCTCGACCTTCTGTCACTCAAATTAAGCAACTGCATTGATTCGCTTTACTGCTGGAACAGCGCCTGTGGAAGTTTCGGCAGTTTGCCAACTAGCGCCACTAGAAGTGTACGTTTCGCCGCCATGCCAGCTTTGGAATTGGGGAATTTAATGCGTTCTAACAACGGGTTTAACGAGCTGCAAGTCGTTTTTCGCGAAATGGGTAACCGGCCACTTTTGCTGTCGAGCTGTTGCACGGGTGATGCCTAGGTGCAACACTGAACAGCGTGTTATGTCCCGGAGCATCAAAATATCGTTGCAGACTCCATGCGCATAAAGGGCTCAACAAAGAAAACTGGATGTGGACGTATTTACCAGCTTGATAAGACTTTACGGATCACTTCCAATATACGGCGGGCACCTGACAGCGAACCTGAAACTGCGCGAGCCGACGCGCGCCGATGCCACCGGCGACCTCCGACATGGCGGACGAGGCGGGACGATGCTCGCGCCATCTGGTAGTACGACCTCAGTGAATACCTCCTATAGCCTGCAAATACTTGCGAAAGTTAACTCAGAACACCCTGTCAAGAAGAAGAAAAAATTAAGAAACAGACTTTTAAGTCTCGAGCAGTTTGTCATACGAAGGACAAGGTGGCAAAGCTGGTTAAAAGCTCTAGGTGAAATGAAAATGAACAAGGACAGAGTTTGAAAGAAGTGTTAGTGCCCTTCCTCTCAACAGCTGGCTGTTAAAATATGTTTTAGAGGTTGCAAAACGCAAGTCAACAAAAGTGATGGCATACTCTGATGAGTGGCTACTATAGCTTCCTAAGCACCATAGAATGCCTATCAGCAGTTTTCCTGAAGCGCGGTGCGATTTGAAGGGCTCGGGTTCCCATCTTGCGTGCTTTAATTGTGCATGCATCCGAAAGCCGGCGACAGCGCTCTGTTGCTCGCACACATGGTCCTTGGAACCTAGAATGTGCGTCTAGTATAGTCCTCCATGCAAGCGCAATTGTTTGCACAAAATCCTCAGAAGTCTTCATTACAATACGGCACGGCGGTAGCTTTAGCAGGATAATAGGGTATAAAAAGCAGCTTCGTTTTTACATCGGCTCAGGGGCATGCGCGCAAAACTTCGCTCCCGAAAAAAAAAAAAAAATCGTGTCTGTGGTTATGCCAACAACTCAGCTGCGAATTCAATATTACGACTAAACTGAAATCAAAGACTAAAGAGCGGCATCGCATGTACAAGGCACCTGACAATGAGCATGCAGCGAATGCATTTCGAAGCGCACGGGCGCACGCGTCGTCTGCTCCGTCGGCAGTGGTACTCCGCTTCACCGCAGCGCCTCCGCAGCACCACCGCAGCGATCATTCAGCGGCCGCCTCCGTCGCGGCCGGCGGACGAGAGACTAGTAATATTTCTAGGGACCCTACCAGGAGTTAAGATTTGATGGGCGACTGGATGTATCTTCCCTCTTGTGAAATTTTGGATGGCCAGTTTATAATCGCTGAAAATTCGTGCGGCAGTGGAAGAGGAGATGGCTAGTGGTATGGCTGCCTCTTCGGCCTCTGTTGACGTTTTTGCTTTGACAGTGGCGGAAACTGTGGGATATAAGTTATACTAAAGTACACTGATGGCATATGCCGCGGGTTGACTGTATTCGGCCGCGTCTACGTAGGCCGCTTCGGTGTCAGTCACGTGGGCTTTGTGTAACGCCTTGGCTCGAGCCTCTCTTCTTGCCTTGTGAATAGGATGCGTATTCTTAGGTAGGGTTGTATCGTAAGGATGTTTTGGGTGACGAGGCGGCTGTTATCGAAGGGTAGACCGATTGATTGGAGTTTTAGCGCGGCCAGGATGTACCTGCCCGTTGTTACATTTGGGGTGTTCGCGTGCTCAACCCACCGCTGACGCCAGTTGTTAGGTTTGGGTCGCGAGCGCCGGGGTAGCGTACCGCTGCGGCGCGCGGCCTCTCGGTAGCGTTGGCCTGGCGGCTCCGTGGACGGCGGACGGCATCAAAGGTGCCAGCAAAGACGAGGCGTCTTTTAACGAAACAACCTTTACTGCAACATCAGGAAGAAACGGGCAGTGAAGCTGACCCGGAGAGATTACAGACACTCTCACACAGCTGGTGTCTAGCGTCGTGCCAACGGCGCGTCAAAGTAGTCTCTGTCCCAGCGGAGTCGGCCGCTGCTTTTTATAGTTTTTCCAGTTCACAGGGAAAGGGTAAACCCTCACAGGAAAGGGAGAGCCAAACATGTTGGTTCACGACGAATGACTCAATCGCAGGTGTTCCGACCTCATCTCCTCCACCTCCTGCAGACAGGAGAGGGCGACGCACTTTCCCTCGATCTCCAGGCTTGGCCAGCTTGTGCACACACACGCACGCACAGGAACACGCTGAGACTTGTCGGCGGGAGGAAGCGTTGCGCGGCCGATGAACGGCGTCGAAATGGCCGATCCGCTCGCGGTTCTGCCTGTTGCTATGCGGTGGCCGCGTCAGCTGTCTCACTTCTCGGTGGAGAAACGTAACAGACTGCCCCGCCGGGGAAGGGAGATCCCGAAGGGCAGGGGACTGCATCCGCTGTCCGGAGGGATCGGGATGTTGCTGCTAGCCGGGTTCATCCGACTCTGTTTCTCTTGAGCCAGTCAGCCTGAAGAATTCCTTGGCAAGTCCGGGTTTCCAAGGCACTCTGCAACTTGTCTTCAGGAGAGATTTCTGACAACCTACAGCATCACAACCACGTTAAAAACTCAACTGTTCAGCCAGCAAGCACGGCACAAACTTCACTAAGTTTTGCCAGACTATTTCCCTCTTATGCCCCCATCTACATTAAAGGGCAGCTCAGCAGCACTTGGAACGCGTCCACCAATTTGAAAATCGCGCTTTCAAAAACGTCATTCTCAAACAAAAATAATACAATGCAATCTGTTTAAAATCCTAGGCCAGGAAGAAAAACACCAACTAGTGAATAAAGGCTTCTTCTCAAGTTATGGGCTTCGACTTAAGCCATCGGCATTACCGTTGAGATCACCCTTTTCACTAAAGCTTCGGCTGTCCGTTTCACGGAACAACCGTACCTTCCTGTTTCTGTGCAAAGAAACGCATGAGCATAAGTCACTAGCTTTGCTAAACAACCTATCCCTCTCCTTACGCTTGGCGCACCAGTCACGCATTTTCTGGGCACGGGCGCATTTCTGCCTTTGGGATAGTCGCTTTCTCTTTCGCGATAGCTTCAACTTGTTCCATTCTTTCTCGCGCCTGCCTTTCCGCTTTTTTCTGCGGCAGTACTGGAACACATGCTTTCTGCTTTCTTTTTGCAGTCTTTGGAGTTTGCTCTCCTTACGATGGTAGCATTCTTCCTCGCGCCTGCCTTTCCGCGTTTTTCGTCGGCAGCACTGGAATACTAGCCTTCTGCTTTCTTTCTGCAATCGTTTGAGTTTGCTCTCCTTACGATGGCAGCATTCTTTCTCGCGCCTGCCTTTCCGCGTTTTTCGGTGGCAGGACTTGAATACTCTAGTCCTACTTTCTTTCGGCGCGAGCTCTGGCAAGCTAGCGGTAACCGTTCTAGCGGTAACCGGAGCTAGTAGGGTACCGGTGTCGTCAAAGTGGTCAAAGTGCGGCGCCGCGTCTGATTCGCGGCCAGCAGCGCATGACTCACTTTCTGTCAAGTTCGAACAACAACCGCTAATGCCAGTCCCCAAGCTAGGCATTTCCTCTGGCGGCGCCGCGGCTGCATCGCTTGACTCACTTTCATTCAAATCCGAACAACCGCTCATGCCAGCCCTCAAGCTAGGCATTTCCTCTGGCGGCTCGCCACTCACGTTACACGGGTCCTCCGATGAGCCGCATCGCTCAGCGTTAACCGGCGCACGATCAAGCTCCTCCGACAGCTGGGGCGCTTCGGATTGCGTGAGGGTCATGTATGCCACGTCCGCGTTCGCACTGGGGTTGCTTTCGCGAATACAACCTAGCGTGGTATCAGGGCACGAACGATTCTGACTCTGCTCTGGTCGCTCGCTGTCGCCTTCGCAAGTCTCGCTCTCTACAGCGGACGCGCACTCCTCGTCGGTCTGCCCTGGCTGATCACAACTTGCGGGCTGCGCAGTTTCCCTGATCGGCACTTCGTTTTTCTGTGTGCCCTGCTCTACGATGAAGCTGATTTCGGAAACCGAAATTCTGTCATTTCCTAGCTGGTTTCCTTCTCCGCCACGCTCTACACAAGCTTCTGCACTGAGAGGCGGTTCAGCTATTACCAGTTCCCCACTCTCATGTGATGGAACTGTATCTCCTACAGCTACTTGGGTCGGCATGCAGTTCACCTCGCTTAACGGCGTCACTTCGGACTTCTCGCCGATTAAGCCTGTGCTAACCGTCTCAGCTAGTGGCTCGACCAAGGTAACACGATGCTCTTCTGTTACAGCCTCGGTCGGCTCGCTACTGCGGTCACATTGCTCGGCCGCTTCCCCAAGCTGTTTCTCACAGTCCGATGCAAGTTCGATTTGCTCCGGAACTTCCGCACTGTCTAGCCATTCGCTTACAGCGGCTTTCAACTGATAGGCCAAATCAAAGTATGCCTCGTTACAATGTTTCTCGCTCTCATATCTCTTCCGAAGATCCTGAGGCGTTATCTGATATCGTATCAGCAATGACTCTTTTAGTTCATCGTAATTTTTCAAGCGGTCGCCAACCAATCGCTTGATTTCTTCCGACGCTTCAGCGGAGAGAAGAGCTACCAACACCTGCGCCCAACTATCTCGCTCGAAACGTTTACTTCTGCAGACATTCTCGAAGTCTGCCAAATACTCGGCCACATCCTCGGCAATGAGGAACGGTGGCGGACCATCTCGCGGTATTGAACCGTTACACTGAATGGCATTGCAAGCTTTAATCCTTTCCACGCTCATTCTATGTGCTGATATCTCCAGCTGCATCAGTTTCCTTACGCGGGCGTCCTCTTTCTCGAAACGTTCCCTACGTTCGCGCATCTCTTTCTCGTGACGTTCTCTACGTTCACGCATCTCTTTCTCGTGACGTTCTCTACGTTCACGAATCTCTTTCTCGTGACGTTCTCTACGTTCACGTTCCTCTTGACGTTCGTCAATGATCTCAAGGCATTCCAAAAGCTCGTCATCTTCAGCTTCCAACTCAAGAATAGCCTTTAACACTTCTAGTTTTCTGAGTTTGTCTGACAAATTCAGACCCAACTCCTCCGCAAGCTCCAGCAATTTCGGTTTGCGCAACGACTTCAAATCCAAATTCATGGCTGTTCCGAGTGCTGCCTTCTCTACTGCCCACTATTGCCTTGCTGCACTTAACCCAGCAACAACGACAACACAATTACCAGCTCTGTTCTCTACTTAACAAAAGCCTGGCAAAACTCAGTAGAAGAAAGTCCCGCACTCACCAAACCTCGCAGCCAAGAATCCAACGCAGTCGTTCCGCTGCAGGCAACCAGTCATCACACAGGGCTCGTTGCACTGCTCCCGCCTTTTCCGCTGAGCTGCTTTGATTCACGAGTCACGCCTCGGACATCTCCGCTCTTCCCACCAGATGTTGCACTTCGGTCAGGCCTGGCTCGTTTCACCGACCACGGTCACTGCTTGGTCGTCCTCGTCTCTCCGCTTTCCGCTGTTCACCAGTTGTTGGACGACGGTATCGCCTGGCTCGTCCCTCCAACCACGGTTACGGTTTGGTCGTCGTCGTCCCACCGCTGTTCACCAGTTATTACATTTGGGTTGGCGCGCCCCTCGGTAGCGTTGGCCTGGCGGCTCCGTGGACGGCGGACGGCATCAAAGGTGCCAGCAAAGACGAGGCGTCTTTTAACGAAACAACCTTTACTGCAACATCAGGAAGAAACGGGCAGTGAAGCTGACCCGGAGAGATTACAGACACTCTCACACAGCTGGTGTCTAGCGTCGTGCCAACGGCGCGTCAAAGTAGTCTCTGTCCCAGCGGAGTCGGCCGCTGCTTTTTATAGTTTTTCCAGTTCACAGGGAAAGGGTAAACCCTCACAGGAAAGGGAGAGCCAAACATGTTGGTTCACGACGAATGACTCAATCGCAGGTGTTCCGACCTCATCTCCTCCACCTCCTGCAGACAGGAGAGGGCGACGCACTTTCCCTCGATCTCCAGGCTTGGCCAGCTTGTGCACACACACGCACGCACAGGAACACGCTGAGACTTGTCGGCGGGAGGAAGCGTTGCGCGGCCGATGAACGGCGTCGAAATGGCCGATCCGCTCGCGGTTCTGCCTGTTGCTATGCGGTGGCCGCGTCAGCTGTCTCACTTCTCGGTGGAGAAACGTAACACCGTCTTTGATGAGAAAAGCGTTGATATGAGCGGGTAGTAGTAAAAGCTTTCGCATTTAGAAATGAAACAAATCGACTCATCTGCGCGGAAAGGTTGGCGCACGACTACTGATAAGCAACGCACAAGCTACGATTAAGATGGAAGCTTTCGGTAGTGCTGCTTTGTACCGGCTACCCATTCTTCACTTAAGGGACAGCTAAGGGATCCCACTTATTTTTTATTATTTTTAATTTTGCTTATATTTGAATTTCCCTTCTTACGATTATTTTTTACCGTATATCTTGCCATGTCATGTCTCTCTACCGCTCCCCTTATCAATGGGTAAGCAATGTATGGCTATGTAGGCGGCTTTCACGTGGGCATGACTGTCGGCGCTGTAAAAGAACTAGTTGGTACATCGGAAAAAAGAATGGTGCCATAGGATATAGAGCATCAAGGAAAGGTGTCCAAGTGGCGAAATAGTTAATGTGGTTTAATTATGTAATCAGTTGGAGCCAATAAGAATAATTGGTTCGCAGAAAATAAGTGCAATGTCTGTCACACTTGTTCCATGGACACCTTAACTGAGTGGAAATAGTGAAAAGGGTGCCTTAGTGGAGGGCTCTGGAGTAATATTTTGACCACCTGGGAATCTTTAACGCGCACTTACATCGCAAAGCACAGTGACGCATCTTCGTTTCGCCTCCATCGAAACTTAAATAATTAGAACCTGTAATAATTAGTATCTGTCACTTGCGGAAGAAGAACTATAGTTGGTATATCGAAAAAACAATGGTACCATCAGATAGAGCATCGAGGAAAGATGTGCAAGTGACAAAATGGTTGGTGTGGGTTTATTAGGTATTTAATTAGAGAGAATTACGTGGTTTACAGGAGAGGAAAGGTCCAGTAATTATCGCTCGCGGAATCCTTCAGACACATCTCGCGGAGAAAACAGTAACGCTAGGGCTTACTCATTTTTCCAGTGCAGATTCTACAGTGATCTCGGAATTTTTTCCCCTAACTGTTTGTTCACTGTCTCTGTTTCGGCCTCCGCAACTGAAGTGCCTCCGATTTCATTTTGAATATTCCTCAATTGATCACTTGATTATGTTCAACCACCGCGGTGGCTTTGTAGTAGCTAGGGCAGCCGATAATAAGCCGAAGCCCAAGCTAGCATCGACATTAGAATAATGTTATATGTTACGCATGTGTGACCTTGAAAGTATTTGGTTGCGTGTTTATAATCTATGATCGAATTTTTTTCTCATCTGTTTGTGGCTATGACGTCAAAGCCAAATCAAGGTCACACGAGGGAAGAAAATAGTGATACAATGATGCGTTCGTAGCTTCAATTGACTGCGACGCTATAAATCCAGTCGGCATCAAGAATAGAAGTCACAACGAGAGAAGATGCAGCAATTCCATCGCAGTTTATTTCATCCCTCACTTGTCTTCCTAGACGTATACCCTTGACGTCACAGCCATCGCTCGGCTGTTCAAACCGGTTCCCCTTGTCCTTTCTAGATATCGCTCCCATCTGTACTTCCCCTCGCTATTATCTCACCATCTCATTTTCTTTCCTACCGGATGCAGCTCGGGTGCTTCAGATTTTAGATAGTATAGTTGCCGCTGCCGGAAACACTCTTCTCCTGCCTTTTTTACGTTTGATTATGCAATAAACCACAACTACTACCTAAATTGGAACAGGTGAAAAAAAAAAAGCTTCATTAAATCATTTAGCGGTCGTAGGCGTAAACCGCGTGATGGAACATGTAATGTCTTGCGCATCATTAGAAGAAGAAAAATGCAACCAGAGTTTAATTTCTATGCTTATTTAATGAAGGGTATCGACCACCAATTACATGACCTTCGTCCCCGAAAGCGGCTAAGCTGATAAATGCCCATATCGCGAAACAAATAGCGCAGATTCAGTTGGAGCGTCTTATGCGTTTAAAACATGGTACTTGAAGTGCTGTGTTTGCGCTGAACCTCCTGCGCTCTGTTTCGTATTTTTTTTTTTTTTATCTTCAAACAAAATTATATATTTCCCGCGGCGGCCAGCATGGTTTTAGCGAACGTCAAATTTGTTTCAAAATATGGTAGGACATGCCCTTATCTCTGGATACGAACTTTGCGTTTGGTTTAATCAACTGCGATAATTTTTTTTCGAAGAGTTTGCCACAAGGCATAAGTTGAGAAAGGGGGAATGGGATGCAGGAGATAGAAAACTAAAAGAAGGAGTGAAGTCCAGTTGTGCTTATGTATTCGAGAAGGTTGGAAGTATAGCGATTGTCCATTGTCCATTTCTCATAATCACTATCGCGATTCCACCGCAGGCCCACCTTCATGATTATTCGTTGCCTAATGTGAGTCGTTGATGGACGCGATAATTAAAATGACAATACATATGAGCTAACAAGCGTCCGCCGGGAGGGCAGTTTGGTCTTGAAAAATGTTTCGTTTTTGATCGTCTTTTTTTTTAACGTCCGGTATACATGAAATGGCCAGTAACTGAGCTCTACAATCGTTGAATGCTAGATACAAGCTGTACCACAGAGAGCCTTATCATATGTATAGTGTTTTTACCCTGATGTTAGTTTGAAACGAAGCTCGATCTTGGAGGCCCTTTAAAACCGAGTGTAATGCGTTGTGTCAAATTAACTTGCTTTATTTTTTTAAGGCTATCGCGAAGGATGTTCTAAACATGTCATGTAGTAAGTGCTAAAATAGAAACAGTCCATGCGCTTTTAGGACGAACCGGATAATAAACCATGCAGACAAATTTTTCCTTCTTAGACCGTCTCGTAACGTTGACGGGTCGTTTATTTCAAAGAGCCCTCAGACGACCTCCCCAGCGACGTCTCGGTAACGTCCTTAGACGCGACGCTGGACCGCTTGAGTCGTGTACCTCCTGACCACCGGCGCCGCTCCGCTTGCGGCTACCCCTTGCGTCACACCCTGCGGGGTTGTTATTTCCACAAGCGTCGGTGTCATGCTGCTCGTAGTTCCTTGCATCGCGTACTGTGGTCCTGTCACCTGAACGTGCGTTGGAGACATGCTTCTGGAACTGTACGAAGCTGGCGACTGCGGCACTGTGTACGCAGATGCCGTATGCGTTTGCGTCGACACGTTTGTTGAATGACCTCTTGGTGACGACGCTGTGAGTGCCATCTGCCCTCCCGGTGCGTACGCCAGCATCCCGGAGCTGGGACCATAGAATCCCACGTTGCTGTAGGACAAAGCAGACTGCTGGCTGGTCCCTGAGTATCTTGCCATGGCTGCGGGAGTCATTGAAGTGCTAGACGCAACAAGTGCGGCATGTGAGGTGGTTTGCATGGGCAGCGCAAGGGGAGCCATCATCGCCGTCGGGAGTATCATCGGCCGAGATTGTCGTCGGGGCTTTGGGGGATGATCGCAAGGCGGAGGTGTGACGACGACGACAGGAGGCATCGGTGGTGGGAGGAGTTGAGGCATAGGAAGGCGGCGACGGCGCCTTCGCTTCGGTCGGACCATCATAGGCATGGGAACCGGAACTGGCACTTCGATGCGCTCGGGTTCGGGTGGGGGAGGAGGAGGAGGAGGAGGCGGTGGGGGTGGGGGTGGTGGTGGCGGCGGAGGTGGCGGGGATGCTTTTTTCGGTTTCTTTTTCTTCTTCCTCTTTACACGCCTCTTGCGCACCACCTTTTTGGTGATGGTGCTGCGGCTGATATCGCCGACGGCCAAAAATATGATAGCGATGGCACCAGCGGTTAATGCACTCAGCAGTCCGAAGAATACCGACAGCACCAGCGCCATCCAGTGGCCTATCAACTCGTCTGTAAAGAGAGGGCATGCCGCTGTCATATCTGTGTCGATGATTTTATACGGGTAGAAGCAGTCACCGATGGGCTTTCCCTTTGAGACAGCTGCTGTGTTCTCTGCTGGGGGTGATGGTGGTGGTGGTGGTGACGGCGGCGGCGGCTGTGGCTGCAAAAGCATTTGGCTTGATACGGCGTCCCGCGCAATGGCTAGCGCTTTCTTCTTGACGTCCTTTCTGGGGCATTCGGCCAGGCTTTTGATAGCCGTCGTGTTCTTCACGGAGCACTTTGCTAACAGTGCGCTGGGCACGAGACGGCAGAATGGCTCCGGTCTGTGCGCCAATGGCCATACCCTTGCGACGCCGTCATTCAAAATGCCGTAAGAGCCGTCGCGGTATGGTCCACAGAAGTATGTGTCGGCCAGCACGCAGACGGGCAACCAGCGCGCTATCATGGGCAGCGCCACGGCCAGATGTGTAAGCAGCAGTACCGCTCCGGCTAACAGAACGAAACCCACAAACACGGGGCTGCTGCCGCCTTTTTCCAGGTTCTTGCGGCGCCGATTCCAGGCGCCGCACGCGAGAAGGGCCGACGCCACAGCAACAGCGAGCGCGAATCCCAGAATGCCCATCTGGAGTAGAGACATCGGTCCTATGACCATGTTCTGAAGCGCTGCATATGCGCCGAAGTTGTTCTCCCAGGCGGACATGTTGCCCTGGAGCCAGGTGAGGCCGCTCGTCGTGACAGTTAACGCTTTATCAATGTCCGGGCCTGGGTCTTTAGCCTCCTTGAGTAGCTGCACGGTGAGCTGGGTGTAGTTGCGCAGCAGTCCAAAGGTCCACTCGTAAGCCTCTGGCCATTTGGTTTTTAGTCCGTCGCTCATGCCGTACCAGGTGCTGATCATGGACAGGAGGCAGGCCAGCTGGACACCGGCACAGGCGAGCAGGATGAGCTCGCATAAGAGCCACGGTATGAGGCCTACGCCGGCAACGTAACGCCTGAGACCTAGCGCCCCCAACGGCAAGAGCACGAACAGCTGCAGCAGCACCATGCCCAGCACGATGTAGCAGACGAGGGCGACGGAGCTCACCGAGGGCTGCTCCGTGTCCAGGTAGGAGACCAGTGCGCCAATGGTGCCGTCACGGGCCAGCTCGGTGAATAGGTCGGCATTCTCCGGCGCGGAGGTTAGGCCGGCCACCGTCGAGCGGCCCTTGGTATTGAACCAAGGGCTGGAGCCGCCCTCACTGAAGTCCATGTCTAGCTGGACCAAGATGGGTCTCTTGGCAGCCGGGACAGGAGCTGCGGGAGGATTGGGAGGTGGGTTGGCCATTGCGCTCGGAGACTGCTTTTCTGTGTTGTGTGGTCCAGAAGGCGGCCTTTCTGTTCTTCGTGGAGACGGGGTTCCGAACGCGCCACAGCGCTGTCCTCCTTCTTCTTCTTCTCGTGCCACGAGCAGGGCTCTTCCTTTTCTCTTTCAGCTTTGGTTATTTCAGCCATATCAGCTAAATAACTCCTCGCATAAATGAAGGTGTTCACAATTACCCACGGACAAACTCTCCACGAAATGCAGACCGTTGTTTCCACGTACAAAAAGAGAAGCATTTATAACTGCCGACACATCTGCCGACACATATGCCTCTGCCGCATGTTCGATGGCCTAGTCAAGAATAAGAGAATCTGGCCTTTCAGTGCCCAGGGTATATCTCTCATTATGATCGGCTGCACAGCCATCACCGCCGCACTGGAGGTGAACAGGACGCTCTGCTGCATGGAGTTCGGCAGGCCGTCCGCTGATGAGGCGTGCCTCAGTGTTCTCAGTGCGGGCATTGAGAACAATCCTGTGATCCAGACGATTGAGTTGGGCTACACCGCTTCCAGCAGCGCGGGGCTTAAAGTCAGGAAACGTCTCCGCCACAACATGTACTCGATGATGCAAGCCATTGAGTTTGTTTTGGCGTTTTGGCCCACACAGTTGGCAAGTTAGGAGCCGAAGCATTTGAACTGTTCAAAGGAAGCACATTCTTTCGTCGAGAACTGGGCAAGGCTGGAGCAAGCAGTGGTCATCCGCCGACACTGGCGTTGATAAGGGAGGCCGAACGCCTCGTTGAGGGCTACTACTTTCGGATTACGGGAGTAGTTCCTTGACAAAGGCCGGATCCCGGCCGAAACGTCGGATTAAAGTTTACTGCTTTTCCACCGTGTGTCACCTCCTTTACGTTTATATATGTATATATTATATTCGCTTTCACGGAAGCCGAATAAACCAGGTTTGCAGCCTTAGGTAATAATTGGTTGATAGGAAGGGAAAGGCCGCTTGTTCCCGTAGATATCTCAACCGCGAGCCGTAAGGAAAGGGATGATGGTGGGAGTGAAAGTGGGAAGAGAGGAAGAGGAGCCGTAGTGGAGGACTACAGAAAATTTTGACCACCTGGGGATCTTTAACGTGCGCTGCCATCACACAGCACACGGACGGCTCTTCGTTTCGCCTCCATCGAAACGCAGCCGCCGGCTGTCGGGATCGAACCCGGGTACTCCGGCACAGTAGTCGGGTGACTTACCACTGCACCACCGCGGCGGGGCTTGCAACCTTAGTTCTAACGCATTTTAGAGGGCAGTTCTTATGTGTCCGTTTGGCTGTTGCGACGCGTCGCCGTTGGTGCGGTTATCGTTGTTGTGGCTGTAGAAAGAGGGAAAAGAAAATGCACGGGCCTGCTACTGGCTCTGTAGCTGAGCCACATCCGCTGCCTCGTGCGGACAGAAGATATTGATTGATTGGTTTATAGGAAGGGAAAGGCGCGGTAACTGTCTCACTTGTTTTTCTGTGGACACCTCAACCGCGCTGTAAGGTAAGGGTGGAGTGAAAGGAAAAAGAGAGAAAGAGGAGCCATAGTGGAGGGCTACGGAGTAATTTCGACCACTTGGGGATCTTTAACGTGCGTTGACATCGCGATTGGGCTGGTACAGGTGGGTCACCGCCGCTTGCGGCGGGGGCTTGCCTGGCACCAAATTTTTATCTGTTCTAGGCCGTCATTGCACACGCCACCGCTGGTGGTGGACGACGGCTCTTGTTGCGGCGCGCGTCTTTCTTTCCCTCTTCTTTTTTCTTCTCTATATCTTCTGTCTGCACGAAGCAGCGGAGGTGGCTCAGCTACAGAACCAGTAGCAGGCTCGTGCATTTTCTTTTCCTTCTTCCTACAGCCACAACAACAACGTTGACATCGCACAGCACACGGATGTCTCTTCGTTTCGCCTCCATCGAAATGCATCGAAATGCAGGTAGGACAGAAGAAAATTTTTTTTAAAATTGGTTCACAGGAAGGGAAATGCACAGTATCTGTCACACTTGCTCTGTGGACACCTCAACCGCGTCGTAGGGAAGGGAGCAAGGCGGGAGTGAAAGTGGAAAGAGAGAAAGGGGAGCCGTAGTGGAGGGCTACGGAGTAATTTCGACCACCTGGGGATCTTTAACTTGCGCTGACATCGCACAGCACACGGACGCCACTTCGTTTCGCCTCCATCGAAACGCAGCCGCCGTGGTTGGGTTCGAACCCGGGAACTCCGGCACAGTAGTCGGATGTCTTACCACTGCACCACCCTGGCAGGGCGGACAGAAGAGAGAAAGGAGAGAAGAAAGAAAAAAAAGAGGGAGAGAAAGACGCGCTCCGCAACAGGCGTCGCCCACCACCGAAGCTGTGGAGGGTGCAATGACGGCCTACAACAGATAAAAATTCGGTGACAGGCTAGTCCCCGCTGCAAGCGGCAGTGACCTACCTGTCCCAGCCCCATCAGGGCCAGGAGCAGCCACCCTCCCTCCTCCGTTGCCGGTGTAACCGAAAGAGAGTCACGGGCTAAGCATAATTTCTCAAAATGAGAGAAAGAGCCTTGAGCTCTGCGCCTTTCGATCCCCCCCATGGCTCTTCTTTCTCTTCTTGTGAGCAGAATCTGAATAAGATGCAGCGAGACATTGCCGCTTAGTTCGTTTTGGCGCTTGGAAGGGTTGCTTTCGCTTGTATTTCTTTCAGTAAACAAACACGTGAACGTCTCAAGCAACGATCATTAAGATAAGAGCAAACGACGTTTAGACTAATGCTTGTGAAGCAGTCCAATATTACCCATATCCCACAAACCTCAGTGCTATAGGCTCCGCACGGAGCCCATAAAGAGAATCGTGTCCATTTCTTTCGTTGTTATCAGAAACATGAAAGGATGGTCTACGCGGAACACCGTAAAGCGATCCAATTCAACGGCGTTAACGACCATGCCAAGTGTTACCGTAGCGGATGCGGCTTCGGTGCCGTTCTCGTTCACCTGGATGACAGTCTGATGAAAAATATTGGTGACCTTGGGACGTTTATCCAAGAAAATTCCCGTCAGGTCTGCCAGGTCATCCTCGAAGATGTTTTCCACGCCCATCCCTCTGAGGTTGTCCTCCAGATCCAGGCCGAATTCTACTTTGAATTTGGGCACACTGAGCATCACGAATGAATCCTTTTCGAGGCTCCTAAGCAGCGAATTGAGGGTGTGGGTTCTGATATTGGCTTCCAAGAAGGACAGTCCTTCGACGTCGTCCGGAAGGAGGATGACCATGGAAAACTGCCCACCTCGATACGGCATCTCGAGGGCCCTGCACTTCAGCCTGTCAGAATGACCCACCCTGAACATCGACCCCTGGTACATCATGTAAACCTGCTCGCGGTTTCTATTGTCTAGGTGAAAGTCCTGGAGCTTCGTCTCTCTCACGTCGAACATGAACTGCCAGGAAGCTCTCATGTAGATGGCGTTGATCAGGATCAGCACAGTGTCCGGGTATAGACTGCCAATAGGAAGCAAGTCTCGTATTTTCTACTCAGTCTGTTCGTACACCCAGTCGTTGATGGCTAATCTAACTGCCTCGCTCTCCTGATAGAAGTCCACGGACTTGACTGTGGCCAGGTAACGACTTTCCAAAAGCGAGAGGTAGTCGGGCCGAACCTTGAGCGAGTTCGCGCTGTATATCCTGTTGGCTATGCGGAATGTGACATCACCGGCGTCGATCAATAATTTGCTGAGGACTTCGGCAAATTCCTCGTGTATCCGCTTGTCGTCTACTCTAGTATGAAGCACTTCAGCCAGTTGCTCCGCCGTTTCGTTTCGGGCCCCGACGAGGAGCATACAGAGCGTTATACCGACGCTGAAAGGTGAAAAGGCGATGTTCTGTCCTTTGTTCTCATAGACCAGATCAGCGTACAGGTCCAATGAAAACTGGAGCAATTGGTAGCTCAGCGCTCTTGGAAACATGGCCCGGCACTTCTGAAAAAAAAATGAAAGAGGGACACTGAGCGTGGAATGAGACTTTGAAAACAAAGACTGGCAGTGAAGTAGAGCTAATAGTAGTCACGAGAATAATATTTTAAAGTAATATTCTAGAAGCATGCAGCCTTGGCTGCATGTATTGTTTGTCTGTTTTTTACACACATGTAACTTTTTGATACCACCTATCGAATGCGAACCCTAGAAATTCTGGGTTACGCAATCAGAAATGAAATTTGGGCTTTCGGCAAAAAATATGCTTTTTTTCTCTTTCTTTTCTCTCTGCGCTTTAAATTTGGCGCTAATGAATATCTTCTTTTTATTCCTAAGATACCAGTTTACTTGCATCATTAATTGAATTTCCAGTCATGTAAAATACATTAATTGAAACACGTGAAAAAGTTTGTTTGCTCACGTCTTATAGTTGTTGAGAACAATTAAGGCACTTAATTTTCCCCAAATGGTTCTTATTTCGAAAATGCAGCCTAAGGGTTCTGAAAATTTCCACCACTAGCTAGACATGACCACGAAAATGGTCAACAAGCATTTTACAGTCATATAGAATATCGAAATATGATGTATTTTTATTAGTTTCGGTTTTATGGCGTTTAACGCACCAAAGCGACTCAGGCTATGAGAACTCTGGAAATTTCGACCACTTGGGGATCTTTAGAGTGCGCTGCGTGGCGCCGCACAGCACGCGGCTGCCTTGATTTTTGCTAATATCGAAGATTCGATGCCACATCCTTGAGTACACGAATAGAGCGCCCTAACTAATTCACCACCATGGCTGAGATGATGGTGTATATTTTTAAAGTGCATATTATTTGCTTTTCAGAGGGTTCGTACAGCTGAATTTTTTTTTTCGCAAAACGAGAACAATAAAAAAAAAATGCCTACTCTGCCTCGGCGGTTCAGTGGTTACAACGACTGACCACTGACAGCGGCTGCCATGCTTCGATGGCGGCGAAACGCAAGGCAACTGCGCTCTTCGCTGTGTCAGCGCACGGTAAAAGGAGCCTGCAACAGTTTTAGATTTCGATAAGTTTCGAGCGTTGAATGATTATTGCTTGCAGTTTAAACGTGCTAAATACCTTGGCGCTAGCGTTTGAAACAATGGCGCGAATAACAATTAATGCCGCGACGGCTATCAGGCTTCACACTGCACAGCGACTTGTGGGGGAGAGGAGGCACATGATTACGTCATTGAACGTACCGGTACGTTTCCCGCATACACGCTGTTGACGAGGAAGTAAAAACAATACTATCGAAAGCAAGTTTTTAGAAACGTCGTGAGGCAGCGCAGGATGTGGGCGAAAGCAGCAAAATAAGAAATAATAACCGTCCGTGACGTCATCATCGAGCTTCGCCGCAGTCCTACAGTGTTGTGAGGACAAGCTGGAGTTTTAATCGTCGATTACATCATCAGTTTTAATTCTAATGGAAAAACGTTTTGCAAGCGTTGCCTACAGCCGATATAGATGTGAATCCTTGAATATCCCGTAATTCTCGAAAACTGATGGAGCTGTCTTTTAAAGAAACCCTAATACCCAAAATTGTCCTATGCCCTGCACTGCGGCGTCTCTCTTAGAGCTCTTTTCGGACGTTAAGCCCCACAAGATGAAAGTCATAACAAATCAAACTCTCTGCAATTTCCTGACTTTCTTTTCAACTTCAGCACAAAAAAAAAGAAAAAAAGAAAAAGGCAGCTTTGAAATCGCGAATACCCAAAGTTTGGTGATCAAGCTGAGATAGGCGTCCGGAAGGAACGATGACGACTACGTGAAGAATAAGGCTAATGCAGCCAGCACTATGAAAGAACGTTATCTTGGTGTTGCGAATCGTAATTCGCGGCCACGATTGGCATATGTGTAAATCGTGCCCTTTGCTGCTATAGATCGGCGTACCTTGCCTCGTGCCAGCCGTTCCCCACTGATTCTTCGTTGCTCCCTACATTGAACCAGTTCACCATCTTATCTGGTTCCCAATTGTGCCAGGTGAGGACTGGCGGTCATCCTGAACCGCGCCGTGACTACAAGACGTAGGCCGACCACGAGAGGTTCGCCACATCATCACATCCCTATAAAAGCACCGCCTGGCATCACACCCTCGAGATTCGTGGCCACGATTGGCATCTGTGTAACTTGTGCCCTTTGCTGGTATAGGCAGCCATTTTGTTTCTTTGTTACAAAACGTTTCTGAGCCCAGACACTGCCAATCCACATGTGCCTTGATATTTGCTTAAATGGGCATTGACGAGATATACCAGGTTCGATCCCTGGTTCTGCCGGGCACCCACCGGTTTCCTATGGGTACAGGATTCCCCCGGCCTGGTGATCGGCTCTTCTGGGGTGAGTACTTGGGGAAAAGGGGCCATATGGGCCAAAGATGAATAAAAAATGCGAAAAGTATAGTGCTCGCATTGGTTCATTTTGCCTAGTCGAACATTTCACAGCTCCCGTAATTTTATTTATTTACTCTACTGTAAGACCTTACGGGCTGCTACAGGGTGGCAAAATAAACAAGAAATACATAAGAAAGGCACGCACATTACTACAAGAAATACAACTCTAGCTTTTTTCTCGAAAGCCTCAGTTGAGCTGGTGTTATGAAAAATGGGGGGGGGGGGGGGGGGGGTTCAGGTTATTAAATTCAACAATGGTTTTCGAAAGGAACGAGTATTTGAACAGGTCAATTATAAGTGTGTACGGCATAATGGCGAATAATGGATTAGTATGGGCTGATAATCTTCCTGGGGGTCGGATATACAGAGTAGGGCCTAATTAAACTTATTTTCACGGAGCATGTAAGGAAACTTGAGGCGCGCTATTTTTCTACGTGTGGCTAGTTAAGGTAGTTGAGCTTGGATGCGTAGAGCAGCCACTGACTGTGTTTTGCGGTAAGCGGAAAATATAAATCTTAAGGCTAATCTTTGCACCCTCTCAAGTTTATTGATCTGGTACTGGCAATGTGGGTCCCATATAATACTTGCAATGACTGTTTCGAATCAGAATCTGGCCTTGTACGTAAGACTTTTTTCGCAATTATGCGGTCCCTGTGTAATGTTCTTACTCCGTGCAGGGGACGTGTAGGCAAACTGGGCCCAAAGTTTGACGACGTGCTCACAAATATGCCACGCTGAAACCACTACGTAAAAGAAATCAGTCAGGAAATGAACAGCGTAAATAATCGAATGTCCTCTATGGAATAATGTCTGAACGATGTGTCGGGGCTCA
The DNA here is from genome assembly GCF_055883805.1 of Amblyomma maculatum. Lineage (NCBI taxonomy): Eukaryota > Metazoa > Arthropoda > Arachnida > Ixodida > Ixodidae > Amblyomma > Amblyomma maculatum. The sequence goes on along the minus strand of NC_139353.1, from coordinate 21,155,148 downwards.
AGAACGGCTTTGGTACAATGAAAAACGCTGCAGGAATGTAAGGTGAACATTCACAAAACAAGTAATGAATTAATTGGTGTAGTATAAGACATTAAAAACCGCATGCGAAGAAATAATTTGTCTGTGGTATCCCTGAAGCGGAACGAGGATATGCGGAAATTATATCTAGATACACATGTTGGTATTTAAGTCGGCGACATCGAAAGAGCTCAACGCTTTCGGCGGCCCATGGCCATCGGCCGAATAATGTTAAATTTCTTAAACTTATTTATTATTTATTTATTTATTTATTTATTTCATAAATACTTCCGACTGCCCTTTGGCGGTCAAGGCAGGAATGCATAAGGTAAAAAAACAAATTACAAAGCAGTAACAACAAAATAACAGCAACAAAGGGCGATTACAGTACGAGGACATAAATTGAACAAGACCAACGGGAAGCAAAGGAAATACAGGTAAATGTTAAAAATGTTAAACAAAAATGTTAAATTATTAAAAATCAAAGTTTTAAGCAATGGATCCAAGTTGAAGGACGTCAAAACACCGAACGTCTAGTTGGATGAAGATTTTTATCGCAAAGTGTTGTACAAAAAAAAAAAAAAAAAACAAAAAAAAAAAACGCGCGATTTTGTCGAGGTGTTTCGCAGTGAAAACAGCCGGTTTGGTAGGCGTTACAACAAATGCCACAAACTGTGCTATATCGCACGAGCGCGAAATCCCCTTGATATTCCTAAAAATGGTGTATGTATCAGATAAGAACACACACTGACGCACACGCACACACACATGCACGCACACGCACACGCGCGTTTCTCTGCGGAACGTTAACATTTTGCGAAAACGCGGAAAATTATAGCACAATCTGGATGAACGTCGAAACAATGATTCTGGCAACGCAAATGTAGTAAACTTGCAAATATACCCCACTGATTGATTTAGGCGAAATTAATGTTTGTTTCTTATAAGACATCATTTCAAAAGATGACTGTTTAACATAAATAATGAACGCCTGCTTAGGCTTTTCCACGCGGCACGAGGTTTATGTCATTAAAATTACGAGCGTACTTAATTACATTTATTCTTCCCTTCAGACACAGCTTGATTATAGCTGTCGAAAGTTCGCGGAACGGTCCATTGCATCCCTCCTAGATTAGTCCGTTTGCCACACTGAGTAGCGATGAATTATGGCGCTTTCTCAGCTCTCGTTGAATTTCATGAGGTTCAGTCAGCCAAGGCAAGTCCGTAGTCGATCGTAATTGCTACACTTTCTTTCCGCCACCGGATACCATATGTTTGTTATAAAATTTTCTTGCAGAATACGTACCTAAATAGAAACTACTTCACCCTCCTTAATCATTCCCCTCCCCTCCTTGGGTTGTGGGAATGCTATGAGATACTGTTTTCTCCACATAACTGTTTCTCGTTTACCCTCCAGTACCCATGCCGTGCTCCTTACCTGTTGTCAAGAGAAACTGACCATCCAGCGCGCAACTGGTATAAATATTTACACAGAGGTAGTCGCGAACGGCTGTATGGAGCTGTATATTGCGCAAATGCGCAGCCTGTCTGGACGTAGCAGCCTACGCTCTAATGAAAAAACGCTGGTCTACAGATCGGCGCCGTTGGCGAAACTCAGGCCTTTGTCTAGAGAATTTCAAACTACTAGGCACAGGGCCTCGCAGCTGAGGCAGCACTTTTCGTCGGGGATAATACAATAAGCAACACATGCGGCGCGCAGCAACGCACAATCATTTCCTTGTGCAGGCTTCGGAATTTCCTTGTAAAATGGCGCTAATAAAGGGAAATCCTTTATTGGTGAGGGAAATCCTTTTTATGGTGAGAAAAATTCTTTATTGTGTTAACGTGCGATCACGAAGAACTGGAGGATTCGCTGGCAGCAATGACAACACATATGTTCTTCGGCCGTTGAAGAGCAAATTCGTTGCCCATGTCGGCTGCACTCATTTATAGGTTGATGAAGAACTTTCGTAGTGAGGCTAGGAAGCCACCTGCTGTGGTCTGTTCTGAATGGCAGAAATATTCGAGATAAATCTGCTCCAAAGCCGCACAAATATTCGTTGCATTAGTCTCCTCCGAAGGAAACATCGACAGAGGGCCCTGCAGAAACGACAGGTGGGCACAAAAAACACACAAACGCGAATAATGCAAAAATGAGTACTTCTGCAGGTCAAATTCCAACCGTTCATTGGCACAAGATGTACATGACATGTAATACAACTGCTGGGCGTACCTGGTGCCGCTGTTAGGGTGTCGCTCTGTATGGACCCACTTCGATGTTGGGCTCTGCCATTCAACGTTGGATACTATATGAGCAGAACTAACGCGCCTACAAAGAACTGAGAACCTCGATGGGGGTGTAGCCGCAAACGTGCTCGCCACGAGATGTAGTGCAAAGGCAAAATAAGCGATGGTCGGTAAGGGTTACAGTTTGGACTCCAAGAAAAAGCAACAAAGCAGCGAGAGGCAGAACGTTAAGCGAGCGGATCAGATTACAACTCTGGTGGCATAATGTGGCCGCAACTGGCATATATAGGACCGGGGTAATAGTAAATATATTCGAGAAGCATTTGTCTTGCAGTGGATGTAGTCAGGCTGGTGGCGGTCATGATTTTAAGTTGACTTTTGTCGCGATCACAACAGCTTCCTCATTCCGAGAAACAGGCGATGCTTATTGCAGTAACAAATCCTTGGTTTAACATTAACTGCGTGTTTTTTTTTTCTTTGACGATGCCTTCGAACTTTTTGGTAATTGCAGAGAGTACAGGAACCGTAACGATTGACTCGTGTGGAGCACTTCGTCGAAGACTCACGGCCACACAGTGTTTCAGTGTTGCTTTCGAAGTAATGGCTTCATCTCGCGAAAGTGTGAGGAACTTGGCTTGGTTTAGCTTATGGGGCTTAACGTCCCAAAGCACATCAGGCTATGAGAGACATGACATTGTATTGGAGGACTCCGGAAATTTTGACAATGTGGGGTTCCTTAACGAACACTGACGTTGCAAAGCACACGGGCACCTTGCTTCTTTCCTCCATCAAAAAGCGGCCGCCGCTGCCAGGATTTAATGATGCATCCTTGGGCACAGCAGTCAAGCGCCATAACCACTGCACTGCTGATGAGCTTGAATAGATGGTCGAGGACCTCTTGATGCTCCTTCAGGAAATCCGTATCTAAGGTTACGTCACCAAGGCACCGCTGGAGAACTGCAGAACTGGCACGACGAGTTCCCGCTGACCTCCACACTCATGGCTCATCGTCCTGATGACGTAATGAAGTGGCCTCCCTCCTATTTTGCGGATTTATGGCCGTCTCATGTGGTTGTCACCTTCTTGAGATGCGTGACGAAGGGTCTACTTATGACGGGATAGTCTACTCCAGTATAAACCGAATTAGAATTGTATGGCCATCATAGCCTCTGCCAGGTGTGAGGTTCTGGCTTTCGGTTTATTCGTCCGTCTCGACGTCGGGTTACACTCAACATCGAGCGTTGGTAGTGCGGCTGGGTCTCCTCGTTGTCATTTGGCGCGGCAGCGTTGTCATCTCTAAAGGTGTGCTGAGACGTTCTCACATTGTTCTTCATCGGCAGTATATCCTCGCAGTGATGCGACAGGTCGTGCCTTTACGCCAAGCATGCTGGTTTGGCAAGTGATTTGAACGCCACTCTAGTGGCGAACCATGGATCTCCTGCGCGGTATCCACGTCAGTTGCTGAAGACCTGGTTCAAAAAAAAAAAAAAAAGAAAAAAAAAGAAAGAAAGAAAACCATGCAAGCTTGAAAAAAGCTATGAGCAGAAAAATGTTGCGGTAAGCCAAAAGTGGCACCGTATGTACACAAGATCGCCCACAATGAAGAAGAGATACGATCTACCTACCCTGTTTTCTGCTCCTCACAAGCTCGTCCATCTTTGTTCGCGTATAGTGCCGCTGTTAAATGTATTCTTTGATTGGCAATTACATGAAACAAATTTTGCTTCTAGGTTTGTTGTCAAGAGCATAGGATTCTGTATACTTAGTGGCACTTAGTGGTAAAAATCTACCAGGGGTTGAGAGAATGCCCTACTGTCACAGTTAATGCCCTCGAAGACATGTTACTCCATTCCTATTCGTGTTTAGGATGAAGAGAAGTTCTTATTTTGCGAGCTGATATATCTTTCTAGTCGATTACAGACGTAAAGGCTACTCCAATATGATGCAGCACACATTATCCATATTCAACAATAATCTGGAAGTATGAATGAAAAACACTTATTGGTGCGAAAGAAACACTACGACAGCCAAAGCGAGACCTCGGGTGGCCGTGACTACGCCGTGAAGAGGTGTAGCTACGGTTTCCTCATTAAGAAATCAGCCTGCCATGGCATTTGATTTCACGTTACCCCTATGCCACGGGCAGGAGCTTCCGACTCGGGTCGCTCCTTTCATATGGGAGGGTGATATCAGAATCAGCCTGCCAGAACCGTTTGCATTCTCGTTACTCCTACAACACGCAGGCACGTTCACACGGCTTGGTTGAAGCGTGACTTTATGGGCTGGTAGCTTACGCTCTCGCGTCACACCCTTAAAGGATGAGCTTAAGTGTCCCCAATAATGTAGTACCTTACACGCATAGGGCGTGATAGGGGAATAATGTAGCAGGCAAAAGAAGCTTCCGCCGTTGCTTACGCAATTAAACTAGGGTTAAACAGAGCTAAACCACAACTAATTTTTTTTCTAATGTTTTTTTTTTGTCTATGGTGCAAAACGCCCATGTAAAAAAATTGATTTGTTCTTGTGCCTAATCTTGTTTCAATTGATACTGAAGATCTGTCTACACTCAGGGACATAAATTCTAGTGCTTGGGGAAAACAAACCACGTACTCAGCAAACACGCTTTTTCGGCTTAATGAAGAAAAATACTTCCAATGAAAAACATTAGCGCGCAAAACCGTGCGTTAATTTGAAAATATAGAGATATGAAATGAAAGCTGTTGACATTTTGTTAGTGTGATAGATTGTGTAATCACGCGCTGAGTCGTCGGTGTGCAACAAGAGAGCATGCGCCAGTTTAGTGCCGGTGTTTGCACCAGGTGCGCGTATACCGGCCGCCGGCGTAGGTATTTGGGCAGCGGTATTCTTCCAATAAAACGGTTTTTGATTCCGTGCAGGTCGACTCGGCGTCACTTCATAATTGATAGTAACCGCATTTTTTTCGCTGCTTGATGTTCGCATAGCTTTTTGCAGATGCTTATACCAGCAAAACAGTACATGCCGCCGATACTCCCCATGTTTCCGGTATGAAGATTATATTCCAGTGATGAAACTCGTGCAAGTGAGTTTCTTCTACCGTTCGAGGTTTAACGTAAGGCTATCATTATAATTTAAATAACGAAATTGGTTTTGAAGAAAAACAGATATGATCTCGTTTTTATTTATTTTGGCTCAGGCGGCACTTGCTTACCCAGACTGGATGAGTTCTCTCAAATAAAATGAATGCTTACAAAAGCTATTAAAAATTCAGAGGTGCCGAGATATTTGAAAGCTAACGTGGTCCTGAAACATTTTTGCCGTATATATAGTACTCGCATAACGATATATATATCGAAATATATATATATATATATATATATATATATATATATATATATATTGTATTTATACACGCCTAACTACTGTTGTTTTGAAAGAATAGCCGTGGAATCTATCAGGTTCTTTTTTATTTTATTTTTTTGTTCCAGCATTCAGTGCTGTCGTCGCTTTATTGGTGCCTTTTTGCAATGTCTTCACATATCTCCGTAGCTCTCTGACGCATTTCTAATGTCAGAGAGAAAATTCGTACGACGGAGCTTAAATCGCTACTCCGCGCACCGAGACAAATGAAAGTTCATCCAGGGTTATGCACCGAGCCCATGAAAAGAACCAGGTTCCCCTCCTTCTTCCTGATGAGAAACATAAAAGGATGATCAACGAGGAACAGTATGAGCTCGCGGTTAGGGCGGCTGTACTTGTTACCGAGTACCGCAGTAGCAGCTGCCGCCACGGTGCCATTCTCGTCCACTTCCACTAACGCCTGATGCACAATGCTGCCGACCGCCGGGTTTTCATTCTTGAACATTTCCGACAAGTCCGCCATGCTTGGGTCGAACAGATCGTGAACGCCTAGGGCCTCCAGGACATCCTGCACTTGCATCTTGCTCCCAATCTTGAACTTGGGAATCTGGAGCAAGACTTCTTGGCCCACTTTAAGGCTGTCGAGGAGAGACTCTAAGCTACGTTCCGTGATTCGCTCTTCCAGGAAGGACAGTCCATCGAGGTTATCGGGAAGAAGGATTACCATCGAGTATTCTCCCCCGCTATATGGCATTTCCAGGGCGCCGCACTTCAAATCATCAGAATAGGCTACCTCAAAATACGACTTCTGGCGCATCATGTCAACTTTCCGAACGTTCTTGCGGTCGAGGTAGAAGTCAGCGGGACGCGTTTCTGTTGCTTGAAATGGATACATCCAGGCAGCCTCGAAGTAAATAGCACTGATCACGATGAACATAGTTTTGGGATTGATACTTCCGCGTTCAAGCAGATTGGGAATTTTGGATTCAGTCTTTTCGGAAACCCACTTATTGGCTTCACGCCTGATGGCTTCGGCGTTTCTCTTGAAGTCAACTGACTTGATGCTGGCCCCATAGTAATCCTCGAGGAGGTACGCGTACTCTGTCCAGACAGGGTACTGGCGTTCGCTATACAGTCTGTTGGCTATGCGTAGAGTCACTTTTTCGGTGGAAAGGTCGTTGAGAGCTTCATAAAACATGTCAACATTACCTTGGCTTGGTGCGACATGTAGCACTTTGGACAGTTCCTCGGCAGTATTGCCGTAAGCCCCAGCGAGAAGCATCGAAAGTGCAGTAGCGATGCTAAACGGCGAGTAGGCGAAGTTTTTGTCCGGGTTTTCTTTGGCAAAATGTATGTAGAGCTCCACCGAAATGTTGAACAGATAGTATCCGATACCCGGTCCATGCATGGCTTTGCTATGTCTGAAAAAGAATAGAGAGGTGATCATAAGCTTCGCACTCCATGTAAATAAACTTTATAACGCTGTCAAAGCTGGATATAATTAGATAAGACAAGATGTGCTCACTTTTATGTTTATTGTTATTGAAGTTCTGAATCTCGTGGAAGTATATCGCCTGGATCATGGGTTTGGGGTTCAAGACATTGTCAGTAGAGCGGGAAGAAACGTAAAGTGAGGTAGAGAGTAAGCAATGCTGTAATAGTAGCTAGTTGGTTTTTCATCTTCAGGTAGGCGCGCTATACTTTGGCACAAAGACGAATTAGAAGAAACATGACAAGGTTCATGCACGCACCAGTCTTGTCTTGTTTTTTGTAATTCGTCCTTGTGCCAAAGTACAGCGCACCTACCTGAAGCGAGTAACCCGTTCGTTCCGACTAGCAGTACTACGCGTACTCGGAGAGGGGGATGAAGGAAAAAGAAAATGAAACTAAAACCCAAGCTTTATTAGGCATAATGATAAAAGGATATCCTTGTCTGCTATCGCTGCCTCTTATGATTATGCATTCCGACCAACAGGCCCAAACCAATATTCTAGTTTATCAGGCTCCGCAACGAATGCGGTACCTATAGCCGATAGAAGCATGATGTGAATAATGTGAGAAATTGACGCGGAAAATATCCTTTCAGAATCACCTATTAGCGTTCCATGATCTCGAACTTATATTTACCTCTTGTGGCCCAGTGGTGCTTACAAAAGCATCATGTCGCCTTACGGTCACCTTATATGGCAGACATATGTTCTCTACTACAAAGTGTTTCTTTGCTCCGCGGCATCAGAGAGTCCTCCGCGAGCATGAAAGCGCACATCAGAGTCAGCCCCCATACCTCTACGTTCAATCAGAACACCACACGCGCGCTGCATAGATGAGAGAGAAGCACTCCTGCGGCGAAGGCACGGAAGCCCGGCAAAGCAAAGTTTACAGATGCAGCCCTTCAGACATCGTAGTCGCTATCCATGGCCAGCGTAGGTAATTGTACAATGCAGGCTGTAAGCACAGCCATCGTGCGCATCACTATGAAGGTTAAAAAAAAAGACAGCTATCGCACTCCCAATGGTCTGCAGCCCGGGCAGGCAAATAACCTGTACCTTAGCCGACTTCAATGTGACCTGCCGGAATGAGGAAGATGGAAGCACATCC